>NW_009650173.1:3175826-3198699 GCF_000708025.1 Charadrius vociferus | reverse complement strand
CCCCAACTCTAAGTTAACTTCTACTTAAAAGTCAGTCTATGACATCCTAATCTAAGAAGTTATCTGTGCTTATGGTTTCAGCGCAGTTCTGCAGAAGGCCAGTACGGCTATTTATAAACCGGATTTTGAGATTCTGTACCGTTCTTATACAAATCTTACAGGTCGAAAGAAAAGGAATAGTTAGTAAGAAGACGAACGATTGAAGCAACTGTTTTATAGCACAATATGAAACTTGACACTGTTTTCTGCTGCCAGTATGATTCCCAAGTGAGATGGATAAATTGTGGTCAAGACCTGGACAGGTTAACTAGTGGTCATCAGTGCTGGTGGTACCTTTATATACAAAAAAAAAAAAAAAAATGGATACTATTGGACAGGGCATTTGAAATTTAATACCAGACATGAAACAAGACATCTGTTGGACTCTCATTTGTTTCTCTTTGAATGGGCTTTAATTGAAAGCTCAGTGAAAAATGCAGGTTACATTCTTAGTGTTATCAATAGTTTGTAACAGCAACAACATCAGAACAGTGATGCATCTAATATTTATACACTTTCTAATTTTAGATGTCTAAGAGCAATACATTATCAGATATATATATACACACAATTTCAAGCAATTAAAAGTAAATAATAAACCCCTCCTCCCAAAACCCTGAAACAATATATTTCCTTACACTAATAATGTCTTTTTCACATATACTTGACAAAGAGTCTTTTTAAGTTACTTATCTTAAGAGTAATCTGTTAATGGAGAACCTGGACCAGCCCCATTAGAAGTTCAGTTTTAAGTTTATACAGCTTGCTAGCCACATAACCAGTGTGGCTTTACATTGTAAACAAATCCCAAATGTCTACAATGATTGGAATTAGTTTTGTGTAAAAGAGATCTATGCATCTCATGATAGAATAAATTTAAACGAATACATTAAAAAGAGAGAAAGGGAGAGAGTTATTTGACAAACAAAACAGTTTGGGGGGATCACGTATGTGATTACTTAAAAAACAAGTTAACTTAATGGTAAGATTCTTGTTTTCTGTACAGAGAGGCTCTGGTTCATCTATCTTTAGCTGCTCTAGAAATACGTTCTTTAAAAAAAGGTTCGAGTTGTGAAATTCAAAAGCAGAGCTTCGCGCTTTAAAAGCTTGCCCTTTGGCAGTACGAGTACAAAGTTTACCAAAAGCATCTTCGGTGATTGTTCTGTCTCGTTTTGTGAGGATAGCTGTGCTAGCATTTGGAAACCTCAGCATATGCAGAGATGCAGTGAGCCTAAAGCTTACCTTCAGCCGGGAGGAATCACCCCTACCCACTGCAGGACTTAAAAAAGGCACAACAATGTGTACCTAGAAAAGTTCAAGTGAAAATAAAACCAGAAAACTGGAGACAGATGTGGAAGGTAAGCATAGTTTATAGTAATCTTGAAACTGTGGCAATCTTGCTTACTTTTTAGCAAAATTACAAATAAAAATCTCTTCAACTTATTGAATAGGAACTTGTGTAAGTCCAAATGGAAGACAAGGCTGAGCAGAATCCTACGGTTTAGTTAACTTGTGTCAAATGGGATGCGAAGACAGCTGCAGCACTCTGACAGAGGTGATCGAAGATAGCTGATAAAGTTTGCAGTAGCTCATAATGTCCCATCTGGTTTATTCACTCGTTTGAACTGTCTAAAGGGCCAACTGCAGTTTAGTCATGTTCCTCTGGTGCATGTTGTGATGACGAACTAATTCATCAGACCTGGCAAATTTTTTTTGACAGCTGGGCCACCGGCAACTGAAAGGCTTTTCACCTGTTAACAAAACACCCTGTTATTAACTGGGCATACAGCTCGCCTGAGACACTGCTATTTGTTTTCTTTCTGCAGGGTTGTGAGGAGCCCCCGTCAGGAGGAGAGGCATCCCTGGCTGTCCTGAGAGGGTGTGGGAGTGCCCTCAAGTCCTGCTCGCATCAGCACTCACTGCTTTCTTACATCTCCCGCAGCTGATGTTTAACCACAGCCTTGTCCGATGATGTAGAACATTTTGCAGTGCTTCGCTCCTGAAGACAGGCCCTTACTGAACACCGTGTTGCCATGTCTATGCTACTCTCAGCTCTCAAACAAACTACTTTAAAAGTCACTCTGGCATTCGCACAAGCTTCAGTCACACCTTGGGCTGTGGTGTAGACATACTGTTAGTCACTCTGAAAATAGTCAGTGGCTATTTAGAGCTTGACCTCAAGGCAAGGAGAGATTTTCCAGTTAGTTCAATGAATTTTGGCTGAAGTTCTTTGAAACTGGTGAGTGTAAGTGCATATGGTAGAAGCAACAGAGTTCAGCGTGAAGTCTGCTGACCCAGACTCAAAGTTTCCCACTGCTGTCTAAATAAAGTAGATTTGCATCTATGGGATATCTTCAAGGCTCAAAATATTCAATATTTTTCTAACATTCCCATGAGCATACTATTCACTAAAAATGACCCCAAGCAAAGCACATTCAATTTTAACAAGAAATGCCCTCACCTTTTTACAGTTTAATCTGGTCTCTTGATTTTCTATAATGTTTAATTGGAATTTCAGGCCGTGTTTCTGATGCTGCTGGAATGCTGATGGAATGCTTTCATTAGCTCAGAGCAGTGCCCAGTGATTCATGTGTCTTTTAGAATTGCATTTTCTTTTTTTTTTTTTCCCCCCCAAAAATATGCAATATTTTAAAGTAGGTTCAGCTCTGGGGCTGGGCTCTTCAGTGCTGTCTACACGCCTCGTACTTTCCAACTCAAGAGACACTGGGGTGGTACAATTTCACCCAGACATCTTCTCCTCTTCTTTCCCTCACATTTTGTGCGTTTCACAAACATCTAAATTCAGATCATCTAAACATCTAAATCTAAATTAAAGGGGAACTGGGATTGGCATAAATGTGTATTTCTGTTTGCAAAATCCCATGCAATATATTTAAAGGAGGGCGTGTGTTTAAAATCTACTTTATCCACTTAACATAAGCAAAAGCATCAACTATCTCACATGAGTGCATAAAACAGTATGGGACAAAACTGATCCGGTCAGAGCTACCAATAAAAGTCACAGATTGTATAAAGTGGTCTTCTTTCATCTCAGCAGCATTAGCAAAACCATCCTGTGAACCAACGCGAGTTAGCTATTACTGGCCAGTTTTCAGTTCTGCTGTTTCACAAGCAATTCTGGTTGTCCTCTCACAACGGGGGGCAGCAATCTCTATTAGCTCTGTGCTGGGCACAAATTACTGTGTACAGCTCCACTGGGCAGATATCAGAAATCACACTCCATTGCTAAAAATGTATAGAGATGTATGGAGTTTTCCTTTGATTCATTTTTTTTGCTTTCTACAGCAAAGATTTGCTGTCACAGTAAAACCCCTTGTGGAGACAAAAACCCCTGAATTTGTAGCTTAACAAATAGTTTGGCAGTTCACTTAGGATGGAATTAGGTGGAAGTCACCCGTGCTTTGCTTCATCAAGGTTTGACATGGAGCACGTTAACTTGAGCTAGGTGTTTTGTTGCAAAATTCGGGGGGTACAAGAAAGAAAGAGGAATGAAGCTACAGGGCAAGATGGAGACGAAAAGTCCCCCATCCACCACTCGTGCTCATTCCCCTCAGGATATGTGTATTTTGCAGTCAAAGAGCATGACACATCCAAAACCGCTGACAGGAGGATCATCACAGCAGCGCGCAGCTGGGCTGCAGAGCTCGCACAGAACCTGAGCCAGCGGCAGGCAGCAAACCCACGCAAAGGTCTGTGCTATGAGGTTAGCAGTGCTCCAGTGAGGCTGCTTTCAGCAACGAGTGCAGCGTGGGCTTGGATCACATGGAGCAAGGAAGAACTAGAACGGGGAGATGAGTTTCACTAGAAAAAAGAGAGCAAGCTCTCCACTGGTTTAGCTAATCCAGGGTAAAAAATTACTGGAGTCACGAAAGTCTTGAATTGGCAGATCAGTTAGCAATGAAATGGGATGGGGAATGTAGTTAATCCTGACTTGCTGGCATGTGACAACCACTTGCCATTTTGTCGCCACCAGAACATTACCTCTTGCTGATGAAGAAAATCTCTTTCTTCATGCAAATGCACACAGACCCAGGCCCGGCAGCTCAGCATGAGGCTCCGGGGGGATCCCAGGAACACAGCCATGCCCTTTACCATGTGCACACTGCAAGGGCAGATATGGCCAGTACTTGAAGCATTTATTTGGCTGGTGCCACAGAAAATGCCATTGTTCTCAGGTGAATTATTTCCTTTATTAAAATATCTTTTTTTATTATTTTTTAAAGTCTTAAGTATGTGTTTTTATGGTCCGGAAGAGAAAAAGTAATCCTTAGCAGGGAGAAAAAGATTTTCAGGCTCCTTTTCCATCTGTACAGAGACTGAATTTAAAAGGTTAACGCCAGTATAGAAAACACTGTGACATTTAATAACATGTCAAAGTGCTCGGTAAACAATTACTTGGTAAAAATACTGCATGCGTAGTGAAGGGAACAGAAAATGTCAGTTCATAGGAATAATTCTAATACTTAAAACTAAAATATAGAGGTTGCTGCAGTTGCTCCTTAATGGTGTTTACATTTACGTGAAGGCAGAGTAGGCTAAAATGGCCTCCTATTTTTTTCCCCTGTATTTATATGAAATACTACGGTTTCTGCAAAAAGGTCCTTGAATATTTGAGTAAGCTTTTACTTTAGTGTCTGTCAGTGTGAGTTTGCAAAAGGCACTCCTTTTATCTTCTGGAGAGATTACAGTATAAGCAGCAACAGCAAGAGCTTTGCCGTGCTATCCTGCATTAGGCTCAACTGACACTTAGGAGAAGCATGAGTAGGCATGAATACTTTAGATTACAGACCTTCGGCTGAAGCTAGAATTAAAATTTCTGTCTTGCAGGGTTTTTTCAGTAAAGGCAGTAGATCAACTTGACATTTGTGGGCTGAGACCATGATGTTCATTTCACAATAGCTGACAAAATGTATTTTGCCAAGCTGAAATTTCTTTAAACACGAGGAAAGAAAGCGGAGTTTCCAAAATTACCTAAAGCCCTTTGTGAAGAGTGACTATGACACTTGGGGAATGTAGTCACACTGAAAAATCAGCACACTCTGAAACTCTTTCTTTTGCTTTGAATATTTAACTCCCAGCTAAGAGACTTTCTAATCATGTAATTTACAACAACATTGATTTAGACTTAAAAAATAATGAAATATAAATGTGAAGAAAAGTTTACGCACTTGTTTTACCTGTATGAGTCCTGGTATGAGTCTTCAGATGATCAGATCTGGAGAACTTTCTCTGACAGGTTTTACACTGGAAGGGCTTCACACCTGAAAAGACAAAAGAAGTCTCTTCTTATATCCCAACACCTTTTGGGAGGGTGAATAAAGTCAGCTATTTCTGAATTTTCAAAAGCCCGGATTTTTTTGTACTAGTTACTGTAACTGCTCCTCCCAGCTTCATGCCGACTCATTACAGAAAGTCCCTTTGTAACCTCTTCTTCCGATGTCTGGGTCTGAAGCATCCAAATAGCACCATCATAAACAAACACCCACTGACACTGGTGGACTAAGGAGGATCTGCAAACTTTGTTAATTCTGATCCTGCGGCTTGGAATTATTGGCATCATGTATGAGCACATATGACATAAGAAGAATAGAGGCGCAGAGGTATATTTTTATATACTCCCAATAGGCTGAACTTACTTTACACTTCTACTAAATACTTTACACACTACACGTAATTCTTGGGGACTGCTTAACGCAGATATGTTCTAACATGCAGTTGATAAAAATGTATCATGCCAACAACTCTCAGAGACACTTCCTACATCTCTCAATAACAACGTTTAAGTGGGATAGAACATCCTTATTAAGAAAAGTAGTAGGCAGAAATCTACCACAGAACAGTGAGTAAACCAAGTCAGGCTACTCCCTGAAAAACAGGAGACCCAAATGCAGTTTCTTGCTGTGTCTCAGTCAGAGAAATATTCTGAAGCCCTTTCTCATGTTCCACGCAGAGTGCGCTCACAGTTCCACTCCCAGACAGGAGGCTGGAGTCAGCACCACCTCCTCTCCTGTGCCTTTGAGAAGGGCAGCTGTCTCCCTCGTCCATCTAACCTAGACCTCCAAGAGCTCCTGAAATGCTGAAATGGGCTGTCTTGATGTTTCCAGAAAATGGTGTATGCACACAAAACAACATGCTTAATTTGGACTGAACTCACAAGTAGTTTTGGCTATCTCGGAACATTTCACCCAGCAAATGATTCGCTGAGACAGATGCAGAAGCCTAGCCAGGACCCAGACCTGTTCATGACTGCTGCTGCCCTCACCACTGGATGTGAACTGCTATACACTTTCCAGACTATTTGTGCAATCGAACCAGCCAGATCTGTGATGTTTCTCCCCTTGCTGCTCCTAGAATCCTTCTCTAGTTGGCAGAATTCAAAAAAGGCTCAACTCTAAGCTAAAATGGTTTGCTGAATTACCATTTTAAGCATATTAGCTGGTGTGGCTTCTTCTTCTCCACTTCTGGTTCCTACATGTAAGTGTACAGTAATTGCACCGGCCTTTTACATTACGCGGCTGCAGCATTCACCTATTAGCATTGCCACACGAACATCGGAATAACAACAGTAGCAACAGTAGCATTTACTTATTGGCCACTTTTTCTTGCAGAACTGTTTTTTAAAGTAATATGTTGCCTATATTTGGGATACAGTATAGATCCAACAGTTTAATTAAGAAAGCTGTTTCAAAAAGAAGGTGGCAGGATGAAAGGGTCACTTATATAACCATAGTAGTGCCAAAAGGCCAATAAAAAAGAACCCAAACAGCTACAGTCCTCTCCTAAAGCTAACTTCCAGAATTGGGCGCTATGGGTATCCTGTATGAGCAGACACAACATCAGAAAAATAGTTTAGAAGTATACTTTTCGGATCACAATTCACATACAAAGATGACCTCTAATGAGCAGAGATGTGTGGTTCACAAACCTGTGTGTCGTCTTTGGTGCCGTTTGAGTTGGTCTGAACGAGAAAATCTCCGTTCACAGTCCTTAAAATCACACTGATAAGGTTTTTCACCTGTAAAGGACAAACAGTTTATCAGAAAATGCAGCTAAATGAGGGAACACGTCAACCAGAATCAGAAGATGAAACACGTCACACTAAAAGACTTCTCTCCTGTCTAAAGCCATCTAGTGGTACAGCAGGACTCATTTGCTATAAAAGCACACATCTGTGTTGGAATCGGTGGGGAAACGCTGGCATAATTCTACTGCATTGATACTGATATTGAATCTGCTCATTCTACAAAAATAGCCCATTACGTTAAAGCTACCAAAAAAAATCAGGTCACATGAAATTTTTTTATTGTTTTCTGCTGGAAAAGAACAGAAATCCCTTGTTTTATATTTCTCAAAAAAAAAAAAAAAAGCATTAAGCCCTTTCCACCTGTTTCAGTAATATATAATTTGTACAAGGGAACAACTTGTAGTTTGCTCTAAATTGGATTTGAGGCAAAAACAAAACGAATGACATCGACGTAGGTGGTAGTTTTAACCATACTAAATGGATTAAAAGAAAATGAAGAGCAAAATTCAGAAAAATACATTCTTCCCCAAAACACAAATGATGTTTCTTCCATAAAGCACCATTAAATAGAATTTCTCACATAGCTGCACACCTCCCGCTGGCAAGCCTATGAATTACTGCAAAGCCTCATGTAAATATAAAATCTTCCTCCACCTCCCATACAGTTCAGCAGAGGTCCTCAGGATGGGTTTTGTCCGGAACAAATAGTGAGATTCTGACTTCTTAAAAAAATGAAATCCTTACAAGCTGGCTTCTCAAATGAACATGGTCCTCAAGGCAAAGGACTTTACCAACCACATAAACATGCAAAAAGAAATGCAGCAATCTAGGAGCTTGAGGGAAGAGAGAAACACTGCTGGCATGTAGCATACCACAGAGTTGGTGAAATTTGGCCAGCACAAAACCACTAATCTCTATGCTGTTACAGGAGGAGCTGTATGATCTTTCAGATCTGAATCGCATCTAGTCTAAGGCCCCTTTGCATAACACTGGAATCCTGCAAGAGCCTCAGATATAATTACATTTGTACCTACACAAAGTCCATTTCCAGTGCCACAGCCCTGCTCAGAGACCTCAGCACAAGAAGTAATGAAACATCTCTCACTGCAAAGCCGTGAGAATCCTGGGTTTTATCTGGAAGGTACACACGAGACCAGCTGGGACCTGCTTTGTCTACGGTGGAAAGCTGAGATGTAAAACAAAGGTCCGGTAGGAAGGATCTAAAGAAAAACATCAGCTGAAGTGGGCAGTGAATTTAATTTCTCTAAGTAAATTTTTAAACACGTATCACTTTCATAAATCTTCATTGCAAGTGTCTGCATTTCTGATTTCATTATGATGAGAAAACGCATTCTGGTTTTTAGTTTAAAGCAGAAGCATTCTGATCTAGGTAACACCGTATAAGTAGCATATTATGAAGAACTTTCCAAATTCATAAAGGTGTGGCTAAGATCAAAATTTCACAAAAGCAACTAAATCTGCAAGAACAAGCTAACTTCCTGTGACAGTCACCCAAAGGAGTTTACTGATTCTCAAACCTAGGTGTGGACAATTTCCATGTCTGCTGTGCTTAATTTATTAGCATAAGGGATTAAAGTTGCCACAGGTGTTTGAAATAGTTCCGTACACTTTGACCGCAAGGACTCCCTGGGGGGTGCCTGCTTTTCAGAAACCACTTACTTCCAAGGAATTCAGCCCTTTGGCAGATTTAAGAGGGGGAATGTCAGCAGAGCAGAATGCAGTGACAGGATGATTGTCTGCTAATTGCAATATAAACGCAGAAGATGGTTAAGGAGGTATTTGAATAAAACAGTATAGCGGGTCTGATGGCATGCACACTGAATTATTTCTTGAAATATTTTGAAATATAATCTTGATTAAATTAAGGACAAATTTAACCAATGCATATATTAAAGGAATCGATCCAAGATGCTTACACAGAGATATGATGACACTGTGTAGAAAACAAAAAGCAAACAAACAAAAAGAGGCACAGTATGTGGACAGAAATCCTTATTTCCCTTTCCTTCTACATCTTCCACATCAGTTAGTGCCAAGCAAAACGGCTGCCAAAGCCAACTGTCACGTACCTCTTTACTCCCACAAGTTTCATCAGAACAGGATGACAGAAATGTCCCAGATTAGAAAAAGTCTGTTAGTACCTCATCAAATCACTATGCCGAGAGGGGTTAGAGCAGTGTCTAGTTTCCCCAGGCCTGCTGAAGCCTCGTTAACGGAGTTTCTTCCCATTATTTTGTCCAGTTGTTTCTTGAACACACATAAGCTTTCAGCTTCCACACTATCCTGCAGAATGGTATTCCACGGCTTGAGTACGAAGGTCAGTATTTCAAAGTACCACTAATGACAGAGTGCTATCCTACAAGTTACCACACCAGGCTCTTAAGAGGAGAGCCTGTGCAGTTCCCAGCTCAGGCACAACTACACCCGTTTATCAATTTATCATCTCTGTATATAGAGGACATAGCTCTGTCTTTCAAAGGCATTGTAATGATGAACCGCCTTAATGACTGTAAAGCATTTAGCAGCACAGTGGCACATGTCATAGTGAAAGGATATTTGCTTTAGTCGAAGCAAAGAAATCATTGTTAGATGATAAGCATAAAAACCATTATTAGACTGCATTACTTATATCCCCAGAGCCTCAGCAATTCACCACCGAGACCTGAGTGTCCTACCACATAAAGGACAACCTTCCTGATTTACAGATTCTCATACCCCATTGTAGAAGCTCATACCTGCAGCTGAACATATTTAGGCTGAAGAATATCCCTGGCAAACAGGCAGAGAAAATTTTCTCTGCAAAGATGCTTAGCTTTCCGTTAGGATAAATCCAGTTTGTCCAATGTGTGGCACTGAACCCAAAGGGTCTCTGGCAAGAATGCTGATGTTTTCACCATAAATGAAATTTATGGAGGTCTAGATATCAATTTGTTTCTGCAAAGAAGTCTCTGAAGTCTGCCACAGGATGACAACTCACATTATTTGCTGAAAAGTTATATGTATTTTTGCATTTCCTTTCAGGGGCCTATCTACCGCAGCAAAATACACCGAGATAAGAAAAAAGCTTTTTTGGCTGTACATGTTTCAATAAAGGCATTGTTAAAAATGGATAAGGAGTCTTGGAGGGTACAAAATGTCAACATATTTTCAACTAAGGCTATATTGAAACATTGGTAAAAACTGATTACAGAATCCAACTTTGTGTTTCAGGACCCTGCTTGATTTTGCAATACTACAACTGGTGAAGAATGGAAGACCTCATGATCCAGTCCTCTGGAAGTATCTATTATAGAAAGAAAAGATAATCAAGTGCCAACATTATTCTGCAAAGATACTATCTGCTGGTTTAATGTTAGATGTATGTAACAGCTTATTTTCAAATCATGTGTTCATAACCAAAAAAAATGACCTACCACTACACTAAGAAAGGTGGAAGAGCTTCAAACCCATGAGTGATCTCAGAACCACCTTACAGGAGGACTAGTAAAATTTTATGTTGGCTGTAGAGGTATACCAAACACAACCAAATTATCCTCCACTTGAGCTGACATCTAACAGCTCTCCTGACTTTACACTGGCTTGTCAGGATTCCTCCTCATCAAAACACTGAATCGGAAGAAGAAAAGACATCAGTAAGAATATTAGGTGTTATGTTTGCCAACTGCTTTCTATCTAATATGCTAACTCCACCAAGCCCAATTTCGGTATCTAGCAGAGAATTCTAGAATGGGGCTTTGGCGTTCATTGGGTTACAAACAGAAAGATGATCAGAGAGCCTAAGAGACAGCCACATAATTATCAACATAAACCAATAGCCTCACCCGAGTCATACCAGCCTCTTAAGATAGCCCCTAACATATAAAAACAAGCAGGTGGAGAAAAGAAAGAAGGTGCAGAGAAGTGTGAACTGTAGATACCATAACTGTTATCAACAAGACACACACGTTCTTCATAGTGATGATTTCCTTTACCCTGTTCTGCTACAATGTAAACCAAAGGAGGGGCACATATGACCTCAAAGACAGCACGAGAAGTCTTGCTAGTGATGCCAGATGGCCATAGTCCTATCCTCTATGTCTTTTGGGGCTTTTCTGACTCTACATGCCTAGATTATTTGTGGTGTAATTCTGAAAATCTTCTCAAGACAAGGAAAAAAAAAAAGGATGTAAGATGATGCACCCTTGTGATGCATCCAGAAATAATATTGCAAAAGCCAAGCCACTAAGTGAAACAAAAAAATGGACCAGAGTAAAGAAATTATGACTGTTAAAATAAAGGGTAAATAAATTTATGAGAAAAATTCAGAACTGTTCAGGCATACTCAAGAAAAATACTGCAATTAATGGACCCCAAAAGATCTCCAATTTTTCTTGTTTCAAATTTATTTACAGAAAATAGAATAGCATTTCTGTAGACCTTCATCTCTAAATTCCAGTTAAAACATAAATTATCTTGAATGTGTAATCTGAGCAACACTGAAGATGTCTATCTGATTATTTTGTGACTTGCCCATTCAGAAATTAAAAACGCTTTGTAATGTTCATTTCTCACCAATAAGTATTTTACGCAATTAACTAATGTCACCGCATGGTCTCCAAAAGGACAAGTGTGCACCTATTTTTTATTAAATGTTCGACAGTCTGCTAGGTCACAGCAGCATGGACTGCCTTCCTGTTGTCTGTTTCATCCCTTTGACCTTCTGTCATATTTACGGCTAACTGAACATCCGTATTTACAGATTTTATCCACAGATTTCTAGATTAGCACAGAAGAACCGTCTAAATAAAAACATGATAGGCAATCAAAAAAATGCATAATATCTAAAGGTGTATCATAATTTTACATTTCCAACAGTATAAATTTTCCAATAGGGAAAATAATTCTGTTTACTCTTTGGCAAGGTGCAACGGGGCATTTGATTTCCACATTTTGAGGTGTAACATATCGCCTGAAGTCAGAGAGAATCCAGATCTCAGCCT
The DNA here is from genome assembly GCF_000708025.1 of Charadrius vociferus. Lineage (NCBI taxonomy): Eukaryota > Metazoa > Chordata > Aves > Charadriiformes > Charadriidae > Charadrius > Charadrius vociferus. The sequence continues at coordinate 3,186,615 of NW_009650173.1, read as the reverse complement.
ACAAATGACTGGCTTCGGGCTCACTTCTTCATGGAAAGATCCCATAGCAAGGAAGGTCATTTGCCAATCCCTGCCTCCACCCCCAACCAGAAAAGGCTTTCACAGGAGGACAAGAGGATGCTAAATGTCTAGGTTCCTCTTGCAGAGGAAACTTCTTAAAAGAAAAAAGAAGATTCACATCCCTGAATGATGCCCTCTAACAGTAAGAGAGGGAGGGAGGTGATCTACTTGCTGTCAGTGCTGCTCTGTGTTTTTCCTCACTAGATTCAGAGAGTCTTCTGCATCCAAAAGAGGGACTGCCCAGATAACAGAGCACATGCGTACTCATCTGACAGATTCTCACTGCCCCTGACCAGGCAGATAATTTCTTGCACCTTATGCTATTTTAAAATCACCCTACCCACTTTGCTGTCCGGTGCTGCAATGTGATTTATACCAATCTATGTTGACACTTACCAGTGTGCTTTCTGCTGTGCATCTGTAAATGGGACAACTTAAAGTATCGCTTGTTACAGCCAGGGTACGCACACATGAAGGGACGTTTTTCATTTGTCTCACTTGCTGATCGGACAATAGTTGGAGCTACTCCTGGCACCCGTCGGACATCCTGCAATGACAGAGATTTGCTAACGCAATGTGTATGTTCTCAAACTTTTACTTAACATATTCAAAGACGAACAATCAGAGGCACTTCTCCAGGACAAAGAGATACTTAAATATATTATACTGCAAACAGGCAATTTTATTTTATTCTACATTAACAAAGTACAACCTTAGTATACCTTAATCTGTTCTTTGCAGAGTATTGAAATTATTTGAAGGTGAAATACAGTGAACTCCACCTGTTAAATTCTCTGACCAATATTTATATAGAAGATTAAACAGACCACATTCTGACCTCATGTATAATCACACATTCTGGAAGAACACTCATTGGTACATGAAGTAGTTTTAGGCTTATATCAGTGTAAGAGATAAGACCATGAGCCAAACTAGCGTTCTCCTCTTTATTTTAAATACTCATGGGAAGTTAAAGGACAGGATAAGTAATGTATTGGGTTAATACAAATTGGTAAAAAACAAAACAAGAAAGACTGTCTAGGTGGAGCTGGTGAATAGTTCAGCCTTAATGCATTTTGGCCACTGTCACAATGTTCCATCAAAGATGATCTTCTCCTTCTGGAATAATTAACTTCCTTAAACAATGTCAACTGCTTACTTTTATTCACTCAACAAAAGCTGGCTCACGAGCCTATATTCTGAGAGCTTGTCACTGAAAAATGACTTGTTAAACTATACATAAAAAGGAAAAGGAGAAAAGATGCTATCTAAAAACCTTGATGTATGTTGACAACACAAAGCAACATAGAAGAGGCAGATATCATGTAATGACTTTGCCATCAGTTTTAAGATGGTATATCTTTTACAGTGGTATTTATTGATGATATGACTGTTTTAGAAAGGGAGGAAACTAACTCCCATGAATGCTAAGTTCCTTCCAAATATTCGCTAATTACTTAGTCATTAGGAAACAATCACTTATCATATTTTGTTTTAAGGAAGTATGTTTGAATTAGTAAAGTTTCAGAAACCCATAAAAGCAAAATGTCATCTAACACTTTCTTTTGCGTAGTTATCAGACATAGTCCAATGTAACCACAGAAGCTTCACACGGCCAAAGGGATTGGAGCTACAAGTTGGAAACTGCATCGTATCTTTTGGACTGTCCTGAGAAGCTGGTAAGGAATATTGCCTCGCAGATATACTTTAGAAGAAGAAATAAACAATTTTAAATGACTGTGTCAGAAAGAAATCTTACATTATACTTCAATGGCTTCAGTGAAGTCTGGACACTTATGTAAAGCATTTCTTGATAACACAAGGAAACCGCAAATCAAAGATGGATTTATAAATACCAGTGAAGTAGTAAATGAACATTATAAACAGGCAGCAGTTTTACTTTCCTACGAAGAATGCTCTACTATACTCACTTGTATGCCTCTAAAAACTCCATGGGTGTGTATTCTGTATTGGGCCCCACAGCTGTATAACATGGGAGCGCTGTGGTTCTCATTTTCATATCCTGCTGTATGGCTGTAAATAAAGAGGGGAATAATGGAAAAATGAAATATTTTTCACTACTCAGCTCCATGTGAGGGGGTTCATTTCTTAAGTTGATGATAACACTTGCAGAGTTCACTTTTATAGCCAGGATATCCAAGTTCAAATGAAATTCACCAAAGGAAGCCTGCCCTGCCTTCGTATGGATCTGCTCCCGCTGGCACAATGCTCTGACTCTATACATACATATATTTGTATCCATTAAGACAGTGCCGGTAAAAAAAAAAAAAAAAAGGTCATGATTTGAACTCTGATGTATTTCCACAAAGATTTTAGGTAAGAGGAAAAAATCCACATAGCAGCATAACTGTGTCATGTGCACATGTACACATTATTTATCAGTTAAATGTGGGGCTGCCTATTGCTAATATCTTTTGGAATGAGCAAAATGCCTCAAGTTTCACATTAAGTGCAGTGGATTTTTGTCAGCACCTCATGACTCAGATATTACCAGATACTACCAAGAAAGTGATGACATTTATAAGAATAGCAGTCATGTCCTCATAAACAGAGATTACAAATCAGTGTCCAAACTATTTATCCCACATATCAGCTTGCAGGATGCGCTACAAATTAACCCTTTATAAAAATAAAATAAAAACCCAAAACCTGCATGTCCTTACTAGGTATAAATTTTCAAGACCCCTCATGCAGCATCATCACAATAATTTTAAAAATTTGTAGCCTTCCTTGTGTTTTGGGGGTGTCACAACCATATGTTTTATCTAATTATGTTCTTCAAAATCCTATGTTATCCTGTCCAGAATGTTAGGAACATTCCTGTGTTTTCCGTTTGCAACCTTCTTAATGTCAAAATTATGTAAATAACTTTTAGTTTTTATTTTTAAATGAGTATGTTACATTAGCGTGTACATTGCCACATGTATTAATATACATTGGCAACAGTAAGTGTTCATGTTTTACACTGCACTAGAAATTAGAAAGCCCAGAACAAAGCCCAAGGGCACACAGCTAGGGACAAAGATGGATACATAGGATGTTATCCCAGTCTTTGCCAAATGCTTGCAATAGCAATTTGAAGGGGTCCCTGAGGCCCAGACTCTCATTTCACTGGTCCTTCCTTTCTCTTCACTCAAAGTTCATGTGCAGAGTAGAATTACAAGGAAGTTTTAAACCTCTTAAGTGATTTGCAGAACAGCCAGTGGAACTGGAATGCGGGAGATGTCTAAACGGTTTGTGAACCTGGCTAAACAGGAGGGGAGCAGTATTAGTGAGCAGCTCTTACTGCAGTGTGTGGGTTGCATTCCTCGTTATTCGTCCCCAGAGCGGCTTGCAGGCTGCCACCTGGCAGATGTGTTCCTTTAGATCAATTCCTTTGCTGCTTAAAATACTAGTTTCAGACCCTGGCTCCACCTGGCTATTCAAATCAAAGGCTACACCTTTTAGGAACATACGCTCTGTTTATTTCCATATTAAGTGAGAAACAGGTGATCATAATGAAATAAGTTATAGGGTGGCAGCAAGAACGTATCTCTGATCTGCAGTAATATTGGTAATACTAGATAAAGGAAGATACCATTATCTGATTTAAATGGATTAAACTCTTCTCTAGATACGTACCATGTCCAACTAATTAAGGCCTCCTCTCTTCTCAGGGCCCAGATGTGGCCTTTTGTTGCCTAATACAAGTACGAAATTTCATTGCTATTACCATTTGTTCAATTTGAGTTACCCACCAGCACTGAATTTTCCTCTCTATTTAAAGGCAGCAAAAGCACCCAACCCGTGCTGATACCCGTGTTGATCACAAATTAAACGCTGCATTTTAAAACTGAAATCAAATGAGAACTACCATTTATAAGGAGCAAGTTCTGCAGTAGGAGTTATTGCTGAACTGTAACGTAGCAACAAATCAAGGGGAAATATGAACTTCACCATTAGTCACCCTGAGTACCCGTGTAACCTCTCATTGACACCTGCACTAGCAACCTTACACATTACAATAAATAAGAGACACAAAGTTAGATAAGAAGAATTCCCAGGCCAGAACTGACAGAAACTTTAGGAGGAACAGGAATACACAGTAAAAGCTCATACCATAAAACGCAACCTAACTTGCCCTCCAAATTCACATGGTTTCCATCTTTCAGTGATAACTGCTTTTTTAAAGACCAGTCAGTTCTGAAATAATTCCTCTCAGGAATAAGAAGCCGAACAAAGATCCTGCCTGTGCCCTAAGGAATGGCTCTAGGAATGGGAGGTATCCTCCAGATGATCTCTATCCCAAATTTTATTGCACAGTTGGGAAGCCTTCCTCAGCATTCAGCCTTATTTCTAGTTATACTTCACTAAAACTGTACATACAACTCCAAAGCCTTGAAGATTAAAACCCGTTTTCCGAGCCTCTAGTCCCATAATATACTAAGTAATGAATAGCCATCTACTTAACCAGCTCCCTAGGAGAGATGCTTTAATAATCAGGAACCCTAGTTCCCATTTTACATTGGGCACATTTCCATGAACGTTGGCTGGTACTCAGCATGGTCACATGGATGATGACAGCAAAATGGATCACGTGAGAGCTCTTGGTTAAAATACTATTTATTCACTACGAAGCGCTATGGAATAATCTGACCTTCAGGGAGATAGAAATGAACAGGTGAATGTTCTTTCCAGTCAGTGGAGAAACTGGAACACTGAAGGAGGATTTTTCACAAACGGGCCCTACACCGCTGCTCCCTTGAACTTCAGCCTTCGCTCTGCAGTGATAGTAACCTCATTGTGAAATCCAATTTTTTTTTCTTCCAACCTCTTTACTCAATGTATCCGTGATGTATGGCACAAAATGTATGCCACAGTTTGCACAGTTGGCTTGTTTCATATTGCTGCAATTTATATACTAAAATAAAAGCACTGATAGAAGAACAGATATAAATCTCCTAAACACATTACTGAAACTCAAACACCTGCTTTATTGCATACAAGAGATAACGATCAGATGCAACGCGACATACATAGGCAATACAAGTAACTGATGAATTTATACCTGCAGTACATTAACTAAATGGAAATCTTAAGAGGGTAGGAGATCCTGTAACTTTCATCTTTTCTAGTCAGGCCCTCTATGTTTAACTAAGCAAAGAGACAGTGCCTTATACGCTTAGGTCACCGAATCTGTAAGTATAATAATGAAAAATTATCCTGATAGACTCTCGGGACTAGATAACAGCCTAGATCTCCACCAAAGCACTGCAAGGTGTACCCTGTGCACCCCACATCTGCTAACAATATATGCATTATAAATTAAAAAGAAAATGCATTAGAGATTACACTGCACTGTTCAGATGAACAGTGATAATCCAGGGAAGGCAAACACTGATACTTCGGGAGAGACAGGCTTCTGGGACCAGGACCCACATGTTCACTCCCAGCAGGATGGGCTGCTCAGGCAACACCACAGCAGCCTGGAGAACTGCCAACGGAGCCGCTCGCTGCCCTGCTGCAAGTGCGCTCACAGCACGGTGGAGAGCACGGCCAAAGCTCCTACGCTCTGTCTTCCCCTGCTCCAAGGGCTGAGCCGCCCCCAGGAGAAATTCAGCTAAGGCCAGGGGGATAATCAGGGGGTGAAGAGTTGAATTAACCAAAGAAGAAAAGGGGGGGGAAAAAATCCCCAGTAAGACCCAGAGTTATAGTTAGGAGAGACACTGGACTCGTCCCTCCACAAGTCCTAAAAGGAGTCAAAACTAAACAAGGCTGGACGCAGCCTAACTGGCCTGCCAGGATCCAACAGAACTTTTTGTTCGAGCAAGGACTGAAGGATTTGGCCTCACATTCTAGTTCTGCCTTTACTTGTAAATATACAACTCCCTTAAACTTCAATGGGAACCGCACAAAGGCAGAAGCGGACTATAAATATTTAGAATTTGAGTTAGTTGGTGAAAAAAGGACTCAGTATATTTTGTTCTCTGGTTCTAGGCAGCCAGAAACAGACCTGGAAACACAGCCATAAAATGTAACTCTAGATAACTGGGAAACAAAGACTGATACTTATGCAACATAAAACGCTAAGCAAGCGCTACGTGTTGTGGAGCATTTAGAAGCGCTTGCATTTACCGTTAGCCCAGCAAATCCTTCACACTCGGAGAGTAGCTCTTTTAAAATGATTAATCTCAAAGTTGTACAGATTGTACAAAGATTAATAAAAATGAAGGTTTTACAGATGAGAACGTGTGATGAAAAACAGAGCAGCTTTAGAGAGTTGTATCAATCTAAGTGGTTATAAAAAACTCATAAAAGATGACATTCTAATCTGAATATTTGAAAAAATAATCAAGCTGCAATTTCTCTCTCACACCATTTTTACTTTGTTAAACTGAAATTGTCTGTCTAATGTATAAAGCAGTTACAACTTAATCTGAAGAGTTAAGCTTTTTATTATTATTTCATAAACCAAAAAAGGGAAGCTTTCGGGCATACTGAGGAGAGGTAGAAAAATTCAGATGAAACGTGAATACACATTGATTCATGAGATTCAGACTTGGAAGAATAAAAAAAGCCAGAAAGCAAGATTACATAAAACAGGCACCACATTAAGCCTCAATTTAATTGTGTTTCAATGCAGGAACAGGAATTTTAGGGTTTAGAAACGGAGCCAAAAATGAGGCAAAGTGAGGGTGTGGGCTAGTCCCGTTGATAACAGAACATAAAGGAAGAGAAGTAGAGTTAATTCCCTCTGCTAAAATATTTACCATCCTAGCACCCTGGGAAAAATATGTATGGAGACAGCAAAAAGATTCTGATTAGTTATATAGAAGATCATGTTTCGGCCTGTTTTTTGTCTAATACTATTACGGAGGGTAGAGTATAAAGCTGCATTTTTATCTGCAGTTTCCAAGGCAAAGGAATATTAAAAAATGGGATTTCACAGATTACAGCCCTTCTGCCATCTTCAATGAGAAAACCAGCTGGCTGACGAAAGGAAGGCACTGGATTTTCAGGGGATCCTAGTGTCTCTGACTTCAATAGTCTTTGGTTTGGGGGTTTTTACCATTGACCTCAATGGAATCAGGATTTCGCCCAACACTACCCTTCAAAACGAGACCCTCAGCTATCAGTGGGAAAGGGGAAATTCAGTATTAGAGACAACAGGTCATTGTCCATTTCCAATTCATGTTGATTACAGAACTGAACCCAAGTAGGAAGTTTTGCACCTCCATTTTACTAATAATACCACCAAAGCTAAACAGAAAAACCTTTACAATTCACTCCTAGACAAAATAAGCTTCACTGTCTTGTTTTAGATGCAGTTTTAACAGTGTTCTACAGAGATCATACCTAATTTTCCTTCCAGTGAGCCTGAGCAAACAGCAATAAATACAAATTTCCATGGAACATGCTGACTATTTAACAGCCGACCAAAACCAAAAGGGAAAAAAACAAATTTTGTCTGGTTTCAGATGATTGTTGGAAATAAGGATCAAAACTTTTTACTCAAGCAGCTGAAGAGACAAATACATAATATTTCTGTTAAGTCTCGCTGTTGGGTATGTGGCTACACTTCCTGTCAAATGTACCATATCATTTCCTGCTTGGTATAAGTTATTTCCATGTCACTTTTATACAGAACTCATCAAAATATCAAGGAAGGTTTTACAGTCATGAGGTCTACCTCTGCAACAACACTATGAAGAGAAGCAGTATTTTCCACATTGGACAAATAAGAAAGCAACACAAAAATATCAAGGACAGAAACTGAAGGGAAAGGTGTCCACTAATGTGGGACATCCATTTTAAGATGTCTGGGACCTGAGTTCTCAGGGTGATAAGTAAAGGACTCACTGACTTTCCTGCAACAGTATAAATCTGATCTCAGCTGTTACAAACAAAATACCACAAAATAAGGAACAAACCACCAGCGAACAGTCTGAAGAGATAAAATCCAGTCCCACAGTGATGTTCACCACCTTAACCATGAAGTTTTCCTTGCAGACCCTGGAAGCTGCCAGTTTGTGTGACAGTTCTCGCAGACGAGCCAGCCCTCCCCCTTGTCTACCCAAAGTTCAGAAGGTGACAGAGAAGTCCCTGGACAAACAGGCAACACGTAATCAACGCATTAGCTCACAAGGCACTAAATGTGGATGGGTTGTAAGCACAACTTGAGCTCAGCCTTTGACACGCAGATCCTAAGTGAAAACCTACAACACAGATTCAAGTCATTTGGACTATATGGTAGCAGTAGTGGGTTGTCTTCTCCAGGGATAACTTCTTGCAGAGAGAAGCTTATTTTGGTCTGTCAGACTTCCTTTTGGTTTGCCAGCAAGTAGAAACATCTAGAATTCAATTTTTAGGACCTACTCTGTGTTCTGGAGTAGTCTGGCTGCAGTCTTTTCTGTCTGCTTCCCCATTTACACCTCTCTCCCCTTCCCCTGACGGTCTATCACGTTCTTGTATTCTGCCAGAATACAACATCTCTGTTCACCTTCTGCGTCTCTCTCCACCACTTAGCAATGGCTGGTCAGAAACTCTACTCCATACCTTTTACTGCCCACCTCTGCTTGACACTCAGGCCATGCCTTCTGCAATTCCCTAATGCTTACACCTACTGCAAGCACTCAAAGACTAAAGCCCACAGAGTTAAAGAAACTTCTTGCCCTCAGTTCCAATCTCTGACATTAAATTATCCAAGGAGGAAAAAACATTCAGGGAAAAAAGTCTTCTGAGGCCTTAAAGCCGTAGGCTGGAGCAGGCTCTGGACAGATAAAATCATTTGATAGTTTAGATCCCTGGCTCTTGCTTCTCATCACACATGAACAAGACTGTTCATAAGCTTGGAGCTCAACAGGAATGATTTTCACAATGACGGAAAAGGACACAGCTTTGGCCATCTGACAATATTCCTTGCCAAATTTCAAACTTCTAATCTGGAGTGAAGAAATTCTGGAGCTGATCAGAGAGTTCTGAACCAGAATGCTCTCAGATGAACCGCTAGATAACTTAAGCATAGAAGCTGCTAACTAACTCTACCTGAAATGCACGGCAACAGCTTCATCTCGGTATATTAAACATGCTGAACATGAACCCAGAAAGCAAGCTACTGAACTGGTCTACTGTCAAGTATAAAGTGTATGACCCACCAGTTTTATACAATTGTAGAGTTCTGTAACTATTTGCAGAACTTACTGGTAATGTTTTCTTCCTTCTTATAATGTGCAAAAGTCTTACCAAAGCCAGGAAGAAGTACTGCAGAGAATTCAAGGAAGGGAGCTAAACAAGGACTGTCATCATTGGACAGAATCTAGAAGCTCCATATTTCAACAGAAGGATTGATTCCAAAATTCTTAAATTACAACTACAAGATTGAGAAAAGCATCTGAAATACTAAACGCCTGGGAATCACTTATGAACAGTTCATATATTTTAAAGATGTAAATCTTGGGAAGAATACCTTATGTTCATGGCAACTGAGATTGGAGGTACTGTGTATTGTAACTCTCAGCCAGAAAAGACAGATAACTATTTTGGCTCATATTACCAGTGATGAGGCTATGTCTAGCACTGATTTTCCACAGATTCTACAATCTTGGCCTATACCAAAACTTTCAGCTTTGTTTTACCATAGATCATTCATCTTGATTTCTCCCCCCCCCCTTCATGCATCCTAGGTCACATACTTTACACTGCTAACAGTCTGACTCCTGGGCAAGTAAGAAGCCATTTATTTTGTTCAGTACTCCTTTAATATTTCTATTGTGTCTTTTTTTTTTTTTTTCACTGAATTCCCCAAAGAATAACCTCTTCCTTGCTTTAATAACTTGGACCTCAGTCAAGGTTGATGTGTTTCTCCATTTTGCAGGATATTTTCTTCAGAAGAGACAAAACAGTGTCTAATATTGCAATGACTGATCTTTAAAGGGTACAGTTTAAAGAGGAAATCAAAAACACTTATAAAAAAAGGTAGGAAATAACCCTTAAAAAGAGAGGATTGGCAGCAAAGACACTGAGCTGTACACAACTGTAGGATTTGGGGATCTTCTTAACCACAAGAGAGTTTCTTGACAGATCTCTCTAGGCTCAATTCTCTAGTTCATTCTGATTAGGTAGTTTACTATGCTACTATCTTCTCCCTCTAACCTTCAAACACCATTTGTGAATGAGCTAGGAGCAGACCCATAATATTTTTTCCTTTATCGCACTACAGCACTATACACAAAGTCCATCTTGCACAAGGTTTTCACATTTATGGACAACTACATGAAAGCACAGATCTGCCTGGGCTTTTCTAGATTTCTCCTGTTGTTCACATGAGGCTGTTAGTACACGCTTAGACACTGAGGACATCTCAAAGCAAGTTGGTGATACCTACCAAGGTAGTTTTGATACCTAGTTTTCACAGCCGATCATCTACTCAGAGCAGAGCAGGCAATCTTTGGCTTTGTCTTGGCTAAACTCAAAAGGTGCTAAACTCTTTTGCTCAGGGCAGTGAATGTAGATGAAGCAAGGTGAAGTTACTGCTGTGCACCAACCCAGCGGGTCTTGGTCCTACCTCATGCTACCCTGACTGCCTCAGAGGACAACCCACCCGGAGCAGGACCACTGGAGGCAGTGGGCACAGGCTGCCGAGCAGCCCAGCACTGGCACCCAGAGCTCCCTTCTTCTCCCGTTCCTCCCCCAGGCGGCAGCCGGGCTCCCCCGGGGCCGAGACCGGCCC
>NW_009650173.1:3174496-3175659 GCF_000708025.1 Charadrius vociferus | reverse complement strand
ACAGGACGCAGGGCCTGGCGAAGGGAGGGAAAGGGAAGAGGGATGGTAGGAAGGGGCGACAGCTCGAGGAGAACGCGGAGGGGCCGTAGCTGCCCCCACCGGCACCGGGACCCGGCCCGGGGCAGAGCCGGGAGGCTGCAGCCCGTCGCCGGAGAACTTCGCCTTTTGGATACCTGCTGCTTCACTTAACGCCCGTGAAACAGCCAGCACCTTTACACTTAGGTTATTACAAGCATTTTTAAAAACACGGTAAACTGTAGCCAGACAACGAGCCACTGTCGGAACCGAGCAGTGATTTTTCGTGTTAGTGACCGGGTTCGAGTCGTAAAATACAATAAAAAATTTAGCTCAGTAACACAGCTACTCTGGGGCAAAAGATTAGAAAAGAATAAAGCACCTTACCCCTTCAATGTGGATCCCAAGTTCATTTGATTCCATGTCATGCATTCGAGCTGTGAGGTCATTTGGTATAAATTGTCGCTGTTGTGAAAATATGTAGAATTAGAACTAAAATTACTGCCATCAAATTAAAATCGATACGTCAAGAGAGCAACGTTTTCTTTGTTATTGTTTTTAAATATACAACAGTAGAAAGTGAATTTATTTTATATAGACACTTTTATCGATGTATTATTAAATTAAAAAGAAAATAAAAAAGAAATAAAAGAAAAGAATGGCTGTGGACTGAAAAGCCTCTCTTAATCTGCAAGCCTGTCAATTTGTAAACAGCTGGAAGTGGAAACATAAAAGTTTTTCCTTACAGAAAAGTAATATCCGATATTGACACTTGGAAATTAATGAAACGAATATAGGCAGCCTGGCGGGCTAACGAAGCAGATTATTTGTATTAAAAAGGCAAATCTGTTAACTGTTTTAATCAGGAGTGTGAGAGACCACGTGGGTAATGGAGTGGGGCAGCTATCGTGACTCATGATGGATGTTACTACATCGAGGGGCTTGACAAGCAGGAGAAAAATGGAGTGGCTGAGCGATAAACGAAGCTCACCGCTGGAATATGCTCTTTTCCCGTCGCTACACCACCGAAAACAGCACCGCCGAAGTTTCCCGACCATCGCTTTCCACTTTTGAAGCGGCAAACCCGGGGAGCGCGGTCGCCGGTAAACGACAGCGGGATGCGCTCGGCGGGCGGGGGCGGGGGGGGG
>NW_009650173.1:3172923-3173952 GCF_000708025.1 Charadrius vociferus | reverse complement strand
GCCACCCCCCCCTCCGCCCCCGCCGGCGAAAGGAGCCGCGGGGAGGGGGACAATGCGGGACCCCCCCGGGCCTTTCAGCCGGACTCTGTGATTGATGCCGCTGACAATAAACGCGACTCTCCCTGTTGATTAATTACACCTAAATTCGCTGGACGTACGCGGTGAATTTATATCAGTCTCTTATTAGAAGAGGGTGGGTTTTATTCTTTTTGTGTGTGTGTTCTTTTTTTTTCTTCGTGGCAGGTAGAAGCGACCTAAAAAAGTCAGATTCCAGTGGGAAGCTTTTGCATATAAAAACAAATTAAGTGACTTCAATCTCGAAGTATGTGTAATATCATTTGTCAGTATCACTGGACACTATTATTCATTAGTGTGTCTGAAGTGCTATTATGCTACTACAATGTCCTGCATATCAGCTCAGGAATTGTTAAACTCTCCTGCAGTTTCCCCATTTGCAATAGCAGTCCGTGCTGGTCTGTGCCAACTACGTTTTGCAATTCCACGAATTCTTCCTGTAATGCTGCTGTAATTAATTCCTCCAGGACTCTGATTTTTATTAGAAGTGCCCGCCCGATGCATTTACAGCAGGAGATTTCCCTTTAACTTTCTTTCGCTTGACAGTTCATTTATAAGAGCCTCCCCCACAATATCCACTTTTTCCCCTCCTTTGCTTTTTCATAAAGCAATACACTTATTCATCTTGTCACTACCTCACAGCCACTGTATTGCATGCCGCCTTTGGGTGACAGTGTCCAAAACAAACCGCTCCGAAACCAGCCCAATGTCCAGCGGCGAGGTGAAGCCGGAGCTCCCCGTCTAAAGCTCCCTCCTGCCCTGCCCGATTTACAGCCGCGCTTCGCTTCTGGCTTTGCAGCTCCGACAACAGCTCAACGGCGGAGCCCGAGCCGGCTTCAGCCTGGGAAGGGAGCCCGGAGTGGCTTTCGGGGAGGCTGGGCGTTGTGGAAAGCCCTCGGAGGAAGAGGGCGAGCGAAACTCCGCTCTTTCTGCCCCACTCCGCTCTGCCGCAGC
>NW_009650173.1:3170625-3172424 GCF_000708025.1 Charadrius vociferus | reverse complement strand
GCTGCGCCGGCCGCCGTTTGCCCGGGGGCCACCGGGCATCGACACAGGGCTAAACATCTCGCATCTGACATGTGACAGAGAACAGGACATCCCTAGCTCCATTTACGCCTCGCCATGGTTTATTATTGACAATACCGTGAGATGATCTCATGGAATTAACAGCTCCGCTCAAAATCTCGGCGTTGGACGAGGTTTGAACGATGAGAAGGAAAGCGGGGTCTCCGGGGAGATGCCTGCACTGATTCCAATCTGAATCCTTGGCCCTCCCAACGGCCACAAAGAAGACACTAAAAATAACTTATTTTCATTACAGAGATACTTTTCAAGAGAAAGGAGAGGAAGGGGGGGAACGTTTCTACAACGGGGATTAATGTAAGTTGGAGTGGAATAAAAGGAAGTCAACGCTGAGCAAAAAGGGAACTTAAAAGGAAACCAGTAGTAGATCATATAGAGTTTGTTTTGGCCTGCATTGCAGTATTACCGAGTTCTTGACCTCTGCACAGAAAGAGCTATAATCTGAACCGAGACTCCTCCACTTTTAGAGTCTTTGTAAGTGTGACTCACAGTAAATTTTCAACATCGAGCATGTTTACTACATTAAACAGCGCGAGGTAGAAAAGTTCACATCACCATTTTAATGGACCCACAAACGCTAGTCATCTAATGCACACTTGCAATCTGTGCGGGTTTGTCATCCATGTCCAGCTATCAACAACAGGCACAGTATTCCTTGGCAGACGAGCGGGCTGCGCTATAAACAGAGCGCAAGTAGTTGCCGAGGCAAGAGATTTCAGAGATACTTTTGCTTCCAGTATAAGAATTACGATCTTTTAACCATTTCTTTCAAGCTGTTGCCTTCCCGACTGCTTTACCCAGTGCGAGGAGCGACAGACGCGACGAACCCCGTCACGCCAGGGACGAGCAGCATCCCCTGCGCCCTCGCTGCGCGCAGCACTCACCAGGCGCGCAGGAAGGAGCGCAGCGTGCACGAGCACGGCCGCGGGCAGCCTCACCGCCCCATCCCTGCCCGCCCCGGTACTCGGATGCGGCAACCGAGCCATCAGTTGGCAAAGAAGAGCTGGCAAACTTGACCTGAACTGCGAAAAGCAAAATAAAGCTTCGCAAAGGAGGCACGGAATAAACACGGTCTTAAAAAAATGTAATAATAAAGATTCCGCCAGATCAATACGAGTATTGGCTAAGGCGGCGCGGTCGCTTTTCAGGCCGTTGGAAATGTGGCTAATAAGTCACGCCCGTTTCTGAACGGTAACTAGTCACCCACTTTCTTGACAAAGCTTTCTAGGAAGAACACTTGTATAGCAGGAAAATCGCTTTTTCCAGATGCTTTTGAACACGTGCAGGAGGGGACAGGGGAGGACCCACCTGTTCGGGCTCGGCTGCTGGAGCAGGCTCTGTACAACCGGAGCTGCCCTCGACATGGGACAACTTCTGCCCTGACTCACACCCCCATACATCAATGTGAGGTTTAAGGGCTTAAATCCTTATCCTACCGAAGTAAGCAGTAAACCTCCCAGGGAGCAGAGTAGGATCAAGGCTAAGGTCGGGAAGAAATCGGCCCCGTAGGGCAGCGCTGCCCCGTCGCGCCGGGGTCCGGGTCCCGAAGCGCTGGGCGGGAGGTGGCGGCGTTAGGGCGATGCCCGGCTGTGCTCACCCCCTCCCTGATGCTTCCTCGGGAGAGGCACAGGAAGGAGAGCTCTCTGCACAAGCAGCGGGTTCCTATCGGAATCAAACCTCCCAGGACTGGGCTCGCTTAACTAAACCTACAAACGCCGCAGGAG
>NW_009650173.1:3169564-3170459 GCF_000708025.1 Charadrius vociferus | reverse complement strand
GGGGCTGCCCTCCCCGAGCCTCCCTACAAACCATATTTATAGATTTCCCTGCGAGGCGAGCAATCTCTGTCAACTTCAGCGCAGGAGTTCGCCCCGCCAATTATTCTGCAAGCTAATCTCTCTGGATAGGCTTCTTTCCTTCCTTCATTACCTCATTCCCTCCTTCCCTTGACGTCAACTCACGTTCATTAGCGAAGTGGCTTCTGGAAGTGACAGAATTTTGTTGTCCCACGTCCAGTGTTGATTAA
This sequence comes from Charadrius vociferus, assembly GCF_000708025.1. Lineage (NCBI taxonomy): Eukaryota > Metazoa > Chordata > Aves > Charadriiformes > Charadriidae > Charadrius > Charadrius vociferus. The sequence goes on along the minus strand of NW_009650173.1, from coordinate 3,170,211 downwards.
TCAAGGATGATATAACCGGCCTACAAGAGAAGCCGCTCGCGGCTTCCTTCGCCGAGGCATATTGTTTTGTGTGCGAGAGTTACTTAGCAACTCCAACATACGGGCCTGGCTCCAAGTTCACAAAAAGTTGAAGAATAAATTTTGGGGAACTTCTTTGCTCACTAAACACGTTGTAAAACTGCGAGAGACACGCCCAGCCCCCATGCCAGACCGAAGAACACGGGAAGCCGCGCTTGCAACAGACTCGTCTGTTGGCCAAGAGAGTTCGTGCTTGCAGCAAAGCTCCATATGCACCTTTCTCCCAGCAAGGAAATCCGAGAGGTTTATTGCCCCGTTTTCAATAAATAACCTCCCTGCAGGCCAGTCCCCATTGCTCCTGGGAGCCATCGGAAGTGCTCTTGGTCAGTAAGACGAAGCCCCTGGACGGAGCTGAGTTTTAATTGCCTGCCCGACCCCTGTACCACGCTCTGCCCAGCGCTGCTGCTCACCAGCGACCGCTCCCTCATCTTCCCGGCCTCGGGAAAGAGCGGCAGCGGAGAAAGCGCAGGGACAGGGCCTTGGGGGTCGGATCCCGTCACCGGAGCGGGCCACCGCCTTTCTGCAGCCTGAGCCGAGGCGGAGGGGACGGGTGCACGGCGGGGGCGGCG
>NW_009650173.1:3166208-3169371 GCF_000708025.1 Charadrius vociferus | reverse complement strand
GGTGCGGGCCGGCAGGTCCCGGAGAGCGGCTCCTCCGAGCCCTGCGGGGGATGCTCGGCCAGCGCCCCGCGGCGGGGCCACCCCCCGCAAACCCCGAGGCGGCGAGGAACCCTCCGAGACACGGCGGGGCCCGGGGAGGAGGCTTTTTTGGTTTTGTTGGGGGTTTTGATTTTTTTTTGTGGGTTGGTTTTTTTTTTTCTTTCTTTCTTTTTTAACGTGTGAATCTTTTTTTTTTTTTCTTTTGAGAAAGGAAAAAAAAAATCTGTTTCCTTGCAGAAAAGAGAAAGCTGTTTGAACGGCATGCGGGGGAGAGGCCAGGGTCCGAGCTACAACCCGCGCAGGAGGAGGCCAGGCAAAGCTGCCTGCCGGCGGAGATACCTGTTGTAGGGGGTCCGGAGGAGCAGGGCCTGACTGCCCGTGCAGCTGTCGGTGGGGGTGTGACAGCCATACACCGGGGGAGGCACCGAGTACTGCTGGTCCCCTGCGGAGAAAACGGCAAAGAGTTACCCCTCTGCGGCGACCGGCCGTGTCCCCCCGCCCCGCGTTGCAGAGGGGACTGCAAAGTCCCGTCCTCCACCGTTTGGGCAGCTCTAGCTCTGTGCTAGGAGGGGCGGGGGGGGGACAGCGGCGCGACACCGGAGCCTCTCCGGGTTGCCAGCGCCCTTTGAGAGGGGTCTCCGCGGCCGGGAGAGCGGTCTGCACCCCGCGGAGGCTGAAATTACCTAGCGAGGGCTGCTGGCTGATGGGGTCCTCGTGTTTGAAGGAGTGGTTTGTAAACTGAGCGGCGTGGTGAGACGGCGTGTGGCCGTAGCTCGGGGTCCCGTCGAACGCCACCGTGCTGTAACCTGCCGAAGAGACCACAGCGGGGTTAGGAGGGAGCCTTGAACCGAGCCCTGGACCCCCCTCGGCCCCCAGCTCCCCGCGAAGCCTCTCCGAGCAGGCGTGGAGCGAGAGGAGCCTACCCTCGGCCGAGCGCCGCAGGCTCCCACCGCCACGCACCCACGGCACCGCCGCCGGCTGCCCAAATATTTCGCAGTTACTGCGTCCTTTTGATCTTCCCCCGATGCTGCTGCCCACGGCGGGGAAAAAGACACAGCAAGGTTGTGCCCCTTCGTTCACCCCCCAGCCGTGCCCCCCCAAAACTCCCCCGCACACGCACTTGGCAAGGGTGCGGGCGTGGGGCGGTGCGGTGGGACCCCCGTGGGCCCTCCCCGCCCCGGGGAGAGGAGAATCGGGCAGCCCGCTCCGAGGGGCGGAAAAGTCGGAAGTCTCGTTCGTGTTTAAAGAGAACAGATCGGCTTCGGTAATAAAAAGGATGTTTTCATTAATTGTTGCTCATATTAAAGAGGAAGATTCCCATCTGCTCAGTGTACTCCTCTGCCGTTTCCAATTTAGAAGTTACCCTTTAATCTTTTTTTTTTTTTTTCTACGAGCAGCTTTCTGAAGAGTCTGCAATAAAGAGGCGGAATGTTTCATGCAAAAATAAAACTCCTCCTTTCAGCGAAAATTGCTCTCCAAAATAATAAACAGCCTATTTTGTTTCCTACACCGTGCAGATTCAGATGGAAAGAGACCACCTCTGCTGACCCCGGGCCGACACGAAATCGTAAATCAGGTGCTTGGACACCAACTTTCATTAATGACTTGGAGCTGGCTAAACAACTTCAGCTACAAAAGTAATTACAAAGTAATATTATCTCAGAGTCTTCTCGGCTCATCAGCATTTACCCCGAGAACCAAGCTCCTCCAAGAGTCACTCTTCCAAAAAAACAAACCAAAACAAAAAGTCCGACGCGGGCTGGGAAAAGAAACCAAATCTCTCTCTTAACCTGCTTATTCCGGCACGGGCATCCTCCACAGCCCCGTCTGGATGTGGCATGTGGCCGGAGGGTGACTTTGTTAGTCGAGAGGGAGCACTCGGGACTGTTTTCAGGCTACTCTCTCAGTTCCCTTCGGTGCCGGGTGCTCGGCGCTGCGCAGGTCTCTGCTTCACCACCGCCGATCGATAAATCACGGGGAATTTCAGAGAGAGTAAAATGGAGAGGCAACAAAGGGATACGGTTGTTGCTTCTCGATTTTATTCTCTCCGCAGACAGCCTGGATTCAGCGACATTACAGGACTTAATTAACCTGCGGGGTTGCGCGGGAGAAACGAAGGGAGCAATGGGGAGAAAAAAAAAATGTAGAAGACTTTGAAACCTTCACCTTCGCGATGATCTTAAGCCAGCCCTGAGACAGCGGGGCTGGGATAGAAGTGGGACTGGCTTGTCCCCGGCTAAATGTCTCTCACATCCCCCTCGCCCCAGGAGCAGAGCTCCTTTCGCGGCGATGCGAGCCGCGTTGACAGGCCGGTACCTTACGGGCTCCCATCCCACAGCTGTTTCTCGCTCCTTATCTCCTCCCTTAGCCCTCAGGGTAGAGGCTCAACCTTCAACTCCCTTTTCCCCATTTCCCTCTGCCTCTTTTTTAACTTTCAGAAAACACTGACACTTTCTACGTTACTTTTGGCCCGGCGCAGACTTTCGGTGACCTTCAAAACTCAGCTCGGAGCAGAACGAGGTTTTGGCCGCATTTTCCGGTGTTGCCTGACCCAAAGCTTCAGGAATGTGATAAGAAAGTTGAGTTCTGAACCGAGCTGCCGATAGCGAGGTCTCTTTAATTAGGGCGTTATCAGAGCCAGGCCTGATTAAAATGTGCTGAAAATAATTGAAAGTTGTACATCTGCTGGAGAACGGGGCCCGCTGGAGGCATCCAGTTGTTGGAGGAGCCCAGTTGGATGAAAGAGACAGGCGAACGGCAAGAGGAAAATTGGGCAGAGGTTTCAAAGCCTTGGTTCCCTAACCCCCACCCCATCCCAGACTTGGCAGTAATGTCATCGCAGAGCCAAGGTAGCATCTTTCCCACGGTCGGAGGAACCGGCTACAAAAAAAAAAAAAAAGGAGTTCAACCTTGAGGAGAGCCAAAGCAAGAACATTTTATCCACCCACGAGCAAAAAATAAAATAAAATAAAATAAAGAAAGCAAACACCCTTTGCCGAATTCCTCCTTGCCGAAAATAGTCGTGGCTTAGCCCCAGTGCTGCCCGTGAGGGGACACAGCCCGAGCTGAAGAGACCCCCCTCCCGCGGGCACAGGGACCGTCCCCGCCTCGAGGCCGCTCGGGC
>NW_009650173.1:3165646-3166074 GCF_000708025.1 Charadrius vociferus | reverse complement strand
CCCTGCCCCCCGGGACGGCGCCTTCCTCCAGGCTCCTGCGGGGCCTCGATCCACCCCACCGGGCCCGGGGCGGCGCAGAGATGGGAGGCCGCCGGGCCCGGGCTCTCCGGGGGCGTACAGGTGTGGGGATGGGTGTTCACAGGGCTTGGGGTGCCGCAGACCTAGTAACGCCCAGTGCGGGCTCCGTATTTTGGTGCGTTAAAGGCTCCGTTTCTCTTCGGGGTCCTTAAATACAGATGACAGGACAGCGCGGGGTCGCAGCTATTTTGTCCCTCACCCGCTCAGGGCCGAGCTTATTTCCCTCTCCCTCCTCTCCACCTTCTCGTCGCCATTTCTGCCCAGCGATTACAAATCCTCTCCGATGTCTAAAATCCTTTCAGATGTCTTTAAAAAAAAATATCCCCCGGCCCGGCGCGCTGTGTGCTGGG
>NW_009650173.1:3164229-3164893 GCF_000708025.1 Charadrius vociferus | reverse complement strand
CCTCGGCCAGACTTCCCCGGGGCCAGGTGTGCGGGGCAGGCGCTCAACAACATGGGGCCAGCTGAAGGAGGGGGCAAGAAGCCCCGAAAGGGCCAGGGCGAGCTCGCCACACGCTCGATCCCTCTCCTTTCTTCCTCGCGTTTGCACCAGCAGATGTTTACACTGCAGCCACTGGAAGGCAAAGGATTAGATGATGATCCCGGTGCCACTCGCAGGGGCTGATCCATCGCCCGGCCGTGCAGCAGCCCACGGGAATTTCTAAGGGCGGTGCAAACACCGGGGGCCGCAGCGAGTTACAACAGCGCAGCCGGTCCCGGCCACGGAGATGCTGAACAGAAACTACGAGGCGCCCGTTTGTGTACCCTGGCCTGGGGACAAGGGGCTTGAAAACACTAAGGTATGGACAGCGGTTGTCGGATTCAGGAGGAGGTTTCGAGGTACATTTTCCCCCCACCCCCCAAGATTTGTAGAGGAAAATGTTTCGGGGCACCGGCCCCATCTCTGTTCCAGGACTTGAGCCGTCCCCGGCCTGAACAAACCTTTGCGAGGCGAGAGAGGCTGCTCCAACCCGGGGAGTGTGGGCGGGGGGGGGCTCCAGCCCGCCCGGCAGAGCCGCCCGCTGCAGCCTGCTGCCCCACAAAGAGGGGGGGGGGCAAGCCACCCG
>NW_009650173.1:3162765-3163135 GCF_000708025.1 Charadrius vociferus | reverse complement strand
CCCCGCGGTACCCCACCCGGACCAGGCCCGCGGGGGAGGGGGGGGGGGGGGCGAGGAGAGCCGGGGATGGAGGGGGAGAGGTTACTGTGGGAGCATATATCTCCCCTACACATCCCTCCCACCCTTCTTCTGGTGCAAGCGCCACTAAATCTCACCCTAACGTCCCTTCGCTTTAGGAGAGACTTGCGAGACTGTTAGAGGGATCCAGGTGGCCAGTAAGTACGTGCTGGATGACTTCCCCCGTCAGGCCCGTGCGTGTCCGTGGGGACTCCCCAGGGCGGCGGGGTCGCAGGCCCTGGGGACGGCGCGGAGAAGCCTCCGCCCTTGCAGGAGCCGGGGGAAGTGACCCAGCCCGCGGCGGGCTGCCCCC
>NW_009650173.1:3160456-3161973 GCF_000708025.1 Charadrius vociferus | reverse complement strand
CAGGGGCGCCCCGCAGCCTCCCACGCGGGAGACGCTCTCGCCAAACGCGAGAAGAGGGATCCTGCCGCCTTCCTTCAAAACTACTAATTAATAACCACCTGGGGAGGGTGGGGTGGGTTGCTTCTACGAGCACGCGTGGGACAGCTCCTGGGAGCTGCGCCCCGATGCAGAGTACGCGGGGGAAGCACCGCGGGCCCCATCCCTTGCGCATCTTCACCAGCCGCTAGTAAAACCGCGGCACCGCCACCGCCGTTGCAGCCACCTCTCGGCTCACACCCCGCAGCGCAGCACAGCGCAGCACAGCCCGCACCCTCCCGCCGCGGCTGAAATGATACCACAAACGCCGTGAAACGTTTACCTGCCGCTGGAAAGATTCAGCCCGTTGTCTTCCCGGTGACAATTTACATTTCGGTATTTCCTTTCCCCCGCGGCATTAATGGTTACCGCAAGCATCGCCAATCTTGAAACGATGTTTTAAAATTCCAAGAGTAAATGCTACAACAAAATAAATTAAAATAGCTGGTTATTAGAGTAGCCAAGTATGATTTCATTTTCTCTTTAAACTCTTTAACCAAACCCGTCGTGTTTTGTTATTAGTGGAACGACTTAAATTTTCACAAACAATCTTCATATTTTAAAAATCTCTCTTCTGATGCATAAATCTATTTTTATGGAAATCTACGTGTAATGTAAGAGCGAAAGATTTGTTGATTATCTTTGCCGATATTAAAGATCGTCTAAGTTTATAAGATCTGCCGCTTCTTATGAGTACACACAAAACCAAACCACTCTCGGACGCAGCCCGTGCCCGTGACGGGGACAGTGCGCTGCCCCTGCTGACACCGCCGGCCCCCGAGGCGTGATCCCCCGCACTGACCGCACCGGGGCTCCTCGCACACCGCAGCCACCCCCCGCACTGACCGCACCGGGGCTCCCCGCACACCGCAGCCCCCCCCCCGCTCTGGCCGCACCGGGGCTCCCCGCACACCGCAGACACCCTCCACCCCTCTACCCGCAGGGGCCTTGCGGGGAGGTGCGGAGTCGGGAGCGGGGCTGCTGCTGGATTTGCTCACTTTTGTGATGGACCGACACCTGAGGTTGGTCCCCTTCATCTCTGGCTCTAAAATCGACAACGCACATACAGAAATCGAGGTCTTTGGCCAGCCTAAGCGGAGTATTTAATTTCTCGTGAAAACTAGATCTTCCTTGGTACAAACAGAAAAAACCTTTCCCGCAGCGGAGTATTTTTCGAACTAGTGCGGTTTGGTTTGGTGTTTTGGGGTGGGGGCTTTTTGTTGTTGTTTTTTCTTTTCTTGAAATAACCTAGCTTGATAATTCTTCTTGAAAGGGAAGGATCCCTTAGGTCTGCGTTATTCCACCTGGGAGGAAGAACTGCCGAAGCTCGTCCAACTCTTCGCCTCTCTCGCACTTCCCAGCGGTGAAAGAAGACGACCCCTTGGCCACCACCGCATCCTCCCTCCCCGCGGCTGCCGGCAGCGCCCGGCGCGCGCGCGCGG
>NW_009650173.1:3158837-3160281 GCF_000708025.1 Charadrius vociferus | reverse complement strand
GGGAGGGGGGTCCGGAGCCGCCGGCTCAGCCCCGCGCAGCGCCCTGCACCTGCGCCCTCCCGGGCCGCCTCAGCCGGTGCGGAGAACGGAACGGGCCCGGCGCAAACAGGGCGGGGGCGTCCCGGGGATGCCCGGGAGAAACCCTCAGCGGTGCAGCCCGAACTGAAGGAGGGAAGCCTTCTACCCCGGGAAGGGCTGGGAACTTTTGGGAAACGGCCAAGGTCACTTTCCGCGGCCGTTCCCCTGTAGCCAGCACCAGGGAGAGATAAAAATCTCCCGCCCGGCACTTCTCTAGCCCAGGCCCGGAGCGTCCCGGCATGCCGAGAGGAGCTGCTCTCCCCGTCTCTCGTCTCTTCCCCGGGGATCCCGACCACCATTCCAGTCGCACTCTGACGTTAATCACCCCACGCCCCGCAAACCGAGAGGCCGAGTCCGGGCCTCGGTGCCCAGCTGAAAGCAATGGCCGGAGAGATGGCAATTGAGGGACAGCGTCTCCTTTGCCGGGGTCCAGACCCAGGCGGTCGGGAACTTTTTGCCCTCTCCCCTGCAAACACGGCCCGATCCAAATCTCTGCCAGACAGCAATCAGGCTTTATTGTTTTGCCCGCTATTCCGTAGCTATGGTAATTCCTGATAATTCTCAGTCTTCGTTGTGCTCGAAGGCATACTCTACAATGTCAAACAACAGATCGTTCCTGGACGAGGATTAGTCTACTGAGAGTCCCCCTCGATCCCCGGCAAAACGGGCTCGGGAACCTGCTCCAACCTGAGCAGCGCCGAAGCACCTCCCCAGCCAGCGTTTCCCCGTTCTGCCTTCTCCCCTGCCACGCTAACCAATTAATGGGCCGGTAATTCTTACTACACTTTACTAAACTCCATAAACGATCTCCTCGCGGCTCGGAGGTGGGGGAGACTGACTTAAACAGAGATAAATCCCCAGCCCTTCCAATCCTGCTCAAGCCGCTCACAGCACGCAGGGCGATCTGCCTCCTTTCACTCGGGGAGCTGATCCGAATTTGATTATTTAAGTGCCAAGAGCAGCAAGAAACAAAGCTGCGAAGCATCTCCAGGAGCGCAGGGCGCAGAGGGGCAGGAACTCATCACGGCGGGCCCGATCCTGCATTCCTTCCCCTGCCCCTCTGAGCACGGCGGGCACAGCGGGAGCCGGGATCCCCCGGGAAGGCGGGATCGGCCTTCCCTGCCTGGGCTGACGGGGGCACTGGCACGCTTTTGAGCTGGGGAGAGGACATTTTGTTTATCCTTTGAGGGGAAAAAAGCCTTTTGTTGATGGCACAAGGAGGGAAAGGTGCGTGCCCTCTCCCCAGCTCTCCGCTGAGCGGAGAAGGGCACAGCCCCTCGCCGCCCGGGGACCTGCACATCTCCCTTGGCCCCGGCTCCTTCCCCCGCCCCGCCGGTCCCAACACCCGGGACAGCGAGGCCCCCGG
>NW_009650173.1:3104991-3158519 GCF_000708025.1 Charadrius vociferus | reverse complement strand
GCTCCGCCTCCCGCACCTGCGGGACCCGCCGCGCCGCCTCGGCCGCCCCCGGGCCGCTCACTCTCCCCCCCGCCCCCGGTGCCGGTGCCTGCTGCAGTGCTGGAGGGCTGCGAGGTGGGGCTCAAGCCAAGTACGAGGTACTACGGGGGTGCTCTGCTAAATTTATTAGCGCGCTGCTAAGACGAGGCTCTGTATAAATCACGGAGCTGTATAGGGCCATAAAGTATCCCTGTGCATCCTGCCCTCGCCGGGGTTCTGGTGAATAGGAGTTCATAGGCAGCTGGGTATCAGTAACATCTCTCAGATCCGGCATATGTGACGTTTTAAAAGTCTTAGATATACAATGGGATATACTTACGGAGCAGCTAAAACTATTACATAGGATTTGTATAGATATTTTGTACTTACATACAAAAGAAATGAGGGGAAAAAAAGGTCTTAGGTCACATGCACAGTTCTTGGCATTATCTCTGACGGTTTTGAAAGCAATAAAATTATTATTTTGGGAAGGGAAAATAAAAAATATATTTTCTAAAAGTACATTATAAAGGGATGTATGATAACTGACATCTAAGTAATTAATTTCTCTCTGGTTGTAGAATGCAGATCCCGCTATAAAGGCATACTGAACTCTAAATGTAATTATATAGAAACAAATCAGTAACAGTACCTGTCATGGACACAAACCTGAAGAATTATTTGAGCCACCTGAAACATCACCTTTGAATATGGGTACATATCCAAAATGTAAACCAAACATTTATACCTTCAAAAAGTGTTAGAAAAGTTCCAGTTGAAGCAGACCTGCTGTCCCCAGTCATGTACTGAAGTATTTCTCATACCTCACAGGTAAGAAAAGGCAGTTTGTAACTGATGCCACCAGCAGCCTCAGGTCTCGCTAACCATTGGGTATTACAGGACAGGGACAGAAGATGACTTGTCCAACGCCTGTTTCTCCAGTAGACTGGCCATGAACATGTTTTCCTAAACACTAACCATCCCATGACTTTATCTTTCAACTTCATTCTTGAACAAACACACTTTAACAATGCAAACAAAGTCCAAATTTCACTTTGTTCTCACAAAGCCCTTTGGCAGTCCTGTGCAAAGATACTCTCTTGACCAGTTCTCCTCAGTGGGAAACTAGTTGGGCTCCAGTGGGGCTGGTCTGTCTGTCTTCAGCTAAGAATCTAAACCATTTTCACGGGATTTTGTTCTCATCCTACACACTTCAGAGTAATTCATGCATGTATGCACTTGACTATGTATTTTAGAGTAAGAGTGGTCCCACTGAAATCAGCACTTAAGGACTTAAGTCCACCAGGGTCTAACGCCTCACACCACACAGAGAGGAAAACCAAGCATATCCTCTTCACCTACCGATGTTCAGTGAGTGCAAGAGACAAACAGTGAAGACAATGTGTCTAGTGCCTAAAGCAGATGAGGAACAAAAGCTCCTGGGTTCTGTTCAATGCCTTCTGCACACTCCGGAGAAATGGAAGAGCTGGCAGTAGTTTTGCTAGAACACTGGGGGACTCCGGCAGCATTTGTGGAGTGCTTTGAGACCTTGGGTAAGCAAAGAAACGCAGATGGTTGTTACGTTATGCAGCACAGTTCTGTGTGATCTGCCAGGGATGTGACCTGTGAGGGGGTGGCAGGGCTGGAGCTGGAGAGCTATTGCAACACGGCAAGTCCCTGCTCCCACTCCCATTACCACAGCATACGCCAATGGCTCCTTCCCAGCCTGGGGAGAGATTCCACTGCCCTTAGGCCCCCAGCACAGCCCTTTAACTTCATTAGTAGCTGAGCATACCCAGTCCTTCATTTAACTGCAGATACCTAAATGTATGTGTCTCTTTTCTCTCACTGGACTATATGTACTGATACATGTGGATTGCAGCAATACACAAAAGGCAAAAAAGCTCATTTTTCTCATCTAGTTGGCTGGAAACAACAGGCAGCAAAAATGTAGCTCCAACCAAAACAAGAGCTTTCCCAGTTCTTTATTCTGAGGCTTACCACCTAATACATTTTTTTAATTCAAACCCAAAGCTTTACAGTCATTGTCTCCCTTGTGTATATATCACATGTTCCTGCAAGGGATATCTGGTCTGGCCGCGAGGGTGAATGGTCACCTGAAAACACCATGGCTTCGGGGCCTCAGCCCAAGAGAGATCTGCTGCAAGCAGTGACAGAAGTCCTGGTACCCTCCACAGAATCGAGTACAACCTCACTGGGCTGTGCTGGTGCCCGCACGATTCTCATCAGCATGTCACCGCGGACACTCGACTGTTTGTATATTTATGACTGTGACTGTTGAGCAGCAGCCTCTGCTGAGCCCACTGTGACCAACAGACTTGTCTCACAAAGCTCATGCTGAGTGAGATATGAAGGGACAGTTAGAGATGAAGCTTGCAGGGAGAGGTGGGGGAAGAAAGGAGAGAAGGGAGGGAGCCTGTGTGTTGAACCTGCCTTAGAAGTCAAATTTCTTCTTCACGAGACACAGGAGATTCGTTTCCCTTCAGATTTTATGGATGTTTGATTCTGCTAAATTTGTCTTAGTACTGCTATGACATGGGAATTAAAAGCACTGAGACTTTGCTGTAGACATTGAGTCATGGACTCTTAAACTGATCAAATCTACCACTTATTTTTCCTTCCTATTAGATGAAAGTAGAGTTCAATAAAGTACAGATCAGAACTTTTGTGATGTCTTGACAAACCTTTCTTGAAATACTTAATATGTTAGTTGAAAAGAAAGAAGCAAAAACAAGGCACAAAGGAACCCTGTCAACTTGTTATTTATGTTTTTTAAAATGAAACAATGAAAGGAACAACTAAATAAGTGTGATTCCTTTCTCTAGATTGCACTATCATAGATTAATAGCTCTATGAACAGATTTGCAAGTAGCACCATCGTGCTAATCAAGATATTAAAAAAGTTTACGAGCAGTTGCTTAGAAAAAACAAGATAAAGCCTATGGAAATCTGATACTGGTCAATGGTGCATTTATTCAAAACATAATACTGACTTCAAGTCTCCATAAATCCTTTGCAAATGAAACTTCCATTGTGATCACTGTTCCAGATCTAAATGATTTATATTTTTTCTTCAGTAGACATTAGATATATCTCGGAATGCACAAGTTATGTACCTATTGATACAGAGTTAATCATGCCCCCATGAGATAATAAATATTAAATTCAAATAAGAAGATAATTCAAAGAAGGAGTGAAAAAAATAAGAAATTTTTTTTGATTTATTAGTAGATTAACTTACATGAAAAAACTCACATTTCTGTGTGATTTGTTTCAGAATTCAGGGCTTGCACAGTTCTAACCAGTTAGCTCTTGGGAACAGAGCAGACGTTGGATTGTGTGCACTTTCAAAACTGAGTGCTTAGCAATATTTATCTCATTGCTTCACTCTGAGCAGCAGCAACCTTTGCAATTTCTAAGTGCATTTGACAAAAAGGGTTCTACTGCTTTGAGCAGCTGCTGGAAAACAAGGAATATACTGAAAGGCCAAACAGAAGAGACCCACCAGGAAAACAGTCTGTCAGCCCATTCTCCTAACTCCATGATCTGAGCTTCCCAATTTGTAGAAGCCTTGTGGTCTTCACTGCCTCTGGGTTTCTGGGGTTTTGCATGCTTCTCTCCTAATTGTTCAAATCCAAATGGATTCTCAGTTATCAATTTACTCTCAAAACCTCTGGGCAGATGTCAAAATAAGTTCAGCAAATTGGTTGGATAAGCTAAAAACACACTTAATTTTTCATCAGATAAACTTCTCTCAGAGGAACTAAGTGAGTCAGCTTTAGCCAGACACCAGATCTATAATGAAATAATTATATGAATGGGTAACACGAACACCTTGTAATAACTACATGTGCTTTATCATGGAATGAAAGTTCTTGAATAAGTTGAGTAAGTTCCTGAATAATTTTCCTTAATTTACCAGTCTTTGTTTAAGCATGAAAAAACCTCTCTGGCCAAATAAGGATTTCAGAGTATTTCACACTTGCAATATGCTCCACTCCAACACCATCTATCGATGGTGTCTATCAATAATATCCATCCAGATACTGTAAAGGTTTGGGCCCAGATTTATGAGGACATGTGCAAAGGCATATGCAATTGCCACATAATACATCTCCAGAGATCACGTCCTTTTGGATAGTTGAATCCAACCTTGCAGTCTCCTGTACCGAGCATCAAAGAAACAGGATCAATCCATAACCGCAGTAAACATATTTGCACGCACCAGCTCAGAGGAGGCAGGTTTTCTTCAAGAGCTGTAATATTATTCAGTAATCCTAACCAAAAGAGAAGCCAGAGGCCGGTCAACGCACAAGGGATGCTCTGGGCTGCCCAGCAAATGCAAGGAATTCAAAGAACCTCAAACACAGTTAAAAGATGGGAAGCACTATCCACTCCTGGATGCCAAGTTATTAGGTGACTACAGAGCTATGCTTTGTGGAGCACTGCGAGGTTCTGAATAGTCTTGTACAACTTTTCCCAAATCGCAGAAGTCCCCTGGGAAACTTCAGTAATCAAACAAGATCTCGCGGTCAGGAAGCTTTTCTTCATCCAGCCAATTTTATTTCCCCTTCATCATTCCATCTATTACTCATTACATCCTCCTGCCAAACTCGACATAATTCTTCTCTCTCTCATGCTTACTTGTTTGAGTTACATATAGACCATTATGTCCTTTCATCCCAGCCTTTCCTACCCCTTATTCAGGCTGCATGTATTTAGTCCTTTTCATTTTTCCTGCTGTCCTCCTCTGAGCTCCCACCAATAGCATCTCTCCAGAATAGAAGCCCTCTGAGTTGACCTAAATATTCTGCAAACAATTACATTTGGCAGTCTCTAAACGTAAGGACGCACAAACCAATGACTAATTCACCTTGAACAACTGAGTGAGAGTCCAAAGCCATAAAATTGTCAAATCAGGATAGGGAACTTTGGATGACACTGCAAGATCAACTTCACAGGAAGCCCTCAAGTAATGATGTCTTAAAAAAATTCGCTGGTCTGCTTTATGGTCCTTGTCTCAAGGAATGTGTCATTAAGTACATATTTGCAGTGATTTTTATGTACAAAATATTTTATAAGCATTCTGTCACTGCAACATTAAGAACATACTTGTAAGTGCATATTATCCTTACAATCTTATAATATATTCTGGGGACACAACTTAATTATTGTTCCAAGATACTGAAGTTCATGTAAAGGCAACTTTTTACCCAATTAAATAACTTATTGTTGAGCAACTCATGCTTAAAACATTAGAACATCACTGTGTTACAGTTACAATAGTTTGCTTCTGTCATCATATCCTGCTTCAAAGAAACAGCTTCCACAGCCTTTCACTGATAGAAACATGTAGTTCTTATCCAGAAACAAGGCAAGGTCATTGCTCAAACCAGAGCACATTACAAATTATACTTCATCTACGTAACTTACAATTTTATAAGCTCAGCTTGAAAGACTTCAAGTCTTGTCATCTGAAAATGGTGAACACGGTAACTTATCTCTTCAAAATCTGGGAGCACTATCTATTTGACATTTGGTTTACATCCAGTTAGGAAAGACAGTTACCTAGATACTCATTTTCCCTAAAACTTATCGGCTTTATGACTAGACATTGATAATGGTGTATGTCTATGTAAGGTGCCAAAACTGATGCAGGGCTACATTATCACTCCCTGAACTCAGAGTTTGATTTTCCTTTTAGAGCAGAAGAGGCAGGTAAACTCACTGCAACTTCAGAGCACTCATCAGCCCCAAGGAAAGAGATGAGGGACAGGTACTGGTACTGTGACATGCTAAATGACCTCTGCGCAACACACAGATAAGCAGTAACTTATTTTTTTAATCTGTGGAAGGTTTCAGGTTTAGACTGAGCCCTCATGCTTTTTCTGGACCTTTGACCAAAGCCTGTGTTAGGATCGCTCTAACAGCACAGTCCATTTGGGGTCACTGAAACTATTGCCATGCCTGGGCGAAGGGTGATGGCCGCAGAATTAAGACAACTACTATGTGACCCATAGGAGCTCTCAACTCCTGAGCAAGAAACATCTGACCATCTTTCAAAATGGAAAGGGCAACTGGCAGATTTAAAGGATCGTGAATACACAATAGGAAGGAGACATCTAAGTGAAGCACCTGCATCTGTCTGCTAACCCTGCACCTCTGTGGAGCAGAAAAGGCACATAACGTGCATGTCCCCAGCCAAGCCCAAATATTTGTACTTGAACTAAATTCTTACAGGATGGTTTCTGTCTTTACATAAAGCTACTCTTTGTATCGACCTCTAATTTCTGTGCTTTTTCTCCTCCCCTCAAATTTGTTCCTGTTATAAAAGAGAAGGATGCACTCCATTTCGGTCTTTCTTAGGTAACTGAAAGGAGCTACACAACACAGAATATTTGCAGATAATTTTCGCGTCAAAGACACGAAATTGCTCTGATTACCTGTCATGCATTGACCAGAGGAAAAGGAGAGAAGGGACTCTTAGCCCTCCTCCCCCCTCCCCTGCCTTTAACACTGGCTGATGCAGCGTAGCGCTCTGCCTCACCTCATGCAGTCCTGGACTCTTGGTTGTTCTCTGACTTTTACCACTATGAACCGGGGTCACGTACTTTCTTGATTATGGCCAGAAAAAAATAGGTGGCATGAGGTATGCAAGGTATCAGGCCCTATGACTGCAGACAAATCTCTAAGTACTTATGTGGATTATATTGGAAGCGTATTCCTAGAGATACTGTTCATGTTTATAAAGTCTTTTGGGGTGAATGTTGCTCAATGGAAAAGCAGCATAGAAATTTAACAAAAGCCATGCTGCAAAATGTAAAAACAAAACAAAAAAGTAATTCTCCCACAGGAGCAGAAAGGCATTTCATACATGTCCAATGAGACATTAAAAATAATTATGTGGAAGAGTAATAGCTCCCTTGGTTGTTTTAATATATTTTTGTCTACAAACAAGAAACGTTCTCTAAACTGCTGCCTTGGCTTGGCTTGAAAGGTCTCTCAAACAAAAGCCCTTCAAGTGACCCTTAGATTATTAAAGCTCAGTAACAATGAATGTGGATCTCAGTTCAAACAAAGACTGTAAAAATAAAAAGACAGCAGTTTTGGTCTTGGAAATGAGTACGCCTCAATAAACTGCAAACACATAGAACGTATTGTTGACCAATAGTCATACCTTCTCTGAGCAACCCCCAAAACTTTTGTCTAAAGTTTTCAACATTGTTTTTCTCTCAAATAACTGCAAATAGCCTCACTTGTAGTACAAATGGAAAGGTTGGATGCTGTGTCTGAATTTAAAGTTCCCAGAGTTCATTCAGAGAGCAATTCAGATCACCAAAGGTTTTTTTTTGATTCTGTTCTTAATGATTTTTCCTCCAAAAGTTCCTAAATGTCATTAATATCATCGGAAGCATTTGTGGTGAACAAAAAATGCCAGCAATGCCAAATTACAAATCTTAAACACTCTGATCTGTGTCTCCCATGAGAAAGATAGAAAGGTTGAGATGTTCAATGACAGACATTAACATCAGATGCCAAAGCAGGAAAAGCAAACATAGGAGTGGGGAGAGATATATAGGTCCCATTGAGTATCTTGTTTTGAAAGTCATATGTCATTTAAATGGCCTTTATAACTGAAGAAGTTAATTAAGAATATGTTTTTGTGTAGTTTGCTGGCAGAACATACACTGCTGCCAGTTGACAGAGTCAGTTTTGCACTTGTGTACTTGAGGCACAACTTTTTTGGTATCCACTTCATTGCTGTGAGAACCAGCAGCTGTGCACAGCACTTCGTCCAGGCATAGGTCAAAAAGGAAGTTGCCGAAGAAAGTGGACCCTACAAAATGTAAAAATGGCCACAGTTCCTCAATCTCCTTTGTGTCTACCAGACTTGCTTTTGCAGCCAGTGGAAGAACTGGAGAACTAGGGACTGTAGCTATAGCTGGGAGAAGGAGACAATCTCCCTAAAGCACAGTGGTCCTCTGTCCTCTCCACCTAGCTCACCAGGCAGCTCACCAGCCCCTCATCAGTTGCTCTGGCTTTCCATGTGTGCCCTGATCGTTCTTTCCCCCTTCCCTCTCCTTCCTTTACAAGAAGCAGCCCAGCTCTCCCATCTCTGTGGCACACGCATCAAATTTATATCATGAACTCCATTCACTATTGTCAACAGAACGGCATCAAGCAGACACAAGCGTTTAGCCATTTCTTAGCTGAGCTAGACCACATCATACTACAACTCCCTCAGATGTTTTCATTATGGAACTTCACCACCACTGGGAGTATTGGTAGAGCTGAACAGGTGAATAAAAATGCAACACATTTTCCCCAAACACTCTCTATACATTAATACAGGCAGAAAACAGATGTGTAGAAATGATTCCTCTCATTTGCTGTGGCCAACCAACCTTATCTCTCTTTTGCCAGATTTCTGAACAGAAACCTCAAATGAGCTTCATATTTGTAATAGACAAAGAACAGACAAAACTGTGCAGCTGCTTTAACAGCTTGGAAGCTGCAGCATCACTTCTCTGCATGGGGATGCTTAATGACTGGAACTGGATTAGTATCCTTGCTGGCCAAAGCTTTCTATTCAACCTATTTTATTCAGAGCAGCAAATTAGCTACCTTTGTGTTATGCCTGATTCCTGTCCAGGGTGTTAGGAAGATGTTTGTTCTGCATAGCCATGGCAACAAAGTTGGTGATTAGCATCAAGTTTGGCTATTCCTGTGAACAGGAATTACCCTGTGAACTCTATTTACCAGATGCCAAGCAGCCAGCAGTGTAATAATGACGCATTTAATATCATGATGTGTTTAATACCATCAAGACTGGAGCTGAGTACAGTAATAGTAAAAGACACTATAACCTACCAATCTACCTCTTTCTCACTGTCTCCCATGTTTCATGACATTTGTATTTTCTCTTAGATTTAGTGAGCATCTCTCTTTCATGCCTTAGCAATGATCTCTTTGCTCTCGCATTGCAAAGACTAATGCACTAAAGCTCACGTGTAGCATGGAGTGATCACACAGTTCACTGAAAGTACAGCTTCTCATAGTACATTTCACACAATGCATTAAATGAAACACAGGACACAAATTAACAGATATATGCAGGAAGAAGATGTTTCTGAATGAGATCTGAAAATGAAGACAGATGGAAAGAAGACATATCATTTACTGAATAGATTAATAGTTTATAATGTCATTAGTGATATTCTTCAAAGCATCAATTTACTTTTTATGAGAATTCATAATCCTTAAATACAGGAATCTCCTCTCTGTTCTGTGTTTATACAGTGCTTAGAACAGTATGGCACTGGTCTGCCACCAGGTTTCCTAGGTGCTTCAGCAGTGCAAATAAAGAATAGCAGCAGAGGAAAAGTGATTATTAGAAAATTTTAATTCTTAACAGTTTAGCTTAACATCTGGTACTAAGCAACTGGGGTCTGGGTTTTCACACAATTTTTCACAGAGTTACTGATCACTTCTGCCAGTTGCATCTTTTTATAGTTCGCACAACTCTTCTTACTCTAAAGTTAGATAGATGGTGATAGCGTCGATGGCTTCTTGTAGTTACCTTTCTATTATTGTTCTTTCTATATAACAGTATAGTAATAGTAATTAGCTCCTTGGTCAGAAAAGACACTCTAATCATGTTGTATCTCTGCAAACATCAAGATCATATAATGACCTGCAGTGCATTACAAAATACTGGTCATACTTGTAGAATAAGTTAGGAAAAAGAAGATGAATTTGAGACAAACTGGGTCTAATGAATCAAATATTTATGAATTTAAGAATAACAACTTTTTTTTCACAAGGATGGACAATCAATTATGTTGATGGCTGCTATGCTCACAAAGAGGAAAGCTAAGTATCTTTATTGTTAAATATGACATGGCAATACATCCCAGAAGACTCCACCCTGGTGTTCATTTCTATCTGTCAACAAAAAAGCCCAAACAGAAGCATGATGTCTGTTCAAGGAAAGGACAAACTAGGACTTGCCATTTCGAAAGGCTATGGTTTATTAATACTTAAGGTGCACTTAGCCATTTCTTTATCATTTTTGATTTTCTGTATTAAGTAAAGCTACCTAACACCTGAAACCATGCTAAGGTGAGGAGAAAAATGCTTTTGGACTAATACCATAACCTCTTAAGAAGTCAGCAAAGTCTCCAAGATACCATGTATTTCTCCCACAAAGACAGCAACATTTGGGCGATGCATCAAATGCAGAGGGAAAGAAGAGGGATATTGAAGGAATTATAGCAAAAATACTGTCAAGCCAACATAAACTAGGAAGGACTAGCTGTGCCATGCTTTGCTTGTGAAATATGTAAAGAAATATATCCACTGCTATTTTTTAATATGCATAAACTGAGAGAAGAGTACTAACATGCTTAAAGTATCATTTCATACGCATATTTACTTTAATCCAAGCAGTTAACAAGTCTTGGAAAACAAAGCAAAAATATTTTATCTTGGTTCGAGCAAAGCATTTAAAGGCAGGTTCCCCTAGGAAACAAGGCTTATATGTTGCACTGCCAGTCCATCTGTCTCTTGAATAACTTGTCAACCTCAGACCTGTTTCAGCCAAATTTTGCAGAGACATGACATTTCCAGCAATGCTAAGTGTGCACAAACGTCAAGAAACTTGCAGCTCAATAGAAACAAAAGGACCTTAACTAGTGCCCCCACTAAAGAAGCACTGCCATGTGAGCTCAGCAGTTATTTGCAGAATTTGGCTCCCCCCTGGCCAGTTACTCATCAGAACTAACTACATACGTGCTACAACTGCCCAGCTGTTATCTGGGGAGAAGTAAGGGAAGAGAAGGTAGTGGGAGGGGAGGGAGTCATGAGGGACATGTAGGGAGCAGGGGTTGAGGGGTGGGCAAAGAGCTCCAAGGCAAGAATTCAAATCCAGGCAGCCAGGATTCATTACTTCCACTGTCATAGAACAACTTGTTTCTCAGTTTTTCAGTTCAGCCAAGAAACCAGGAAAAGGAGTTATTTGCACAGCTCAGTTGTTGTTGTCTTGAAAAATCTTTATTTGCTGGCATTTCAGATCCCGCTTCCAATGATGAAGGCTCGTGCAGGGAGAAGATTTGATCTGTCCTCAGCAAGCTGAACTGAACCTTTACATTGATGGGCGAAGGAAAAGATGCATCACAACATTGATCTAGAGGTGAAACAAACATCAGGTTGCTTTAAATATTCCAGAGAAGAGTCTGCATCCTTCCAAAGGGGGATATTTTCTGCTTCTTTTCATCTGCACCGTTGTGCCCTATAAACCAACCTTTTATTCTGCTTGGGAATAGTAGAATGTGTGAGTAAGGATAGAGTCTACTAAATGTTGAATTAGTTGGGATTGATTTAACCATTTAGGCCTTTACTTGTGCTTAGGGAAACATGCTGAACTTTGAAGAAGTTGTTTGATGCCATTTTTTCTAAGCAGGATGTAAACCGATTCTCTTTAACTTCCTATAAAGGACCTCATAAAAAGTTGTCCTGTGACATACACAAAAGGAGGTCAGAAAAAAAAAGGCCCAGCTGACAAAACCCACTCCAGACAGATGTATTTGTGAGCTATATATCAATTCCTCGCTCTGTCAAAAACTGACTAGATGATACAAAAGTGCCCAGGACACTCTAGCATACATAATCTTACAAGAAAAATTTCAGTCTTTTTATTCTCCGTTTTAAGTTTTTCCCAGGTGATAAGACCTGTGACACCAGCTCCCTTGTTGTGGTATCCTCCACTCCTGAATGTCATTAAGCATGCAGTGCCATCCAAAATCAGCTTCAATTTTGCTCTAGGTAGACCGGAGAACCAGTCATTACCAGGGAGCTTGACAAAGGCAGTAGTGGAATTATCACCGAAGGAGTTAGTTCTAGCGTCTATCAGATCACTAGCTGTCACTTAAAACTCCAGTTGTTATTTCTAACAAGACCATCCCTAAAGGAGTGGTACAAACCTTTGGAAAGCCTTTTTTGGTTCCAGTTTTGTTGAAGTGCAGAGACCTAACTCCTCCAGGGTTTGCCCCTAGTAGCAGTAGCAGTTGAAGTTCCCAAAGAGCCAGTTCAATATCCATGGGAAGGAGAAGTTTGGACTGTTCTTCAGTGTCTTGCTAGCTACAGGTGGGACTAGTAGTACTTGGGGCTAAACCTTCTTCACAAAAAAGTTCCCATGCCGGTGGCTGTGTCTAAACTGTCTGGAGGTACCTGCTACAGCTTGTCCTGAAGACCTGGCCCTGAGTTACCCATGTGGCTTCCACCGGGCCTCTGTGGGTTTCTCCTTCATTGCAATTGAGATATGGGAGCATAAGAGAACGAAGAAGACTGGTATGTGCCCAGGTCTCACTCTGAGAATAAATGGCCAAAGCACACTGCAGAGAGGAAAAGGGTCTTGATCATTTGGTTCAGATGTAACATGTGGCACCTTCACAGAAAGAAAAGCAGCAGGATTTGCCCACAGAGCAGTTTTAGTAGGTAGTTTCATCATTTGGGTTGCAGCATTCTGCAGAGGTAAGAAGAAAGATAAGATGCAGGAGTCATAAAGGACCATGCAAACTCACTGGTGGAACACACCTGTGTTTCTCAGAGTACAGCCAAAAGTCTTTGCTGAAGAGACAGCAGAGATGTTTCAGGAGCATGGAGGAAGGCAAAGAGGTTTGGGAGGAAGTTAAAGATGGCTGTGGGAGACGGCTGCACTCCTGTCCAGGGTATGTCAGACATATCTTTTCTCTGTTCTCCAGGTGCCACCAAATGGGTTGTGTAAGGAAAAAAAGACAAAAATAAGGTTGTCATGGTGGTGAGGAGTGAGCTTTCACACCAGAGAATCCACAGCTGCTTTTTTTGGTAGTCAAAGCTGGATGCACTTCTTTCCCATCGCTGGCCTTTCATCTGAACGCACACATTCACAGAGCCATAACTTGTACCTGTGAGAGCCGTATGCCCAAGAAAGCCTAGACCATTTTCTGTTGGCTCCATTCATCTGGTATTTGTGTTCTTAGATTTTCTATTGTCCAGACAAGGACTCTGACAGAGCTAAACAACTCCACAGCCGGCAAATAAATCCAGAGCATATCAGTGTCTCGTATATCATTGTCTTGTATAATGCACCACTGACTTCCCATACTTTCAAAACAGATCCAAGAAGAGACACCAGCTGCAAGAATGCCCCATATAAGCTAAAGAATCCCTTGCTTAGAAAGCAAGGAGGATTACACAGGCGTGCGTTTCAGCAACAGACCTACCTCTATTCAACAGTGCCTAGGGCTGCATAAAAGAAAAAGGGGAGATTACAAAGCAAGCACACATTCATTTGAAACATTACTTTATTTTCACTGAACAAGGCTTGCACGAATCATAATTCAGAGTTGCTCAGAACTGAGGTGCATTTAATGTTTACCTTCTCTCCAGCAGACGACAAAGAGAGCCCCATTTTTGCTGTGCTTCACAAAAGGAATGCTGCCACAGCTCTCTGCACAGCATCTGCAACCAGAGGTTCCGAAGACCAAACCTGGTTCTGACACAAATCCTTCCATGAGTCTGGTACTGGCCTTCCAGTACCTTGGTTTTTCTACTGATTCAAATTAGGATGTGAGTGGCAGTGCTGGGGCTAGCGTAATCCACAGCACACATCATCCTGCAGCTCCCTCCATCATCTGTGGTAGCATCAGGTAACTTCTTTAGAAATTAAGCTTTAATTGAACTTGAGTGATTAATATGTTCAAACCAGAAACTTTCCTGTGGGTTTTAAAAAATTAATTATATTCCACCCCCAAATTTTCCTAGTGCTACTCACTGAAACTACACAGCTGCACTGGTGAAGCTGTCAGTGAAAGGAAGCTAGAGGTTTTGGCAGCTGCACAGAGGGGAAGAGGTGAGGCCCTGGACTCATGAGAAGGCGTTGGAGACAGTTTAGGTTTGGAGATCTCTGGAGTCTGCTGACATTTTTGGCAATCTGAAGAAATCTCATTTCATCCCCAGCCTTTTGCGAACAAGGCAGAGGTGACCAGGTTACAAGGCAGTAGGTCTTAGTCCCAGCTCTTTCAGTGACATATCGTATGACCATAGTCAAACAAAGCTTGGTTCCTACCTCCATTTGTAGAAAGGAGGAGGTGCACTTTCTAAGGTGAACATCAAGATCTGGGACAGTTTGGGAGGAGAGTTCTTAGTTCTGGGAAACAGACGCGTTTGAGCCCAAAAGCACTTAAGGCATGTGCTGATGTTCCCAGTGCAGATTTTAGCTTGGGAGCATTGCATGCACAATTCTGAGCCAGAGATCTTCTCAGCAAAGATGACGTTCATCACGCCAGTCACTCTGAAGGAGCTACTTTGAGCAAAAGAACAGTCTTCCTGGTATCTATTTTCCTCTGCATGCCACAGAAATATTTTCTCTCCCTTTGAAGCAAGGTTCACCTTTTTCTGCATTAATACAGCCCCTATCACTGGTGAAGGAGCCAGCACTGCGGCTCCAAGGCACTGCCACAGAATAAAACAATAACGGAAATAGGAATTCTCTGGGGAATTTATTTTCAACCTATATTTTAGTCACCTAAAATGTAACAGAGAAAAATAAAACCACTAATATCCTCTAAAGAAATTCCTGGGATTGCGAAATACTGTAGGAAAAAAAAAATAAATCACCACCTTCAAAACAAGGCTGCCTTGAAAAAAGGGACTTGCCCATGCAAGAGATGCCATTTCATTGCAGTGGGTAAAAAGTGCTATAATAAGAATTGACTAGTATTAATTCTTACTGCTGTTGTTTGAGCTGCCTACACTACACATCAGAAAAATATCACCTTCCAAGCCACGCAGTACAGCAAGATACTTTTGACTTAGAAAAGCCAGCTTTCAAAGCACAACTTTACAGGAAGGGTTTCAATACCAAAGTTGCACAGCATTATACTGTCACTGACATTAGTATCAGCCTTGCAGAGCATTGCAGTTGATATGACCATTTTATTCCTGAACTACGCTCACTTTTAAAATATGTGAACAATGTATATTCATAGAGTTTTCCATCTTCAGAGCTTCTCTCCCACCACTGCCTGGGGGTGATGTTCTGCAGTTCACATTGCAGTATGCAATAATACAAGTATTTCAAGATATTGTATAATCCAAATAAAATAATGAGACAGAATAAAGACACATTATTGAGAGGAAGAGACTCATGGCATCTGCAAGAGATACCAATAGCTGAACCAGAGAACGGCTCTCACAAAGAAGTGTTTATGGAAGTGGGAAGAGCTGTCTGCACACACCCTCCAGAGGGAGGACAATTCCGTATTTCACAAACCTAAGCCACCAACTGCTCAGTAGTAAGGGGTGACAATGTACCTCTCACAACTGCAGGTCCATCTAGGAAAATGTATTTTCTCTACGAGCTTGCCATTCCACCTTATAGCTTCTGCAGTAGAGAAAAATCTTACTAATTCCAGTTCTGGAGCACTCTGCCTTACACACACCGCTCAGGTGTAGATGAACTGGTGATATCTAAGGTGCTGTTAATTGGGACCCACTGCTCCGGCAGATACAAAAGAAAAACAGTACACACGGTCTCACTGGCACTGCAAAATCCCCTCTTTCCTGCTCTGCAGAACTGGCCCCTCAAGCTCTCCTTGATGTGGTAATGTAATAGCAGACCAAAAAGAAACATGCAGCTTTCAGCAGTGTACATCAATGAGGGAACCAAAGCAGGTTTATCAAAGAAAAACGTGACTCTGGCCCATCCTTGGAACCAAATCAAAGAGTATCTAATGGCAGCAGTAGGTCTGCAAGAAGAAAACAAAGCCAAACTAGTTTAAAATAGATCCAAACAAGAATACATGGTTGGTTTTTTTTTTTGTTGTGGTCATTGCCAGCCAGATTATGATTGGTTACAAATGTTAAAGGCCCTTGAGTTGTTTGAGTCCTTAATCCATCAAATTGGTCATCACTATGTGCCAAGCAATGACCTCAGTCAAAAGCCATAAATCATTGCTCAAGAACCAAGCTTGCAATCTCCCTCAAGTACTGCTTCTCTTAGCACTGTGAATGGGGAAGGCAGGCTGCCCAGGACTTTGGATTAGCTGCTTTATGTGGAGGAAGACAAAAGAGCTCTCGAGTACCAAATTTTGCGTTAACAGAAGCTGGCATGGAGCGTATGAATAAAAAAGTGCCAGAGTGTGTGCTTCGCATGTGGGTTAAGAGCTGAAAGATCTGCTCCCTTACAGTGCAGTCCCAGTAAGATTTTAAGCAGCATGTAAGGAGTTAAAGCTAACCCTCTCATTGCTAATCCTCTTCAGGGCATTGCAAGCCACCCCTCAGTCACTACACTTCGTAAAGAATGCCTAAGACATGTGCTGTTTACCAAATATTATTGCAAGTTCCCATAAAATTAATTCTCCATTCAGAAGTAGAGGAATCACTAGCTATATTCTATTTGGCATATGTACCTAAGATGATGAAGCCTTTTTTTAAGAATGGAAGTTCATCTTTATGTAAATAAAGCAGGTGTTCACCTACAAATCATTTTTCAGGAGAAGCTGAATGATGAACGTGACCTTAAAAACTTGTTATAAGGATTTCAAGGAGCAAAGAGAATGTGGAGGTGGGGGAAGGAACATTTCAAGCAGTAGAGAACAAAACAAGTGTGGTCATATTTTTCACCACTTGGCACTTTACAGCACTGTGTTTCTTGTGGTAGGACATCTTTCACAAAGCCTCGCATCATCTCTCTCTATTCCAGTGACTGTTAATCTTGTTTTTCAAACATTTATATTTTTGTGTATATATAATAATAACAATAATATTATTATCTAAATTACACTAAACAACAGAATTATAAATAACAGTAAAAAAAAACCACATCAGGGCATCAGTTCATTGTTTACTTGTGCACTTCCTAATCTGCCAGTCTTGCATCTCCTTGTCAAAAGCTTAACTGAAGACTCTGTTTCTGGCATGCCTCCATCAAAAATCTTGGGAACTGCCTGAGAACTCACTGCAGCTAAGGCCACTGCTCCATTTGCATGTACAAGCTGGCTGGCAGAGCCAAAAAGTTCAGGTTTTTGAATCAAGAGGCCACACCTATGGTACTGAATCTTAAACTAACGCTTCAATGACACACCTTAAACAAATTTTTTTGGGGGATCAAAATGATCTCAGAAATCATTGTCACATGAGGAACAGGCTGTTAGAAAATGCCTGGAAACACTAATTTTGATTCTGTTTTATTTTTTGAATGGGAGCAACATAGGTTTTTTTGTAAGCAGAAAAAAATAATCATTGAGGTGCTGTACAATTAAATACAGGTATTTCCAAGGCAGTTTGGAGCTGAAGACTCTATCTGCATTAATAATAACCTGCAAAAAGTCTTAATCTTGCAAGCTTTTTGCACATCCCAAACTGGGTTGTGGCAATTACAGAAGACATCAGTCATAGTATTCATTCAAATTTAAATATGAGTGAGCCCTTATAGGAACGGCCTGTATTTTGGCAATGAAATCTTATCCCTCACAGTCTGAAGTCTTACCTTAAATGATAATTCATCAGAATGAAAAGCAGTCAGTATTTTGGGGTTTTGTAGTTTGCTTACAATTTTATTTTTAAATGCTTTTGGCAGTGAACTGAATTTTTAAAATTGCATTAAGTTTATGCCAAAAACATTTGCCTTTCACGTGGTATAAATGTTTTATAAAAAATATTTATATTCAAAAAAAGAGCACAAAGTGGGACAAAAGAAGCATTGGTATGAACATGTAAAACTACCAGAATGGGGGAAAGTAAAAATTGCTGCATACCACTGCATGTGCCATTTCTTAATCCCAGTAAATACGCCTCTCTGAAGTGCCCATCTGACATACTGAGATATGCTGCTTCTCTTTGATATGATGATTGATAATGACAACTGTATATACTAAAACTACTTTTCAGGAAGCTTAATGTTATTCAAGAATTAGTAGTGTAATCCTCTGCAGCAGTTCTGCAGGCTGAACCACAAAGCCTCTCGTAGGGACATTCAGCGCTATGGTCCCATCTCTGTCAGGTAACCAGAATTTTGTTTTTACTTCCCATTTGCTCCACCTCACCTCGAGCTCCATGACCTTCTCCAGATGGCAAACCATGTCACATAACTGTACTTGGGCCAGTGATGGTGGTAGCCATTCTTTAGTCATACAACAGGTGTTTAGAAAAGAGGGCAACCAGAGTACTTGTCCAGTGCTAAAACAATGCACCCATTTGGCAGTCTCATCCACATCCCAGGCACTCAGAGAACATTGATTATTTCCATAGACCATTTCCAGAGCAAAAAAGCTTGAGAATCACCACCCCTAGATTACTGTGTAGCACTTTGGGTGGTCTTTCCATCTTGTATCTCTGGGAAGAACTTAGTACACACCTTGTTCTAATATATTGCACACTTCAATTTCTATATAACCCTAGTTTTGGGGTGGTGTTTTTTTGTTGTTGTTTTTCATTTGGTTTGGTTTATTTTGTTTGTTTTTAACAATCTTGCAACTTATAGGTAAGAAAGAGCTTTTGGTTTACTTCTGTTTCGTTTCTTATTCCTTTCCTTTTTCTCCTAAACTTCAAGCTTCTTTACATTAAGAGTAAATGGCTGAAGGGACTTAAAATTATGAGGATAGATTTACTCCTTTCTGTTTCAGTTTCAAGAACTCCTGAGGAATAAAACCCTGCACAGTGGGGATGAAGTGATTTAGCTCTCATGGGAGGATGCTCCCTCTCACAAACCACAGGAGGACAGAACCACCCTGTACCTGCTCTGTCCCTCAGACTGTGAGATCCTTGTTCCAGTAAAGTTGGGGAATTTTGCCACTGGGGCAGATCAAATCATGACTGCAACCTCCTGCTGCAAAAGGCATCATGGCTGAAGACAGCTTTTTACCACAGGTTCACATACTCTTTTCCATACACCTGCCCCACCAGCTCTTTTTCAAACATGTGTGCTTCCTGACATTTAGGAAACTGAGAAGTACAGTCCTGCTGTGTGCAGGAATCATTGCATAAAGTAATCCAGTCCCCCAAAATTTACAGTGGACCGTCAGTCAGCAACCTGCTGGACAACCACTGGCTGTCGAAAGACTAGGTTTTGACCCGAGAAGCTCAAAATAAAAGGCAATTTTAAACATACAACTGCCAACGCAACATGGTGTCCTTTTTGGCAGAGAAGATAAAAATAGCGAGGAAACAACAGCTCTGTTCTTTTTATGAAAGCCTGGCAGTTTTCCAGTAGAGACTTAAGTACTTTTTGTACTTTGGGGGAAAAAATGATGGGAAGTGGTCCAAGACTGGTCATACGAACCTGAGAAATATGGAATAAGAGGCTGGGCTGAAGCAGCCAAAGTGGTACCACCAGCTGCAGCCCCATTAATTAACGCTCTGCGGTATGTAGCTGTAAGAATGACCCTGATACTTGTTGAATACAAGCAGATAACTTTTACAGAGCAGCTATGCTTTTCTTACTGAGGTATATTTATCCAAGAAGTACCTTGCACATTTCCCCCCATCTCACAGGGCAGTAAATTAGTTCTAATTGCAGAGGTATGCAGTAAAAGCTGTGCTCAGCCTTCTGCAGCATTTGAAGATTTATTTTACAGTTTTAGGTTTTCTCTGGATGCCTAAAATTGGGAGGAGAGGAACATGAGAGAAAATGCAGGTTTTATAGATCTATAAAATTACCTTGCTTCAGATAAATAAGTGTTTCTCTGCAACTTAAACAATGTAACTGAAAACTACAGTTCTGTGGCTGACACTGCAGTGCACTAGAAAATAGATTTCTTTCTTTGTTTGCAGTTCTTCTTTTAATTCGGAAATAAGGACAATTTTATCTGCTTAAAGGGGAAAATATGACAGCTATAATAAACTATTTTAACATATCCTAACTCTAGTTTTATGAATATTTTTTTAAAAAGTGCTGACAGCACATACAGAGGAAAATTCTACAGCTTCACTGACAATATTGATCTGTGCAAACAGCAGCAACTGCCTGAACATGAGCTAGGAGAGTCACCAGTTGCAATCCTAAATGGAAAGAGCACCAGGATTTTGAATCTTTATTCTGTGCCAAATATCATCAGCTGGATGTAGCCTTTAGTCACTGTGTGACGTTCAGTCATGCTCTAAATCGTCTTTTACAAATATTAATTTTCTTTGTCCCCCCCGTCTGCTATACCTTGCTGATCTCCTGCCCCTGCTACAAGTGAGCCTCCACACTAACATCAATCAGGGAACATCAGCTACCCACATCAGCTACTCACTCTTTTCAGAGCCAGATTGTTCTGGAAGTTGTAAATTTGACAAACAGCCTGAGGATTTAATCTTGAATCAAAGCTATCGTGCTGGTCCAAGAAAACAATGTTTATATCAGACTCCGCAGAATACAACTTGCATGTACTGTGCAGATGGTGGACACTTAACATGTATTTCATTTAGCAATGAGCTGCCTGTTTCTGTTGAGGGATCTAACATACAGAGGAAATACTGTATTCTTATTTCTCAGTAAGCACCAGAAAGGAACCATTTCCTCTGACCAAAAACCAGCACATACATGCATGACAACAGATATGTAGACTTGCAAATGAAATAAACAAACAAACAAAAAGTAGTCACCTAACTCGAGGCCAAACAAAGAAGAAAAGACAGGAGAAGGTTTTTGGACTGGCTGGTTCTTCCAGGAATGCAGCTGTGCATTCCAGCAGGCAGCAAGAATGTGGGTTTTTCCATTTACACTGATCACAAGCTTTGCTATATTCTGGCCAAAAGCATTCACCCCCCATGTATACAGCTCAACTAGATACTGTTTCGCAAAATAACACTATTTCGTATAAAAGGATGGAAATTAAACACAAATTCTTTAAAAGTATTCTAATGACAGCCAGCATCATAGGACAGAAAAATTAAACAGGTCACTGTTAGAAACATGCATTTCTTTTTCTGGCTGTGCAAGCCTGCATATACTGGGCATAGCTGACACGCAACTTGATCCCGTCTCAGGATCTCTTCAACCCCTACCATAAATGTAATAGAATCCGGTAATTTTGTCAAGCAATAGAAACTACCACATGCAGCTGTGTTTCTTGTAGTTCTTTATACTGATTTAATATGACCAGTGATGATCAGCCAAAAAGCCTCCTAGAGTCCTTATATTCCTGTATGTTTTTCTGTCTCTCCAGAGTCACAAAGGGTTGGCTTTTCTAGTGCTCCCACCTTTGGCTGAAACCTGCTTGTGATGATGCCAATGTGAACAAAGGGATGCCAGGGAACTTCTGAGGAAAACACACCCCCCGAGCTGCTACCCACTCTGATTGTTAAAGATACAACTAATCCTATAGCTAATAACTAACCTAGTGCAAAAGAAAACTCCTGAAACTCATTCTTACTGCCAAACAGAACAAAGCTTAAATAGTATCTCTATCTTCCTCAAGTATGCTGCATTAAAAACAGATCCTCCCATTACCTTCTGAGACAGCACTGTAGAAAAAGAAGCCAAAAAAAAAGAACTTTTGTAGTTGCCAGCTTGTAATGACATGACAAAAATGACCAGTGAGATAAGAAGATTCACAAAGTCATCCCTTCCTCTATCTGACCTTCAAAATGTGTGGTTTGCTGATTCCAAAAGCTGACCATTATGAAAACGCCCAGTCCATTACCTATCTCCAATGGCATTCAGTACAAATCTGGCCAGCTTCATGTCGTTGTCATATTTTCTAACAACGTTCAAACATGGAAACAGGCAGAAATTGCAATGGATGTCGTGACAGGACCATCACATATTGATACTTGCTTAAAGCTCTACCTCCACTCAGAGCAAGTACCTATCTGCTGCACCAGTAGATGGCTCCTAACTCCCTTTAGCAGGACACATTTTAAAGTTAGAGCTCTGTCACCTCTTGAAGGAAAGTGTGTTTCATCTTTTTTAATGTCTACAAAAGTCTCTTGGGACTTGGTCTGGCTCTCATTAATTTCAAGGGGAGTTGGAAAAAGCACTAGAAGAGCTTAAAAAATAACAAACAATGAAAAAGAATAGGACATAAAAATAAAATTTATTGCCTCCAAATCTGCCCCATTCTCTTTTTTACCTTTCAATAATGGCTACGTGTGTCCTCTGCACATTTAAGCATCAGAAAAACATATAAACCATTTTTATGGCATACAGCAAAAATTTATCTATGTATTTCAGCTTAGATCTCCAAGAATCTACTTAAATTTTAGAAATGGAGCAAGCAAACAAAGACTGTCAGTTTTATTCCATGCACAGTAATTACTCCAGCTGTCAGCACAAGTCACTTTTACTGCAAAAGCAAAAGTGTGAAGCATCAAGTGGATCCCACAATAACAATACAAGTTTATTTAAAAAGACCACACCTTCTGTTCTGTAGCTCCTCGACACTGTTAGGCACAAGTACTAGCAAATTACCAAGCAGAATTAAAAGGAATGAAAATGCCATGTATTCAAGGGAGAAATCTAGTTATTTCCTTAGCACCAAGAAGAGCCAAAGTCAGTACCGAGTTTCAAAAACATTTACAGATCTTCTGTAACTCTCCCACGCTTTGCTGTACAGAGTGAAATCCTGCTGCTAGTGTAGTCAACAGGAGTTTTGCTATCCACTTCACTGGAAGCCAGAAGTGTACCCTCTTTTTATGACCTAAGCCCACATGTCCAAATTTTAGCCCTTTGTGATTTTTTTTTCAACCATAAAGAGGGGTGTTCAGCACTTGCTGTAAGGCGGTGGGTTTTTCAGCTAACTCCTGGCTATGCAAAATACTATTCAAACTGTGATCTCAGTCATGAAGGTATGCATATTTCTGGAAATGCCACGCTTTAGGTAATTCATCAGTACAAAAAAGGTAACATGAATTTAATCCTGACAACTATAAAAGTCTCATTTTCTTTAAAACAAAACACAAAGATAAAATCTAAAATCAAAGTCTAAAGTGTATGGTAAAAGGTGTTACTAAAAACTCGCTTCTGTATTCTGCTCCAGGTCACACTGACGTAAATACTGTGTATTTCTACTGAAAGGGAATAAATCCTAGAGCTACAATATGAAATTGGTCCGAACAGTTTAATTAGTACTTGCTGCAAAAATGTAGATCATGTGTGCGATAAATAAAAATAGCAGATTATAGAAAGAAAAAAAAAAGCAAGCCTCTAATTAAATTATATGTCAACAAAAGCCAGGATGAATACTTATAGCTCATCTACCATAGAAGCCATTGTACGTGAAATGGGGTAATGTATAAACAAAGTGCTTTATCTGGGGTATGACTGGAAGCTCCAAGTTTGTAACGTCCTTTAAGATAACATTCCAAACCTATCCTTTTAAGTTTTCAGCCAAGAATTTGTTTTTAGAATTTCTTTGCTCTTGGCAAAAGGAAACTGTACTTCGGGCTAAGTTCTCCCTCTCATTCAATGCCGCTACGACTCCCCCATCTTTTTGCCAAAGAAATGATACAAGTGTTTTGAAAATCAAAACTACAGAGAACTGTCTATAGCTGCTCTTTGTCGCCGTTTCTTTCTTTATCATATTTACCATGAGGTATCATAAGACAGCTCACAAAACCACAAATAAAGTATTGTTTTATCTACAACTGGATCTCACCCTGCAGTTCCCACTTGGGTATCCCAGACACCACTAGCTGATCTGAGAGAAGCTAACTCTTGGGCAGAAAAGGCTTGGTTCCTACCCTAGGGTGACAGACACAGCTGAGACTGCCTCTGCACGGACAAATAGGGTCAGGATTTAGTACTTGTATAACTCTGCTGCTGCAATACTTCTCGAGAACACAGTACTCACTTGCCCACATGTGTAGCAGATTTAATTTACATTTCTACTCCTGGATTGTGGGTTGTTTTGTCACCCAGAGCAGTGCTTAACCCAATTTTAGGAATCATAAGGGCTTAAATCACTACTGTCGCTCCAAACTGTCTATAGGCCACTAGGAACACCTCTAGTTCCCAGTAAACCCCCTCACTTCCAACATGCACTACGTGATGAGGTCATTTATTGAGCATGACCATTAATAAAACCACAGAAGGGAGATTTTAGGGAGTGTCTGCTCCCTTCTCTACCAGCTGCAGGGATTTTCTAATCACCTTATACTGCCATAGCACTATACTGAGATTCAGCTGTATTTCTCAGGGGAAGCAAAAGCTGCTGCAGGGTAAATATAAAGCTAATGTTGAGCAGCTTTGAAAAATCTCAGTCTAAAATAATTACACATAACATCACTCTTAATTGCACTTTGTAAAAGGAAAAAGATGTTGCAACAGTTTCTCCTTTTTTTTTTTCCCAGATAGCCACACCTACATATCACACTAAAGTAAATACTATATATCACTACAGAGGGTAAGTCCTCATTTCACTTTGTTGAGCAATACCAGAGTAAGGCCACATCACTGTAAAAGCAACTTTTCTTGTTTAATTTTGCATGAATTTAAGCATTCACAGTTCACAAAACTGAATCTCTTTTACAGAAGCACTACAGGCTGTACAGAAACGTTCTCTAAAAAAGCAAGTGGATAACTGAATGATACAAAAGTTTTGCAGCAAATGTTTGGTGTGGGGAGATTAGCACAGAGTATGTGTGCAAGTGTGTGTGATTGTTTGTGTAAGCCTCATGCTGTTGCTCGTAGTCTCCTGATTGATGAAGCCTAGTTCGTGCTCTGCTGAGAGTCAGCATTTGTTTTTTCAGAAAGAATTGCTGTATTTTGTCTCCTGTCTTGGGATACTCAGGGGGAAAAACCCTTCGGAGCAGTAGGAACAATTCTTTTTTCATCTTCATCCCTGAAAACCACCCGGAATTTCAGGAGAGGAACAAAGGCCTTCCTTAAATAAAAAAATCCCCCTCAAACAAGTAAAAGGAAAGGAACCTATTACCCACCCGAGACTGAGCATTAAATAGAATTTTACCTTTATACCCTCAAAAAATGAAAACCCAGACAAAGGGAGAGCTTGTCACAGAGTACTTACTCCAAGAGAGGCTGGAGCGGCTAGGAGACACAGAGACAGGTTCATGACCGACTGGATTCCTCCCCTGCTCCAGTTAATTCAGAGAAGTGTTCAAATTCACAGCCTTTGCCGAGTCTTCCACCACCAGATTTACAGCTTATGCAGATGCTGCTTTAGAGGCTGTGCTTATTATACTGTTCATGTTGCCATCCCAGTGTAGGCATGCTTTAAATGTTCCCTTCCCCTGTCAAACGGCTAAATTCTGGTCTTTTACTCAGTCTCTGAATTCAAAGGGCTTTCTCTGGGCTTAACTAATTTCACCTGGTATCAGGATATCAGTGATATCAGGAACTCGGGAATTTAAGCACTTGCAAGTCAAAAACTTCAATGTCTTTAAAAACAATTACCTAAATTACGATGTGCTTGTTAAATTTTGCACTCCAAAATCATAATAAATCACTGCCCTAGAAGAGCCATCCAGTCTAAGTTGAAATTTCCATGGCAAAAATCATGCAAGGTTTTTCATAAGAATGTAGAAAGTTGATGCTTCCAGAAAAATGACTATTGATGGTATCTGCTTAATGTGTATCCTATTAGACAATTTGGATTTGAAAATACTAAGGAAAAAGAACTATACTGTAGGTATATATCAATGAACGAACAAATACTGATGTGTACAAATAGCAATAACCTCCAAGGTGAAGGACTAGAATCAAAGAATGAAATGTTTTTCTTCTGGAACTACTAATTATCACAGCCAAGGTCAGACAATTTCCTGAAAATAAATATATAATGGGTTTTTTTCGCTGTTTTCCCCTTTTGTTTTTTGACCAGTATTTGCTAAAAACTCTTAGTGCTCAGCATACAAGTGTTTGGTCTACAGCTCAGCGCTAGAGAGACAAAGACACAGCATTCTGTGACATTCACAGAACACCCTGGGCCAATGACTTTTTTATGTTTTACAGCCATTTATAAATGGATTTTTAAAAACAAACAAACCCGTCTCTTTATTTTGGAAAGCTGAACTAATGGCCTTGCTTTGGGTAAGCTTCCACTACATGATCAACTATAAAATGATAGTACAGGTTTATTGGGCAGGTGAATACAACAATAGTAAAAAAATGACCAAATTAATCTGAGGAAATGTCTACTGAGTGGCTGGTTTTATATACAGAAGATTTCAACTCACATCCCAGTAATCTTCTGGTCTTCACAGAATCACAGGATGGTTGAGGTTGGAAGGGACCTCTGGAGGTCATCTGGTCTGTCCCTCCTGATCTAGAGCCAGTTAGCCAGGACTGACCATCTTCCTAAACTGAGGCTGACACACCTTTAAAGCAAGTACGGCCCCCCAGGAGAGATTTTGAGGGGTGGGGGGTGGTGTTCATTATTAATCTCAGAATTCCCAGAATTGTAGGAATTATAGAAAGATGGTCTTTATGATGATTTCTTTGCATCTGTGTTGTACAGCTTTTCAGAAGTACTGAGCAGCCAGCCCTATCAGTGAGCTTTCATTTCTATCAGCGATCTCTGCCAGATTTTCCTTCTGCATTATATCAGAATTTGGATTATTTGTTTGCCACCAAATACCATTTCACATTGGTAACAGACAGGGAGAGAAATAAAAAAATGGATGTAGACAGATCTGAAGGGATTTCTAACTTGTTTTCAAATTTGTATATTTTAACAACTCCAATCTGCAACTTAAAAATCTTAGCGCATCTTCATTGGTTAGAGTCTAAAATACTTTTTGAAACACTAAAAAATCAGTATCTTTATGCAAACTGTTTCCCATTGGCTGTAATTCTATTCTCTAACATCCATTATTCAATAAACACGTGTTAGAACAACTTCTTTACTACCTCCTCAACATTTCTACAGGAGAATATAAAACTTTTTAAGCCAAGGTGTACAGGGTCAACTTAATCTTGCAAATAATCTTTGCAGTGTGCAAGAGATTCTCCAGCATCTTTATCTCTTGAGCTTAAAAGAGTTACCCAAGTTAAAAGGCAAGATTACAGTTATCAGACCAGTATTTCAGTTTTAAGAGTCGGACTATTGATCAACACAGAGAGAAAGCTGACCTCAGTAAGTACGACATGAAAGATTTCCAGTCCAACCAATAATAAACTAAAGTATTATTTCAGTGAAGAGGTTCTTTTGAGCATTTAATCACACTGTCCATGACATAGAAATTATAGAAAAGCTATATGCAAAAAGTTGATTTTTAAGAAATGTGTACTATTTTCTCTTCATATCACAGGAAAGGATCAGAATTGACTTTAGCTACCATGATGAAACATTAAGAAACTAGCCATCTCAAATACAGTATTCAGGGCTTGGAAAAAGGGACTTTGAAACAAAACTAAACAGAAAGACTCAGACAGGAATAAATTAGTAAAGGGTTTACAGTATTTTCATTTGGTTCCAAGTCAAAGCAATCTGTAAGTGATAAATATTTGTGTGTAATTCTATTTTACCTGTTCTGTACTTACCTGTTTATTTTGACTGTTAAATGCTATTACCCTTCAAGCTTAGCATAACTGTTTGTATGCAATCAGAAACAGTATAGAATATGCATCCTGATGCTGTTGCCTATGCTAATATCAACCAGTTCCCACTTGTACAAGAGGGATGCTAATCAACTTTAGGCTTTCAAAACGCAGGGAAGAGGTGTGATCCCCTGACCTGTCACAGGTGCCCTGCCAGTACAAAATCTAACACAGTGATACATCAAACACAGTAACTATTAAGAAATAAGCTACATACAGCTCTCCAACAACAGTGCCTACTACTTCTCACCAAGAGAATCACCTATCATGTATTTTCTTACAGCTGTCCTTGAAAGGTTGTGTGAAGAGGGGGAAAGAAGCACAGCAAGTTTGCAAAGCAAACATGGGCACAGAGAAGCAATTTAAACTGAAGCAACATTTTTACCCACTGTGGCAGACACCAATGGCTCTACCTTCCAGCTCAGAGGATGTAAGCCCACAAACGTATTTAGGTTAGTAGCTGATTTTTGGGAGTCTTGGAAGCTCTGGGGACTGGGGCTGTCGTCTCCCTGGTGGAACCGCAGGTTTTACACATCACCAAAAAGCACCCTTTAGCAAAACTGCACTACTACCTCCCAGTCTGAAGAAAACTGGTCAGCTACAGAGGTTTCACTCTGTGGCTAATAGGTATCAGTGACCTGGGCAGCTGCTTTTCCATTTCACCCTATGTACAGAATTTTCACCATGGTAGGAAGAACAGTCTGGTCTCCTGGGACTCAGAGATGATCATAACTACATCTCCTGTGGAAACTATATGGGTTCTCACTTTGTTAGTGTTTTCTAAAATAAAAGTTGTTTTGATGGAAAGTATCTGTTTGCAATTAATAGATTGAAAGCGAGCAGAGGAAATGCTAATTCTAAGAAACTGTAACAGACTACTTAACTAAAAAGGTGTATTTTCAAATCAGTCTGACCATGTTCTGAACTCGCTTGAAGAGTACAGTATTGCAGAGAAAGGATTTTGTATCATCACAGCAAGGGCTGACAGCACTTACGCCAATTTTGAAAATCTCTCCACTGGTAAACAGCTCCCCTTGTTCTTAAAACTGTAATACTTATGTCTCTGTGGAGCCGGCCCAACATTTCCTAAGTATATTTTAAGTTATTTTTGTTGTTTCACAGGAATTTTCTTTCAGGATGCATCTTTCGTTTCCACAGAAATAGCACTAATGCTTGTGTAGTCCTAGCATTTTCTAGGGAGACTAAAGGGAGCTGTTATCTGCCGTGCCATGTTTCTGTGCCTCTGCTGGGGGTACTGGATGTGGTGTGCTACAGGCCAAATATCTTTCTAAATTAAGCTCATAATCTCTCTGTTTTAGGTAGTGTTGTTTAGTAAATATTAACATGAGTAACTCATCTGCAGCGATCACATATGGCTTCTTCTGCTGTACTCTCTACTGTTCGTAAATAAATTCTGAAAGGACGTCTAAACAGTTTACCGTCTGGAACTGTGCAAGTGTTGAGGAAAACACTTCAAAATGTACTTTAAGAGAATCTACACCCTTTGTGCTTAGCCCAAATACATCGGGGGTGGTGGTGGGTGGTGGTGTGGTGCAATACATTGCATTCCCAAACATCTAATTTGAGCCTTGATTGTACAAACCTTTGAATAATACATACAGAATTTGATCCTTTGAAGCTAACCCAGTTAAGTCCTGGATGGATAAAGATCACCTATCTAAGAAAAATCGGGATTTTAAAAGATGTTGAAGTCATATGCATGAATTGCTGCCTCGTTTTCAATTAAAAGACAACTTCTCAAGATGTTTGAGGAACTTTCTAATGGAATAGGCCAAATCCTTACACATAATGTAATAACTGCTACTGTGATTAATTCAGAAACACCACAGACATCATCTTGTGAACTCTGGAGTTGTCACATGAGAAAAAAATATTGCGTCCAAGAAATAATTTTGCGTAAAGTATAACTCTGCAACTTGAAGTCTCAAATACTTCTCTTTAAATATTGTTTTAGGTCATTGTCACCAGCAGGACACATGAAGATATGGCTCACGCTTGCAGTTTCTAATTTACATTAATTATCCTTTACATCTGTGAGTAGTCTTGTCAGCTTCCATATTAAGCCAAATCATAAGAAAAAGTCCCTTTAAGATAAAACCATGACTCTGAATGTAGCACTACCATTCTAGTTTTATGGCCCATGATAAACTACTTCCGCCAAGGCAATATTTGCCACTTGTAGATCAACCACTACAGATTAAAATAACCCTTCTGATAGTAATTAATCAAAGATCTAACTTAGGTAGACTGTTCCTTTCCTTTACGCACAAAGCGTGCTTATTTTTAATCTAACCAAATTCACAGGGAGGGATCGACAATTTTACTTCTTTTTTTAATCTGCAGTGAACTAAACACAGATGTCTCCAAAAGCATGAAGCCGATGATGAGAAATCACAGTTTTTGTATTTGGAGAAATCTAAATATAGGTAGAGGCATCCTTTTCCAAAAGCGCTCGTAGATTTACAGCTTAGAAATCATGTACTTTGACTTGGGTTTCCCTCTCTCCCACCCTACACCCTGACAAATCATCCTTGCCTTCTGTGACTGATAATCCCAGTTGGCTGCAATGACACCTACTGGATGTCAGAACTGATGAACTGCAGACCCTGCTGCTGCTGAGTTTAGCTCGTATCACTGCCAATGTAATGTTCAATACCACAGTCCTCTCTCAGGCAGAACTCCCGCCCACTGCAACTCTCTTCCTGACTATTTGGATCTCAGTTACCCCTATGAAGCAATTTCCTGCCTCTTTCAGGCTCATTTCTCAACTCCCAGGTAACAAATTTTCAACCTGATTACAACTGGGCTAGTTTAGTCCAGACCCTTTTAAAGCAGTTGCATAATCTGAGCTGCTCCGCTGCAGCTGTTGTTGTACAAAAATTATTTATAAACTGTAGACAAAATCCTTAGATATTTACAAAAGCTACTACGCAAAATAGGAAGATATCCTGCAGCACACCATGGTTATTGTTTTCACTAGGACCTTTCTGTTTGTTCAGTCCTCACTGTGAGAAACCCACAGCTGTATTTTGAATTTGATTGGGAAAGAATTTAAAACTTTAAAGTTCTGATCACAAACTCAACATTGCTAAGTTAACAACATCATTAATTTAATTCATGAATATTGCATCTTCTTAAAATGGAAACTGACTACATGACTAGCAACATCAGGATTTTTTGAAATAGGCTTGAGGGAAAGGCTTGCATGACAGTTGTGTACAATCAATCACCTTTGCTTGCCCATTTGGTATCATATAATCAGAAAAAGGAGGAAACAGAAAGTTTCCAGAATACAGAATTTGCAAGAACATTAACCAACCTTCTCCACTGCTGCAAGCAGACACAGCCAAATTAGGTGGAATTAAGTTGGCAATGGGATCAAGATTAATCTAATCTTTGCTTAGATTACATTTGTTTTTACAGATATTGCACTAGGGAAAAAGGTGGGGCTCAGTGTGGTATCATGGAGGACCAGTGGAGGCCCAATGGGACTCTAGGGTCTAGAATGGAATTTTTTGGAATTACCTGAGGTCACTAGATTTGGAAAGACTCTTGAGCCATATGGTGGTCAGGGACTCCTTGGCTGAGGAAACCTTAGAAGAAAACACTGACATGAACCTGAGCCTCTCTTGTGAATTCTTCCTTTCAATGGTAAAACAAATGAACATGGATCCAAATTAGAAAAACATTACCTAAGTTTATTAGGAGCTTAATCGTCCAGTAAAAGACAGAGAATCTTGGATGAACTTCTCTGCAACTCCAGCTCTAGCATTCAGCAGAGGAAATAAAAACATAACACACTAATGAAACACTAAGTTAGAATCACCCACCCACCAGCTGAGTAAAATATTCCTTTTTAAAGTTCTTGAAAACAGAAACGCAGAAAAAGAAATGTACCATGGTTGGAAAAGGTATGTTCTGACCATGAATATAAACTGTGAAGCCTGCCTAGAATCATAAGATTCTTAATATCTAAAAGAAGAGGAATTCAGCAGTTTTAATACAAATAATAGATACTTACTATAGACCACCCGAGCATGATGTCCTATGATAGGTAAGAAAAACAGAAAAAAGTTTTCTCAGCTGAGAGGCTAGAACTATGACCATTTATAGTCTGTGAAAGAAAATAATACAAAATACTGTCAACTGATATTTTCAAAAATGTTAAGACATAAATAAATACAGATATATATACACAACACACATGCTTATCAGTAGCACGTTACAGAGCTATTTCATTTATCTCTACATCACATCAAGCATGATAAAACGATGATATTGAGGAACCTGTCATCATAGAATCATAGAATGGTTTGGGTTGGAAGGGACCTTAAAAATCACCTAGTTCCAAACCCGCTGCCATGGGCAGGGACACCTCCCACTAGACCAGGTTACTCAAAGTCCCATCCAGCCTGGCCTTGAACACCTCCAGGGATGGGGCATCCACAAATTCTCTGGCCGACCTGTGCCACTGCTTCACCACCCTCCCAGTAAAGAATTTCTTCCTAATATCTGATCTAAATTTACCCTCTTCCATTATGCCTTGTCCTATCACTCCAATCCCTGATAAAGAGTCCCTCTCCACCTCTTCTGTAGGTCCCATTTAAGTACTGGAAGGCTGCTATAATGTCTCCCCAGAGCCTTCTCTTCTCCAGGCTCAACAAGCCCAACTCTCTCAGCCTGTCCTTATAGGAGAGGTGCTCCAGCCCTCTGATCATCTTTGTGGCCTTCTCTGGACCTG
Organism: Charadrius vociferus; assembly: GCF_000708025.1. Lineage (NCBI taxonomy): Eukaryota > Metazoa > Chordata > Aves > Charadriiformes > Charadriidae > Charadrius > Charadrius vociferus. Next base: position 3,126,195 of record NW_009650173.1, on the reverse strand, counting down.
CTCCAACAGGTCCATGCTCTTCTTACATTGGGGACCCCAGAGCCGGATGCAGTACTCCAGGTGAGGTCTCATGAGAGCAGAGTAGAGGGGCAGGATCACCTCCCTTGACCTACTGGCCAGTATTGATACCAGGGGTTGCCCCAACCCAGGTGCAGGACCTTGCACATGGCCTTGTTGAACTTCATGAGGTTTGCGTGGGCACACTTCTCAAGCCTGTCCAGGTTCTTTTGGATGGCATCCCTTTCCTCCAGCATGTCAACCACACCACGCAGCTCAGTGTCGTCAGCAAACTTGCTGAGAGTGCACTCAGTCCCACTGTCCAAGTCGCCAACATGTTAAACAGCACCGGTCCCAATACCAGCCCCTGAGGAATGCCACTCATCACTGGTTGCCACTTGGACATCGAGCCGTTGACTGCAACTCTTGGAGTGCAGCCATCCAGCCTATTCTGTATCCACTAAGTGGTCCATCCATCAAATCCATGCCTCTCCAATTTAGAGACAAGGATGTCATTCAGGACAGTGGCAAACGCTTTGCACAAATCCAGGTAGATGATGTCAGTTGCTCTTCCCTTATCCACCAATGCTGTAAGTAGAAGCCCATCATAGGTGGTCACCAAATTTGTCGGACATGATTTGCCTTTAGTGAAGCCATGTTGGCTGTCACCAATCACCTCCTTATTTTTCACGTGCCTCAGCATAGTTTCCAGGAGGATCTGCTCCGTGATCTTGCTGGGCACAGAGGTGCGACTGGTTGGATCCAGGTCTTTCCTTTTTCCCTTTTTAAAAACGGGGGTTATGTTGCCCCTTTTCCAGTCAGCAGAAACTTCCCCAGACTGCCACATCTTCTCAAATACGATGGATAGTGGCTTAGCAACTTCATCTGCCAATTCCCTCAGGACCTGCAGATGCATCTCATCAGGTCCCATGGATTTGCGCACCTTCAGGTTCCTTAGATGCTCCTGAACCTGATCTTCTCCTACAGTGGGCGGTTCTTCATTCTCCCAGACCCCGCCTTTGCTTTCTGTGACTTGGGCAGTGTGGCTAGAGCATTTGCCAGTGAAGACTGAGGCAAAAAAGTTGTTGAGTACCTCAGCCTTCTCCACATTCCAGGTAACCAGACCTCCTGTTTCCTTCCGGAGAAGGCTCACATTTTCCCAAGTCTTCCTTTTATCAATGACATACCTGTAGAAGCTTTTCCTGTTGCCCTTGACATCCCCAGCCAGATTTAATTCTAGCAGGGCTTTAGTTTTCCTAACCTTATCCCTGGCTGTTCAGACAATACATCTGTATTCCTCCCAGGCTACCTGTCCTCGTGTCTACCCTCACATGCTATATACACTGTACTTTGGGAGAACAAACTCTGGACTCAACACTACCTGTGATCTTTAATGTTAAGTTTTTTTTCAAAACCATCTGCCATTCAGGATACTTGAAAATATTTGTAGAGTTCCTCTCACATCATTTATCAAAGAGCTTTTCAACATCTGAACTCCAGAAAAGTAGCCCCAGCCCATGGCTTGACCTAAAAACTCAAAAGAAGAGTGCAAAATAACCAAACCACGACCAGACAGAGAGAAGGTATGCATGAGAGGAAGACTAGTTTTCTAACTGAATTCCTTGGCATTTTAATCAAATCCTATGTATGATAAATTAGCAACGTCAAGCTTACACCTCTGTACATAAGCTCTTCAACAAGCATTAGAGACACATAAACAAGTAATAATGAATCAACTCTTTTTTGTTTGGTCTGAAATCAACACAGAACAACTAACAAACTCAAGTGCTTGAAGTGATAGAATGAGAAGCTCCAGGCTGCACCAGCCTCCTGCTTCCACCGCATTTCTGAAAATTTTATCTGCAAAACAGTGATTTGGACTGGTCACCTGCAAAGAGCCACCCCCATGGGCAGTAGCTGAACCCCCCCAGCAGTATGGCAGCTTTCAGCACAATATAATTGGTAGGTTACCTCTGCTTTCATGCTCAGAAGCAGTTCTTCAAAGCAGTAGACAATGTTTAGCCTTATCTTTAACCTTTCAAACACTAAAGGACAATTTTTTTTTCTCCTGTCTCTTAACTACCCCATCAGGAACTGCCAATTTGTTTACAGCATTTGGACACACCACGCCCTTTGGGCAATCCAGTCTGAGACCTTTCTTCAGCTTGACAAACAGCCTGAACCCAAACCTAGGTTAAGAGACCAAACGTGAACTGAGCTCCCTGCTTACTTCCTTTTGATCTAAGGCTTTCAGTCCCTGGCTCATAACTAGTCCCCTGGCTGTAAACCTCTTGCCAGTCAGAGAGGAGGAAGGAAGATTTTTCAACTGCCAGTGCTGGCCGTAAGAGACAGGACCCTTCTGGAAGTGGAAGGAAACAGGTTCATTCCTCACTGGACACAAAACTCCTCCTCTCTTTCAAGAAAATCTTCTTTCTATCTATCCATCTAAGGGGATGGATTAAGCTGCCAGTCCTTAACACGGTGCTTAATATGTATGTGTTGTACCAAGAGGCCTGGAGGCATCAAGCAGTAAAAGTAGTACTCAAGCAGTTGAAATTGTCTTCATAAATACACTAGAAGCCAAGCAAGGGGATCTATCACAAATACTATTTGGTATAAACTCAGCAGAGCTGACACAAGTCAAGTGAACATAGCAAATGAGATACAGTGACAACAGTCTTTAAGTTTCTTTTATACCACCCATCAATTCAGAGAAATCTCAAGAGGCTTCTCAAACAAATGCAGACTGGGATGCTATATCCAGTCACACCACGATATAAGAATGATGCTGATTTGGATATCACAAAATGGCTGTGCCTTGATTCAGAGTCACCAATCACCATACAAGTTAAGGTTCTATTTTCTTCTGGTAAAAGAACTTACTGGAGCATAAATTCGAAGTAGCCATTGTCATTACCTTATCTGAACTCCCACATAACACAGACAGTTAAATTACACCAAGCTATCCCTGAATTAGTCTCAAATATTCTGGACATCAAGAACAAAAAATGTGTTAGTACACAGTAACTGTCTACAATGGATTCCCATTTTTGGTGAACAATAGCAAGACTCAATACCATAGTTTTCAGCCCAAGGAAAACTCATGGCAATTGACAAATATTTGAGAAAGCTTTATCATCTCTCTACCATTTTACAGATATGGGAACTGACACTCAAAAGCATCAAAGTTAGGCACAGGGAAATTAATCTGTAACTAAAAGCAAGCAAAATTTATATGCACTAATGAAAGCCTACAAAATAGCGTTTAAATGAGATTTGAGTGCTTCGCAGTCGTGCCGGCTGGGCCTTCATTTTACCAAAGTCACCTTAGAGTCAACATAAAATAAAGAAATTCTGAGCCTCAGCACCCTTATTTCTTTTACATCTGGAAGCTGCTGCTTATTTTTATTTACATTAATTTGATTTGTATTCATGTAGAGGAACGGCACAGTGGTGAGAAAGCAAAGGGTATATTTTTTCACAGAAGAAACTAATGAAGTTATAGAAAGCAAATGTTCTGTTCCATAGAAGGCTTCACATGCCTGTCTAACCCAGCCATATTTCTGAGGTTAAATGATGCAAAGATAAAAAGCTGACTTTGTGAAACAAAGGTAAATAGCAACCCAGATGCTCTCATTCATATTCTGAAGTTATTGCCATCAGCACTGTGACCAACACATTTCACAGCTTGTGAATTTGCAACAACCATAAATTAAGGCAGTAAGAGAGGACCAAGTATAGTCCTATAAACCCTTTGAAAGGATTTGCTTTATTTATACTCCAGTTGGGGACCCTACCAGCGCTCTAAAGTTTATAAAGTATTGTAATCCAGTAGAATCCAGTCCTCAAATCATTCATTTTACATTTCTCATGGCCTGGATTATAACTTTGTATTTGCAGTACTTCACAAGTTCACATACAATGTAAAGAACTATGGTTTATTCTTTGCCCTTCTTCCAAGCAGAACCAGGGCCACTAGGTGCACAAAACTGTTCAAGCTTAACATAAAACGAGATCATGTCTCCGAGGAAGTGGAAAAACCTTTCCTTTTCAGAGGCTTCATTTAGCCCTCTTGGCTATCACATGAGAGCAAAGTAATAAAGAACGAAGCTGGAAAAAAAGTTCCTAAGGTCACTGAATTTGGTTCTGAAGGCATAACCAACTAGACATAATAACTAAGCACTAAATTAATAAACCTTCCCTTCTAAAGGAGTTTGTTCTTCTAGGTGAGATGTACTGACAAGACATGGAAAGGAGCACCTTGTAATGTTGCTCCATAAACATTATTCTCTAACATCTATTTCGTGTACTAAGTAATATGCAACACCCTTGACTTTCCAGAATCCAGCATTTGTACTTATCCTATGTTCACTTCATAGAACGTTTTTTCTAGGAAAGGTTATATTTAATGATGTCAAACTGCATTGAAAATATTTGTGACATCTGTCAAATTCATTTAAAAAAATTCATTAGGGTCAGTGTAACTGCAATAAATACAAAATTAATAGCAAAGGGTTTCTTTTAAGGTTACATTAAAATAACATTTGGGATCTGTCTGAATCTGACAAAATCCAGGGAACTAGTTACAGCCACAATTTGTCCTTAATTTCTTTGTGCCTAGATGAGAAAGGCGCTAAACAATCCATATTTTTTATTCACAGTGCTCCACATGCTAGAGTAGAGGAAGCGGTCTCAGAATTAAAACTCGGGATTCCCAGTCAGGCAGTTCAGCTTCGTTTGGCTTACAGCTCTCCTTGGGCAAGTTACTAACCATTTCGATCCCTTTTTGTAAATTCTGGAAAACTACATTTAATTCTTCCCACAGCTGCTGTGAGGCAGAGTTGTCACCCATTAATGGTGTAAAACGCTCTGAGCCTTCTGTTGGGGAGGTGATACACCTTGGCAAAATGCTATAGTTCTCTGTACTGCTAGCAGTGCCGAATGGCGCATAGTATTAAATTTACAAAGTATTAAATTTAACCTCAGCTTTCCTGAGTTCACTCCTCCTTTCCCTTTCTGCATTCCCTATTTTCCCCTCATGACACTATGTTTTATAAATACACCCTCTCTTGATTCAGAGAAAAGGACACGACAACATTTGGACCTCTGTACTGCAATAGTTAGGATCACTGGAAAATGACATTTTCCCTTCAGTGGATTTCTGTGTGCTCTGTTCAAAATATCAAAAGCCAGAGCCAAATGAAATCACATTATATCTGGGATAGTTTTGAAATTTGCCAAACTGATTACTTAATCTAAAAAAGCTTTAATGCACAGTTTTAATTTGGTATGTATTTGCCAAGTACTGCTCATAGCTTAATATTTTGAAAACAACATGCCAGTGACTTCAAGGACATACGACTGAATCCTGTATCTCCTAGCTAAATTGAAAACAGACAGACAGGTAAAATCTTTTTTTCCAAATTTACATCTGAATCTTTTACCAGTTATAGAGAAGAAGCCATCCTCACAAGGCTTTAAAGTACATCTTAAAATTGCATTTTTGTTACTTAGATCCGAGTGACAACAAAGATGAATCATGTCTCAGAATTTATTCAGTATTGCTAATTAAACTCATTCCTCGAGGCCTGGGAAGCACTAAACCACTGGAGTGTAACAGTGAAAATTAGTGATTTGAATAGAAGAATCATGAACTTTGGAAAAGAAAACATTACCCATCGGTGGAGCTCACAAAATAGCCCCTTACAGGAACTAAATAAGATTAATGAAGGTGAAGTCAAGAAAAACAACAGCTTATAAAAGTCCTCATGTCTTATTTTCAAAAGAGCACCACATAAAGTAGACCCAGTGCCACTAAAAACCTTTAACATGCACATATACACTTAACACAAAAGATAGCAAAGCAAGTTTTATAGACTTCACCTTACTATATTGTACAGGAAAAAAAATATTCTTCACCAAAAATTATTTTTAAAAATTTTTAAAGTGGCATTAACCTTCAAGTATTTCCAAGTATTTGGGTCCAAATTCTGTCCCTTCATATTCTGTCATACTTACTTAAAACTGTTAACCTAGATGTTTCAGCGCTACCAGTACTGTTTATGCTCAGTGAAAGAATTATGTGTTCTTCTCAAGTTCCTGCTGAAGAGCCTGGAGACCAGCATATCCAGAACCCAGCCCTTGAGGGCTCTGCTCCTCCGCTTGTCAACAAATGAAGCACAGATATGAAAATAAAAATAGCACCACCTGTCAGGATAATGCGGAGTCGTAAGTGGCTATTGCATCTGGAAATCCATGATAAAGACAGCAAAGAGGAAGCCTTCAAAATCAGGTGTCATTGCTGAAATGTTGGATTTAATTCAAGGGTTATTCGCCTGGTAGGAATATCACAGGGGCCACAAGACGCTGCCTCCCGAAAAGGCAAGATGCTGCCAATCAGCTGAGTCAGGTGTATCTTGCCTGCACACAAGACCAGGACTTCTGGTAATGGCAGCTAAGCTTGCACCTTGGTGGGACCAAGGAACTGCAAAGCAATAGCTGCCACAGATGCCTCTCTCAGATTGCCATGACTCCTAGTCTGCTGGCTGCCATTCAAAACCTGGCACTCCCCTCTGGCATTTGCGACCTGACTTTCCAGGGCAATGACCTAGGACAACACCGGAATTCCAAAATACCCGGCTCCTCCTGTAAGTTGGCCATGGGAGACCGTGATTACTTAGTGCGGTGCCATGCTGTGACCCCTGGTGTCACTCCCAAATCATGCTGGAACATTCATGCAAATGCAAATCCCACAGATGTCAGAGGGCAGCTATGAGGAAAACTGAATAATCACTGGTGGATATGGAGCTGAACCACTATAATTGTAACAGTGGGGTTATAGATGCCCTTTGCTTCACTAAAGAATGAATACATAAATGCTTACATAAATGACTGTAGCACAGACAAATCTAATATAAACCACATTCTAGGACTTTATAACTTCCCTGTAAAATATCTGCTTCAATGAAGATGGGATACAAAACCCCAGTCTTCTATTGTGTTCCTTTAAAAAAAGTGGGGAAAAAAAAGACATGATTTTTAAGAGTAATAAACAGACATCCTAGGCCATTTCACCCAGTTGGCTGGATTATTCTGGTTTTTATAATGCTATATTTGGGCTACAGTGTGGTCTGAGACACAGTCCATCTAGCAAGCACTTGCAGCTTGCCCAACATTTCCAAGAGTAGAGATGCAACAGCAAACACGGTGCTCATAACCTACCCTCAGAGCAAAAATGCAACTTTGCCAACAGCAGCACCAATCTACTATTGACCAAGGGTTGTAGCTGGTTATAAGTGTCACTCTCTCGGACAAACCCATCTAATTTGTGATTGAGCCACGCTCTGATAAATTTTATGATGCTTCTTACAGTTTTTCAGATCTAGAGTCCACAGTAACAGCAGAGCCTCCCTTCAGTTGCCAACTGTTCTGCATATATGGGCATCTAGTCTTTTCACTATAGCATATATGAATATACACTCAGAAGCCTATTACTACAACTCACCTCTAAGAACAAAAGAAAAGTTGGGTTTTTTTTAAAAAAAAACCAGGTATCCAGCTTATCAACAGGGCTCAGCTTTTATACATAAAACCACACTGATACATGAGACCACAATACAAAAGCCATCACCTTCACGACAAGAATATTGTAGCAATAAAAGTGCATCAGCTTTTGAAATCCTGCACTGTTTGGTGATCTGCTCCACTGAGGTTCTGCGGAGATCCATTACCTCTACAGGCTGTGGTCTGGACCGAGCAGCAAAACACAGAAACGTGATCTCTGTCAGCCTTCACATGACACTTAGAAAACTAACACACACTGCAACGTAAGTGATTGCTCTTGTCCAAAACCGTGAGATGACTGAACATGCACAGCCGTATAATTACTCTTTAAGCAGATAGTTTTCTTGGTGATTTGTCAAAGTGGGAGAACCCCACTCCATCAATACACACTAGGCAACTGACATAAAATCCAGCCAAATGCTAACAGGAGTTAAAACACTAAAACCAGCTATTTCCATTAAATCTCTCTGAGTACAGCATTCTTAGTTGCTAAGAGCATCCCTTCCTATGGTGTTTACATTCAAAGCTGTTCTCCAATGCAAATTACCTCTGACCAGTGGCTTTTCAGAGAAAGGTGCTCACTTCCCAGAATGCCAGGTTAATATCATGAATATGAGATTTGAAAGGAAAACATCAATTGGAACTAAAAATCTGAAACTGCCCAGTAGTATTCCTCAATATCTAGCTTTGCTACAAACAATATCAAGTTCAGTAGCAGCAATGAGTAAGCAAAGCTTTCCTTGAAAATGAATGGTCAAAGCTACACATAAGTATTCTAGTATTGCTTACTTCTCAGTAGAGTGAGAAATTTCTGTCTGCTGACTGTGTCACTTCGCATTTGTTGTACATTGGACAACTGACTGAAGTGGCATCTATACTATTTATGCTCACAAAAGATGCCAGACCTTTCATTTAAAGGCCAGCTTGGCCTCCTTTTTAATATGGGGCTTTAACATTCAAATGTCAGATCTGAACCTCTTATTAAGCAATGCACTTATAAAACCTGCCCACAGCAAAAGTGCCAATGCTCCTTCCCAAATTTCTGCACTGTGTCCTGCCCCATCCTAACTTTTCAGATGAAAAGTGGTTTTATAATATGTTAATTGTCAGTATTGCATACAGTAATCAGCAAACAAATCTGCTTACATTAGAGGAACATAAAATTCACAAATAGCGTGAGCCATGATTTTAGGAACGCATGTGAGTCTGTGTCAGTATTGTATTATCCAGCACTAATAAGTAACCTGCACATTTTTTGTGGGATGGTGAATATAAGTCAATGTCCAGTTTCACTGAGCTGAAGGTAAGACATTCTTAGGCAGACAGTTAACACAGGTAAAATGAGTTGATTTCTCTTAATCTCTAGCACGATTTCTCTTAATCAATGAAGTTTTTATGACTGCATCACATGCAGACGTCTACACTAAACAGACAAAATGAATCTCATCCTCAGTAAATGAACATGAAGCATTTCTTTCTCTAGGATCCAAGTTCCTATTTCTATTGAGATTTATTGGGTACTCTTATTAAAGTTTGGCTAGAAGACTATTATAGTCCTTAATTATATTAATTTTATGATGTACTTTTTAGAAGTGTTTTAGAAAAGTAGAGCCAGTTTCTTTATTTTGAGGTTTCTGAGAGCTTTGTCATTTGGAATTCTTCACAGGTGATGCAAGAAATGAAATACTGTAAAATCCAGCAGAGCTGTAAAACATTACAGGGTTGTAAGTTCTGATCAGTTCCCTCTCTGGCAAACATGCAGCAGGAAGGAGTAAAGAAGGGATTACGGAGAGGTTAATTAAAGAATTAACAGTATAAAATACTGTCTTATTAGAGGTATCACATTCAAGTAGTTATCTAAAACTGTTGCTTTTTCAGTAAGTTTAGACCTTGCTGTGATAACACGGCAGTAGACAGAAGCTTGCACTCAGCTGTAAATGTGAAAGTATAAACTTTTTGACAGTATCAAGTTCCTGTGGTTCCCTGAAGATATTTTTCAGACAAGGGCAACAGGATATAATAAACTTCAAAACAACAAAAGAGTAACACGAAGTGTAGTACCCATGCCTAACTTACGGAAGCAAGATACAGCTCTTAAAAAATTGAGATTTATCACAAAAGTTGATTCTACAAAAAAGAAAGAAAAAGGCGATAATTCTACATTATTTATTTGAAATGCATAGCTCATATATAATTATATCCTGTAACTTCTTTTAAAAAAAGTTAAATTACAAAAACTAGCAGTGCATTTAAATGGTTAAGAAGTTTCTGAACTGCTCTCTTTCCTAAGAAAAGATGTTCTCAGGTTGCAGCTACCCTGAAGAAACAGCTTTTCCAGCATTTCAGTACTTTTAAAGAAAGCATTTCTAACCCAGCAGCACATTACTATGTCCTTGAGGACAGAGCAAGACAAATACATATCACGTATCACTGTGCTCTTAGAATCAAACAGCAAGGGAGAACAACAATGGTAGTGGAACTCCTAGAGAGAGGGATTCTTCAGAAAAGGAAAGCTGCACCATTTTAGACATACCTTTGCTCTCTTGTGAGACTTTTATACAAAAGTAGCATGCTGCACGTCTGGCACCTTAGAGAGGGATATATCCTTCAAAACGTTTCTTCAAGACAACATACGGGACCTTTTCTCACAAAGAGGGTCAGAGCCACAGACAAATGATTAGATGGATGAAAAGATTTCTTAATGAGGAGAGACAGTCACGACGAGGGCCATACAGCTTAGAGAATTATTGAGTAAGAGGGCATTCAGCAGATGCATATTAAAGAAAGAAAGACACAGAGAAAACAGGCACTCTGTATTTGGTCTGTATTATAACCGACTTTTAATGAAACTGAAGTGTAACAGCACATAATTAACTATTGGAACCCTTGGCTCTACTAAGCTTGGAAAAGGAATCTAAAATATTATAAAGACATGCTTCCCACTTGTTTTGGAACAGATATTTCTCAATACTTCTCACAGAACATTTTCCACTCTTTAATAAAATTATAATTGAAAGCACTATAAAAATGGTGTGACTCCATGGATCAGCTACAGTCTCTTACCATTACGATTTCATGATCAATGACAGGTTATAAAAACATTCAATGTTTTATTAGAGAATGAAATTATGCTTACATTTCATGGCATGTTAAACAGCGGCCGAGAAGAGACAAGGAAGAACCTTTCCACTCCTTTTCCCCTGCCTTCCCTGGACAACGTGTTCTGACAGCCTGTACTGGAGTTCCATCCATCATCCTCCAAATCATCCCCCAACAGCCATGATCAGATGCAGCATACCAAACTACATGACACATTATGACACACTCCTATGTGACCATGCTCGCGCACTTGCAAAACTGCATGCATTTACAGAACACATTAATAAAGTTTTCTTTAGAGACTTCCTCTTCAAATTTAAGATTACACACGCTGTTTACAGTGTAGATGGTCACCAGAATGGAATTTAACTATCTTAGCCATTTGAAAAATATTGCCATATCTTGGATATTTAAGAAGGTTTCCACAGATTTTATATGGGTCAAAGGGAGGGAAAGTGCTTCTAAGATACTTCTAAGATAACGCTTCCATTCCACTTAGAATGGAAACTGCCTTTTTGACACCTAAAGCCTCTGACTTCTTGATCTGCTTTTCTTCAGGTAAAGAATCCATTAAGTGATGAACAACTTCTCAAACAGGGTTATGCGCTCTTTACACATTATGCACATGGCCTCAGATTCTTCCAGCTACTTTTGAATGCTTCTGCTGTGTGAATCAGCCGTGGGCCCTTGACTGCAAGAACTATGGAGTACAGTACTGAGAGGTAAAGGCAAAGCACGTTGAACTCTCATGACTCTGTCTGTGGATTTGGGGGTGTTATTCTGGCACCTGAGGGAATTGTTATAGAATTCTGTGATTTTTTTTCAGGATGCTTTGAGGAGCACATGGAACAAAAGCCCTCAAATTTCAGGTAAGTACCATTCTTCTGAGATTCGTTTAAAAAAAAAAAAATTACAATCGAAAACTTGCTCGAACCGCAATGTTTTCTCTAAGGTCATCACCAGATGAAAAGAAAGTTTTGTTTACCTTTCAGTCTACTCAGACAAGATAGATTTTGTTTTGTGAAGATGTTTGGCTTGTAATGTAAAGTGCTCATTGAAAGATGTTTATGTCTTCTCTGTATGTAAGGTTTTCCAGAGTCTTTGGTGGTGTCATAAGATGTATTTCATAGCATGCTCATGCAAGAGTAGGCTGTTTAAATTACTATACAAGACCCTGTAACTACAATAAAAGCTGCAAAAAAGCAATGCTAGCCATAGTGCAGCAAGGCTTGTGTTCTGATAATGCAAACTCCACATTAAATGCTTACTCTGTGTGTGACTGCAAAAGGTTCTTCCCCAAAATTACAACTAAACTCCGTTCTTTTCTTGCCCTTGTTTTTTTTACCCAGGAGAAAAAAGAGAAGGGTGATAGGAATAAATATATGTTTAGATAGCATATATTCTTTGATTAAAAGTCTAACATCAATTACAAAGGAAGCATGGAACATTCTTTTGCTTTGTATTTTCATCACTGAATCAAAGACAGCTAAAAAAGGTAACTCCTAAATAAACTGAAAAAGTTAATTTCCTAAAAAACAGCACAATAATGATATTTTTTCAAAATTACCTCCATAGCAAAAGGAGCAAAATGCTCCTCTTAAAAACCCAAGCATCAAGTTCTCTCTCAGAAGTTCAGCTTAACTTCCCCATACATTCTTCTTCTTATGAGACTGGTACTTAATAAACCATATTAATTTGTGTCCGTTTTCAATGGAGACCTAGAAAGCCTAAGCTCATTTGCTTTGTGTAGACACAAAGGGACACCACACCGTTTGCCAGAACAGAAATCACTTTTCTTTATTACAGTGTGGCGTGCTGGTTGTTGTGTTGTATTGGTTGCCATTACTAGACAAGAAATAATTAATTTCTTATATTATTCCTCCCCCAAACCATTGTGTTGTAGTTCTACAATAACTGCAGCATGAATATACAATATTGTTTTTAAGTATCTAAAATCTTCAGTTGGTCAAAGAACTTGGTGACTCCTGGAGGAAGTAAGGCAATGGTAAGGAGAGGCCACAAAAATAACAAAAAATCTGTAATTAAGATGATGTTTTGTAGAGTGTGTGACAGAAATCACACAAAAATCATTTCAAAGAAATGTTAAAAAATTTTGAAATATAACTAAGTCATTTAGATGCAGTTTTAATTTAAATGCAAACTTGCATATGATATATGCGATTTTATATATATATATTTATGTATATTCTCAGACCCCAGAAAATCTGTAGATAATATACAGACATGATAACTATCACTGGACAAAACCCACTAAAGATTAATGAAAAAATCTGAACAAATCCTGAACTGCCCAAGAAAGGGTACACAGTTCTGACAGTTCCCTTAGTACAGATGGTGGGAGTAAAACATATCCACATGATAATCACATCCTTACCAAAATTGAAAACGTATGTGAAAGTCATGGTGGTCTTGCAAAAATATAAACTCATAAACGATTTCTTGATTTGGTGTCATCATTCATTTCTTTCATTTGAGAAATCAGTTTTAGTAGGACATACAAAGATTGATGGCTTTTTCATAAAAGGATATTTTATGAAATAGTGAAATGTAGCATATTTCTACCTGATAAATGCAGAGACCTGTAAACTTTGAACCCACATTGGCCTTTGTTGCTCATGACCCTGTTTAAGTGATTTATTTTCTTTTAACAACTGCAGTCTGCAGGAGGTAGAATATACTGTGTAGATCTTTAATTCTGTTGAAAATTGAACAGTTTAAACAGAATGGCTGACATTAGAAGACCTATTACTGAAAAGTCATATTATCTTCATTTCAGTATCCCTTTTAGGAGCAATATTTATGGTTGGAGAAAACATGTAATTTATAAAAACAGCCTGGTAGGCTGCTGCAAAGCAATGGAGGAGTTGGCATCCTTGGCCCCGCATCAGGATGTGTAGTGGACTGCATTAAAGCTAGAGACTCTGGAAACCTGGTATGTCTAAAGGTATAAAATCAGGACACTTGCCTGTTGTCTAGAAGAACATCTCGCGGGAACTAAACACTCCCCACCCTCAGGAGACATTTGCATTTCAAAGATTTAGCAAATTCCAAGGAAATAATACTCCACTAGAATTTTTCTGCTGGGCTCTCAATACAATGGCAGCTTTATTTTTGACTTAAATGAATTCAGCTTCTTTTTTGCCCTCCCTTCGCTGCTTTTTATTTATATTTTGTTAAAGCGCAACAAAGTCACATAGAATCATAAGCATACTTCCTACTCCTTGGTACGAACATCACCACGGCAGTTAAGCAGATCAGCCCTCTGGGAGAAACCATCTCAAATCCCAAACATTTTCCACACAAACAGTCCAACTTTGTTTCACAACAGTGAGCACTCATGTCAGGTAGTTTCCCCAGTAGCACGCCACACTACTGTTTTAATAATCTTCATTAGATGACTGGCCTACAAAATCTTAGCAGGCTTTAACGTGTACCTCTGCATTATTACATAGTGCCCGAGGATCCATCTTATAAAATTAAACGGATATGATCAGCAAAATGAATAATGCTTTCTTAAAATTCTGTTTTGAAGTTGTTCATTCATAAAACAAGCGTCTTAGGTTAAGCAAATTCTGTGTTTGTGAAACATCTCTTGACTATATGGTGCTGTAATCAAAATAATAAATGTTAAAAGCTCCCCTACTTTTCTTTACTCTTCATTATTAGAAATAAATCTTATGAAGCAGATAAAAGTATTACAATTAATCCCTCCTGAATGGAGGCAGTATGTACTATTCTTCTCAATACAAGAGAAAGTGGCTTTGACTGGAGTGGCAACAACTGGCAAACTGATTTTATAGTTTTGATTTATTGAATATTAGGAAATAGACTTTTTTAATAACAACTCCATTTAAGTGTTCATTAAAATGGAATTAGTACAAGCAGGGCCAGATTCTGATATCCATATTCTTGTCAGGCAGCATTTTATTACAGAAAAGTCTCACTGACATCAGTGGGATTACTTGTAAAAGACCATTCAGCATGAGTGAGAACACAGAGCTAGATCCTAAGAGCGTACAGAGGACTACAGAGGTTTTAGGTACTCCTTCCCAACCCCAAAAGCACCCCACACACCCTTCACCAATGGCTGGAGCAGTATGTGATTCTGTGCTCACGGTACCTCATCTACACTGCTGTGTATCAACTCCTGAATCTTGCCAACACAAATACGTGACTCACCTTGTCCCTGCCCCAGGTATATGGGATGTGAAATATATATCTTCATCCACACAAAGGAAATAATTGCCAAAGGTTGATTATTTTGCTTTAGACCTTATGCTAAAGATATTTATCTTCATAGTTCTTTCAGTTTGAGCAAGTTTGACCCAAAGAATGCATAGCACATGTTGCCATAAAAAAGCACTACAAAGTTGGATTTTGATTTATAAGAAAAATCACTCAGAAGGAAAAAAAAAGTAGGGGGCTATAGTAATGGATCTTATTAAAGGATCAAGGCTGCATACTCTATTTCTCCGAATTACACAGCAGAGGAGAAGACTGTCTTGCATTTTTGTTTTGTATACTCCTAATCTAAATATATACAAAACCAAATTCCAGTGAACTTGTGATGGTGCAGGGTAAACTGGCTTAGTTAGAAATGCTGTTGATAGTTAACAAAAACATATTGATTTTTCCATACATAACTCTCAAACTGAGTTCTAGCGCCTGTACTATCTTTCTTTATTCAGTAATCTCTGTAACGAGCAGGGGAGGAGAATGAGAAATTTGACCTTTATACATAAAGCAATGATGTATGAGCAAATGGTGAATATCCTAATTTATCTTTCATTCAAAATTATTTGGCACTGATTTCAGAAAATAATCTTTAGTATATAAGCTGTATTTTTATATTTTCATTACATACACAGGTCCTACGTGGAATATACTTCTACGTCTTGACTGGGTGAACATAGTTATAATCCAATCCTGACAGCAAGTACTTCACAGTCTATTCAGTGTCCATACAGCCCTTCTTCCTCTAAAAGGCTACTGTTTCTGCAGAATTCCTTAGCAGAAAACTCATTTGCCAACAGAAAAACAAATATGGTCAAAGCCAATTTATTTAATGCTTATTTAAAATCTCAGGAAAAAATGTTCTATTTTTGTTTGTAAGTAGAATTAGTAAACAGACTACTTGCTATTGTTTAACTTCAGTTTAAAAACCAGCGAACACAAAAGGTTTCTGTTGTATAGTTCTCGAAGGTCAGACTTGAAAGCTTAAACTTCAGGTTCTACTGAGATAAAGGCACCGTGCTTTGTGAAGTTATGCTATTATCCCTGGTTATAATCTTCACTGACTTCAGAAATAATTGCTTTCCTTAAGCAAAAAGGAAGTCTGATTCTAATTTGCTATCTAGATCTACATTCTTATATTCTTTTTATAGATTTTTGAACAAGTTATCACTGGAATCTTCCTTCACTCAAACATAAGTGAAAGTTTTATCTTACTACAGATATCACAAAAATAATTTATGACTAAGGAAACAAAACCTTTTGTCTCACAATATATTTCTTTGCGACAGCTGTGGTATTTCACTGAAAGCACAAAAGCTGTGATGGTCTGGACTGCAATCAACCATTTTTAATAGGAAATTTTTACAGACTTTTAATAAGATCTCCTAACATAATTTATGGGGAGAGGTTTTGAAGTGAAGAGGCATTGTTTGGCAAAGTGTTCTTCCTCTAATCTCAGGAAATTTAAATAATCGAGTGCTCATTTCCTCTAAACTTAGGATTTCTCCTAAAAAAATGGTTAAGAAAAACACCTGCTATACTAGCAGCAAAATAAGTGTATCTAGAGTGCAAACAAAATATATTTCTAAAGGCTTTTCATTTTTATTTCTAAAGGCAAAATGTTTCATGTCAGAACCCAATATTATTAATAACAATGCAATATTATTTTTTCCTTCTTAAATTCAGAATATTTAATAAATACTTTGAATGAAGACAGCATGCCAGCCAGGATAACTGCAGGTATTTTTTTAAAGCTGATACAGTTGAGGGAATTGAAATAGGTGGGCAAATGTGGAAAATTTTCAAACAGTATGTAAGAAATCCAGATAAGCACCCAAAAGTTACTATAGTTACTGAAGTTATCAGAGTTCCTCCGACTACAGAACTTAGCTGGAAGAGTAAGGACAACAGGCTTCCCCCTGAGATCTCTGATATGTCCTGCAAGAAGAGACTCAAAGGGCATTTTAGCACTTTCCCTTTAGTCCCAGCCAGAACTAGGAAAAAAATCCAGAAACATAAGTAGGAAGCACATTTCTATGTATCAATAAAGCTAATCAAAGCTCCTGAATATGAAAAAGATTTAGTTTGGCTGACTGGGATTTTGGATGAAGTTCTGAATTATTTTCCCCCCTTTCTGAGTAACTCATTGTCCGTAACTCTGACTTAAAGTAATAGTGGACCTAACCGTGTTCCCCCAGCCTTGGCTGGCTAGAATATCTCTCCTGAAAGAGAAAAAGAGGGAAAACCTTTAAAGGAAGGACCCCCGAACAGCTCAGCTACAGTCACACTACCCGGGATTCGTCCAGGTCACTGTGTGCCAAAGACCTCAAGAGGGCACTCAGCACAAAACGTACTGCATGCATTACAGGAACGAAAGGGTCTACAATTATGTCATCGGCCACCTTTTGCAGAAGGCAGTTATCCTTACCCAGGTTTCCAGAGAGTCAACTCAGCTTTCATCTCATCACTTCAGATACAGAACTGTAAAAAAAAAAAAATAGAAGAAATTCTGAAGCGGGAAAAATATGCCATCATAGAGTCTGTACTTCTTTTCTGTATTGAAGATGTTTCATCAATACTTTTAACAAAAGAGGATCAGCTGCTAGAGTCAGCCCTAAACCCTTTATTTTCAAAAGCTGTCTGTTGATTTCAGAGACCTATTGCCTCCATAAAGACGGCTTTTTAAGATGCGTCACCTGAATTACTTTGTTTTCTTCATTCACTATGTTCAAAGCATGCAAGACAGAATATCACTTCTTCAGACTCGATCTCTCTGTCTCTCCTTCTGGTTTGCCTACAGACACAAAACAAAAGAGTTTACAGTGGGTGCCAGTCAAAATTAACCTGTTCCCTTCAGCAGCCAAGACTTCCTGGGATGCTTCTTTCTCCGTGTGCATACATACACGCACACACACACAGAGACATATACACATTAGCCAGTTCTGAAATTGTAGTGACCTTCTCTGGGTTCCTGCTCTGGCCTGTCCCTGAGGTGCTGCTCCCAGCCCACCCTGCAGACCTGCTGGCCCAGGGCACTGCTGGCCCAGGCTCCCCAGCCCTGGCGCACTAATCCTGGCAGCCTCCGCAGGGACTGCTGGCTCCCTCGACACAGCTCTAACCCCATCCACGCCCCGTTTCTGAAATGGCTTCTCAAACTGCAGACAGGACTATAAACAATTACCTTGTTTCCACAGAGATGTCATTATTCCAAAAAAACTGAAACCCATTATTCCACTACATCCTCTCTACGCTGGTAGTTTCACAAAACACATACTGCCCCCTTTATATTCAAAGTGGACTTCCTGATGCACAAGTTCAAATCCCAGCTATCATCTATCATCTTAATTCTCCTGGGACAAATAAAGTAACATGCAACAGACCATATGTGGATATTTCAGCAAAGCTCTTTAGAGTCATGTCCTGTCTACCCAGTGTGATCAATGGTTATTTTATTTTTGTATATTTAGAATAATACATGACAAACCTCCATCTGGGTGCACTACCTAAACAAAAATTAGACACTGAGGTTGGGAGTCAATTCACTACACAAATTGGGCCATTTATATACTCTGGGGTATCAGATGTGCAGAGGAATCTCCAACACAGCATGAGCCTCTATAAGAGACTCATGGCAGCTTTTAGCCATGCACAATATCCCTGAAAGCAAACTGTCACTAGGCACATACTCCAGGACCTGAAACGTCTTGTGGAGATCTGTGCAAGTCAAATGTATGATGGTACCCCTGTACCCTCAGTGTGCTGGATGCCAAGTTACCTTTATTCTCACAGGACTGTATTAAGCAGTACTAGATGAAAGTCATCTGCACTTTAAAAATGCTTAAAAAATCAGATCCTGTTTCAGATTAGGCACACAAAGGACAGACATATCTCTAAACGTAGCTATAACTTCCAGAATGCTGACCTATGACATACAAAATACTTGTAAGACTATCAATCAGACAGTATTAAAATATTCTGTTTAAATACACTTTTTGTAAAGATACCTCATCAGATAAAGTGGGGATATTATTTCAAAAAATATTGCCCAAACTAGAATAAGTTAATTAGCCAGGATTTGGATGATAGAAAAATTAAGAGTTGAACCATTATTCAAAAGTAATACAACCATGTAGATGATCAAAACTAATTTGAGTCATGAACTTTGTTAAGGGCAGTGTGGGCCTTTATCAGGTTCACTGCACTCAGTGCTGTGGAAACTCAGAAGCAGGTGCTACCCCTGCTCTGGTTCCTAGACTCAATGTCTAGTCATTATTTGATCAGCTTTTCTTTTTGTGAAAAAAAAAAAAGGAAAAAGAAAAAAGAGGTTTGTGTACAGCAGTCTTACTAATTTAGGGAATTTAGCTAAATTTTTAAGATACTTTTAGATCTGCAAACTATGGTGGGTATAATGAAAATAAGGTGATGTGACTAATAATTAATTCAACCTTTATTGATAAAAGGTTGAAACTGCTAGTGCTTTCAATATCTTCTACATATTTTATATAAAACCAATATTAGAAACATTTCCCAAAATGTTTGGTGATCTGAAACAAGAACAGGTTATGGATAGAACCACATAATGTGTGTTAGTTGTGATACAAATGTGCAGAACTCAGGTTATAGAGCCAAGAGATGCAAAGGCTGTCCTGCAAACTCACAGGATTGTGGCTTTGATTCCTGCAAGCTGCCCAGTAATTCCACAGCAGAATTAAGTTTTTTCAGCTTTTGCAGAAGGGGAGGAACTCTCACTCCCCAGCCAGTGAAGCTGAATTCATAAAGATTTGTTTTACTGAGGAATGAAAAATTTTCATAGGGAATTTCCAGGACGATAAAAATAGCACCTCATCTGTTATTTTTTAAGCACAGCAACTGCCTGGAATGGTATCCTTTAGTCTATATACCCTTTGAGTTCATTATCAATTGATAGTTTTTCCTAGTTACCTTCCAATATATTGGCAAACCTCTTTGAAAACTCCAAGGCTGCCATTAATAATGAGTCTCTAAAGTTTGTGTAAATGATTACTAAATACAAAACACTGCAAACATGAAATATCATTATTAAGGCCCCTTTTTATTTGTGTTTCTGTATTTATTGCTAAAATCTCATTTGTAAAATTGGGACTAAATGAGTGTTTCACTGACAGCAGAGCAACGGCTCTTTTTGATAAACAGTGTCAACACTAGGAAGGCACTCAGCAGTATGACCAATAAATCAATATAGCTTTTTTCATACTGCAGATGATTTATTTAAACTCTTGAAGCACAAGACACTACCTCCAGTCCCGGTGAACGACATCTCATTTAGCTATTTTACATCAGGGACAAGACTTTACAAAACACTGTACTATCAAGATGATTCACACTTTCTAATGTAAACACCACAAAACACAGCACTGTAGTACCAGCCTCATCTTTTCATTAGCTGAGTAGTCATCTCAGCTCTCTTTTCCTGGCACTTCAAAACTCCATTACTGGTTATCAGACTGTATTTCTCCAAAGAAATATTTAGCTTGAATTACTCAACAACTTCTAGAGTAATAAAAAGCTCTTAATTACTTTCTGGCCAGTAGTTATGTAGCAGTAAGAGGCCATCCACCAATTCTTCTCTCAAAACCCTCCAGCTCTTACTAAGTCTTTAGAAAATCTTTAACCTAAACAGTTGTGAATGTGTCAAAGTGTTTTCTACATTACTACATTCAGTGAACACTTAGCGTAAGCCACAGGGAAATAAAAGTTTGCTTGTGGTTTTCTTTTTTCCTCTACTTCTTGTTCTCGGCTTTTGTTTTAGCCTTTAAAATACCAGGGAAGTCAAGCTATGTTCCTCTTGGTCTGCCAGAGCTGTTGACTGGAAACTTCTTACTCTCTAGTTGAAAAAGCTGTGCAAAACCTTGGTAAAACCAAGTCACTGTTTGTTACTTTTCATTGGAGTAGGAGCTAAAGCGGTATTAAGACAACGTAAGCAACAGGTTACTAGCACCTGGTTAGCAACCTCTGTCCTCTCTCTGACCAGGTTTCCCTCCCTACTCACCTAAACTAAGGCTACTATTTGAACTCTTCCGAAAAGAAGGACTAAGTAAGAATCTACACTTTTAAAGCGAAGGGGGCGGGGGAGTAGAAAAATACTCCTTTCAGATGGAGAGAGGGGAAAAAAAACCCAGTTCATTCTTTCCACATGACAGTAGTTCTGGCGGTAGAGACACCCATCGCACCTGGGGATACCTGACTAAAGGCGGCAGCTACTCCCATGTCCCCCGCACAGGCGAGCGCTGCTGCGGCGGCAGCCGGCCCCCC
>NW_009650173.1:3015122-3104604 GCF_000708025.1 Charadrius vociferus | reverse complement strand
GAGGGCGGCGTGGGGCAGGCGGAGCGGGGGCCCTGTCAGGCCTGGGTAGGTCTCCGGTAGGTCGTGTGTGACATTTCCCAGGGAGACTGAACAGGCGGGTTAAAGAAACTGAAAACCGTAAGATAAGTCACCGTTTGCAGTTTCCTCTTTAAAGTTCTTCGCCTGCCCTAATACTTCGTTTTCATTTCCTCAACATAACTTTTTTTTAGGAGTGGAAAACTAGTTCTCATACGGGCTAGTGCATTAGTTAGGTCTTGGTTCTGCAGCATTCCCGATATTACAGGCGTGGGAGCTGTGAAGTTTGTCTTTGAGCTCCTTTTTTGTTTTGTGTCAAACACAACAAAAATATTCTTTACGGTTAGGGTGGCAGAGCACTGGCACAGGCTGCCCAGGGAGGTTGTGGAGTCCCCTTCTCTGGAGATTTTCAAAACCCGCCTGGATGCAGTCCTGGGTAATGTGCTCTGGGCAATCCTGCTTTAGCAGGGGAGTTGGACTAGATGATCTCTAGAGGTCCCTTCCAACTCTGAAAATTCCATGATTCCATCTTTGAATTTTAGGGTTTGTTGTTCCCGGTGTTTTTTAGAGTGGTGTGTATATACACAGTTGGAAATCTACCAGAAACGCACACACAACTACTAGCCTTCAGTCCAGTTTTTACTTGCTGTAGTGCCTAGTAAATGCCCATCAAGTAGTTAGTCTGAAGCTTCTTCAGTACAGCAAAGAGTCCTAGAGCATTTTGCTATGTCTTATGGTGTGGTAATGATTTGACACCCAACTCAATGTAAATTACACCGGTCAGAGGTCCCCTGTGCCAAAAGTTGTATGGTCTCATACAGATTGTCTCTGAAGACTTATGGTTCTGCTGCTGAAACAATGGGTTGTAGAGTTAATGCTTAGACCTGTTGCTGGGGGAAGGTGTTTTCTTAGTGTAGTTTTAAATCCTAATAAAGTAAGGCAGACCATAGTGTGATCTTGGGAACTGTCTTTAACTTCTGTGAAGGCTGTAAGTTCTGTTTTCTCTAAAGTAGTTTTGTTTATACCCTTTTCTAGTGAAGACACAACTAAATGGTTTTATTGTTTTCTGAAGTTTTCAAAGGGAGTAAAAGATAATAAACATTCCTAAGAAGAAAGCATCTTCATCACAAAAACTTACTAGGCCTGCTATTCTCTTACCAGTGGTTGGAAGTGACATGTTCAAAGCTCAACAGCTGTGTGATCTATTCAGTTACTGGCAAACCAGCCACAGCACGTGCAGCATCTTAGTCTGAGTCGATGTTTGGGTTGTATGTTAAAGTGGAGGAGAGGGAGTGTTGTAGGATGCAGGGTGATAGGGAGAAGTGAGAGGAAGTGTGATTGAGCAGCGGGGGCAGAGGAGTGGTTGCAGAACATAAATCTGTAAGAAATTTCATTACTTTGACTTTGCTGTTCACAAAGTGACTGTTTTGTTTTGTGTGTGTTGTCTTTTTTTTTTTTTTTTTTTAATAAGGCTGCAGAACTTCGAGCTTACCTGAAATCCAAAGGAGCAGAAATCTCAGAAGAAAACTCTGAAGGTGGACTTCATGTGGACTTGGCACAGATTATAGAAGTTTGTGATGTGTGCCTGAAAGAGGATGACAAAGGTTTGCATCTTTAAGTCTTGTTGGTTTTGCTAAACATAATCGCCATCAATGCTTTCAAACAGTAATAGTTGGCAGAATTTAGAGGTGTGTTGCATGGCTTGCATGTTAACACATGCATTTTTATAAACTGGAAGTGCTTATTTCCATCATCACCATGTTAAATTTGCACGTACTCTACCTCTCCCTTCTCCAAACAGCCAGCACCTTTTCAAGAAGTCAGAAATCCAGTTAGGCTTTTTTTGTTATGAGGGCACAGCGGGTTGTATATAAAATAGCTTTTCTGGTGGGGGGAAAAAAAAGTATGATAAAAATAAGGCTTACTGTCAATTAATGGCTGTGACGCTGCAGAACAACAAAAAATGAGGTAACAACAAAAATCAAAACTAGACATCTGTAAGTAGAAGATCTAAAACATGAATTGATTAATATTGTGAAAACACAAGAATTTTCAGTAGTCAGTAACTCGTTTTGAGTTAGGACTGTGGCTCCTTAGAAACTGCACTAATATGTTTTAATGGCACTGATAATGCTGCAGTAGCCTTAAATGATCTTTCTGTGCCTGCTGTGCTCTGTACCAATATACAGATTCCATTTAGAACTTCTACATGTAAAATACCAATTGCTACTCTGAATTGTGTGTGTGTTGCTTGAAAGAATGCATGGTTCATCTAAGAAGGAGTCCTTAAGATTATTTTTTATGTTGCCTTTTACTGTAGGTAAATGAGTATGAAATACTGGAGAAACATATTGCTCTGCTGTTTGATGTTCAGATGTCATTTCGGGCAATAAATAGTATTTTCCATATGTAATGAATTTTGTTCTTCTCCTTTGCATAATATTTGGGCAGGCTGTGAAAAGAAAGCACAAAACCTGTCTGGTCCTGTTTGCAAAGGATGGAACACCATGCTTAAAACAGGAGCTGGGGAGGCTCTTGAACAGGTTCTTGTGGGCATTTTCTTTGTGGTCTGGGTTTGCTTTTGCTCCTGGTGAAATGTTTTACTGTACTTGAGCACTAAGTGTTATTATTCTCACTTTAGAACCATGGGGCAGCTTTCTGGATGTGCAGGAGAAAGGCACTGTTTCTTTAAGACCGAAACCTGAAGTTGCTCTGACTTCTCTTATGTGTGAATGGTGAATTCGGAGCAAGTGTGATATCAAATACCAAATTCTGTCTTGACCTTAGAGTGGTAGTTGCTTTACATGGAGATGTGTTGGTAAAAGACCACATGAGCCAAATCTCTCATACATTCTGATGAATATCCAGATTGCTTCTCTTGGCATTTTCTTTCTTTTACAGTTGTTGCCGATGCAAGATAATAATTCATAGCAGAAGTAACTCTCCAGCACTAAATAGCTACTGATGATTGCTGCTTGCGGTTTTAAACAGCTGCATGTTTTGTTTTGTGCAGATGTTGAGAGCGTGATGAACAGTGTAGTCTCTTTGCTTCTTATCCTGGAACCTGACAAACAAGAAGCACTGATTGAAAGCCTGTGTGAGAAGTTAGTAAAATTTCGGGAAGGAGAGCGCCCATCTCTTAGATTGCAGCTGTAAGTATTGTATAGAAGAAAGTGAAGCAATGGTATCTTGCAATTGCATGTCTTTAAATCAAAATGTGGGGTGTCAAGATATGTGTGTGTTGCAGGAAGTGCTCTTTTTTTACCTTCTTTTTCCCTATCATAAAATAGAAGTACCAATAAACTTTCTTCACATGGCTATTACAAAATTAAAACTAAAATGCATAGAGTTTTCAGCTTATCTGCTGAAAACTTACAAAACTGGAAGCCATTGCAATTCATCACAGATGCGAGGTGCCACCAGGCGCTTTGTGTGCACACATCTTAATAGAAACACATCTTAACACACACATCTTAATAGAAACATGTATGTGCACTCCAGTAAAGTATTTTGAAACCTTTTTAACTCAGTTTTTCATTGTTTGTGGTTTAGACTGAGCAATCTCTTCCATGGTATGGATAAGAACACTCCTGTGAGATACACGGTGTACTGCAGCCTTCTTAAAGTGGCCTCATCATGTGGTGCCATCCAGTACATTCCAACTGAACTAGATCAGGTAATTAATGTGGTGCTTCAAGTTACGGCCTTTGCATTAACGATGTTGCATCTCACTATTAGTCAGAGTTGATACAGTCAGTCTCTGTTATAAATTGCTAGAGCCTAGTGAAATAAGAAGTGCAGAATACAGAATTTCTTATCTTTTGAAGGTCTGTATACAGAATGTAAAGCTGCCATTTATTTTACATTTCTGATGCTGAACGTAGTTCAGTCTGTCTGTTTGATTCCTCTGATAGTAATGAAAGTGAGGAGCTTTAATCAGGAGTGAGGCATCAAGTTCTTGTCCCTTACTCTGGAATCAGCATGTATTAAAATCGCTCATCCTTATTTAGGAAGTAACGTGGAGAGCACAGGCTTTTGGCTTCCCGCGGGAAAACTTCCAGGTTCTGCATGGGGAGCCTGAGAGTCAGAGGACCCAAAGGAGAAATGCCTGCGCAAGATCTTTTCATTCCTTTTCTGCTTGAGAGAAAATGAGGAATATTTTCAGTTTTATTTTAGTCTTTTCCCCATTGCTTCTTTTTCACTTGTATTCTACCTAGGTCCGAAAATGGATTTCTGACTGGAATCTCGGCACAGAGAAAAAGCATACTCTGCTGAGACTGCTGTATGATGTCCTAGTAGACTGCAAAAAAAGGTATAAAAGACAAGTAATAGATACTAGATAACTGTATTTTAAGTTGGTGTATTGTAAGTGATCCATCGGGAAAGTATTTCTCACAACACTTTTAAAATTAATCTGTACTGATAATTCAATGCAAATATACCTGTTGTTTTTTTCCTTTTATAAGAAGTCTTATGTTAAACCAGTGTTTCCAAGAATATTAAAGTTAGCAGTGAAATAGCCGCAAACCACAGACTCCCAAATTAAAACTATTACTTTGTCTATATATTAATCTTTGAGCATTATAGCATTATGCCAAGTTTATTATTTAATTGCACTCTTGACATTTTAGTGCATGGTAGTGCTATCTCTTCTTTAATGATGTTGGGAGGCTTATCAATCACGGTTAACAGAATCAGTCTTTTTATGTAAACATTACCTTTAGGACAGAGCTTTCCACTAGTCATGGAAATTAATGTCCACGGAATACCTGCTTGGCCATTTTAAATTATTATCCTGGATCATAAGAAGCATCTTTGATCTAACAAACTTGGCAGACCAGTGTCTTCTGGCATGTAAAGTAATCCTGTGTGTATCGTGCCTGTAAATTAATGTAAGTCTTAACTGAGAGCTGTCGTCAATTTATCTTACAGATGTGATACTGTGTATTGACTGCATTGGCCAGGGCTGTAAAGATGGGCTGCTATCCAGAAGTAGTTTCAGTCTGTAGTTCCACAACAGTTTCAGCCTATCTAAACTGTCCCTGCTGTAGTTTGGGGGGGTGGGGTGGATGTGGTGTGTGTTGCTTCCACCCGCCCTTCCCTTTCATTCTGTTTTCTGGTTTTGGTTTGTTTTGTTGTTTTTTTTTTTTAATTTTCTTAGTGAGGCAGCATCAGGACCTCTACACTGCTGACTTACACTGGTAGCAGAACTGCAGTTGCATTTCCTGCATTTGCATAAGCTTGTAGGGCTGCAGAAGGAAGCAATTCTGTCCTGTACCCCCTGTTCCTGTCCTGTCCCATCCAGCTACCAGTCCCTGGGTGTGTTTGTGCTGGTGTAGGTGTTTGTGCAACTGTACAGTGGATTGGACTGAGGAGGTGACTTTCCCAGGTGAAAAAAAAAAAAAAGGCAAATGTGGACCTGTCATAGGAGGAGGTTTCTTCTGGCAGGAGAGTTAGCTTATTCTGGCTTGGTGAAATTGTAGCCTGGAAATGCTGCGGCAGCATAGCAGGAGCATTTTTAACTAACCTCAATTTAGGGATGATTAATCCTTGTGGACTAGTTATGCTGTGAGCTACAATATTATTGGGAAATCCTATTCCTAATGTTAAAATGCTTTTGTCCTGATAGTACTGTTATGACAGATTTCAGATGGTCAAAATAATTTCAGAAATGTTAATCAGAAATCTTATGCATGACTTAGTGCTTTGTTTCAGAAATATTACACTGATACACTGTAATGCTCCTACTGTCTTAAACACTTCTCATCCTATAGATTTATTGAGAGGCTTTAACTAGTTTAATTCCCATACTTTAAGGATAACTATTTCTAGCCAGTCTCGTTACCAAATACGTGTATTAAACTTCTAATTTGTGTTTCTAGGGCTACCAGTAGCCTTGCTACCAAATGGTGTTTGCTTACTAATAGTAGGTGATATTTTTAAGTTAGGCATTAAAAACTTTGACAAACCCTGAAATGTGTAACTCTTGCACTCAGTGTCTTTACCATCTGTTGCAGCAAGCTTTGCAGTGAATAGAGCAATTTTTCAGAGCACTTACACTTCTCTCCAGAAAAGAAAACAAGAGGTGACCCCAGCACCTTTGACCTGGTTCACTCTCCTGGATCAGTGGGCAGTATTTGCAATAGTATGGGAAACTCACAGCAGCATTCCAGCTTATAGCACTCAGGAATGTTGCTCTATCGAGCAGTGGGAACTGAAAAATAAGTAATAAAAATCATACCTCAGTTACTGTGTTGATTTATAATCAAGGGAAGAGAATACATTGTTGAAAACAATTGAGTTTACTTTTTTTTTTTGATTCATTTTATGTTTTAACTTTGCTTAGTGCAGTAGAAGAGCTGGGTTTCCATAGCTAATAGATTTCTCCAATGGATAACTTGGTAGTGAACAGATTGGTAGCTCATGGAAATTAGATCGTGCAGATGTTCTGTGTGGTGTTCCTTTTCCTGCAGTGATAAGGGAAAGCTTGTTTTAGCAAATCTTTTTCAGTCACCTTCTGGTTGAAGTTTCTGCTTTCTGATGATCAAATCATCTTGAACTCTTCAAAGAGGGATTTTTAGCTTTCCCATGATCAACTGAAGAAAAATTGGTGGTGGTGGCTGGAAAACATGGTTGGAGTGTCTTGTTTCTGAGATCTGTATTTGGTAGTTGAACTTTGCAAGAGATTAGTTACTTTCTCTGCTGCTTACGCTCCTTGCCATAAAGGTTCTGCAGTAGAGTTTTGTGCCTCAGCTGCTTTAGTCTTCAGCATTTTCTTAGCTGTGTTGGTATGAAACTGCAAAGTAACACAATCTGTTGTCTTTTCCGGTTATAGATGGAGTTTTACAGGTATGCATGGCTTGCATGCAGCCAGAGAGTTGAGTTCTGCTGCGAGGCCCTGAATATCGTGCCAGGCACCAGCCTGTTGCAGCTTACAGCTGGTCTGTGCCATTGACCTGGCAGGACTCAGAGTGGGATTAGTCCTGCCCAAGTTTACATTCCAACAGGTCTGGCAAGTCTGGTTATTAATACCTGTAGCAAAAAGCTCAGGCACCTGCAAAATAATAATTTCATTTTAATTCTATTTAATATAATATAATGTAATGCAGAGGGACTTGATTCCAACATCTTACCAAGTCTCTGAATACTCTGTATTTTTTTCCTTCCTTTTATCTACCATCACTCTTCAATTCTCACTGGCTTTTTGTCAAGTTACGGACCTAGACTGGCATGTGGAGCCAAGAGTACTTCTGCAAGCTGTCTTGCTAGAAAAAATGTTCACATTTGCATCTTAGGTGAGATACACATTTAGCAATGAGCTTTGGTAAAATAGTGGTCTGTATTACTGCTTTAAACATCGTAATTTACAGTAGTAATCTGGCACTGAATAGAATGAATAAGATTAAAGGGCCTGCCATATTTGCTGAGGCTCACAAGAATTTAGCACAGAAAGTTTGGGAGTAATTGTCTTACAGCATTATGATGTTTCCTAGAAATACAAGTGAAAGATTCCACTCCTTCTCCAATTTAAAAAAAAACACAACCAAACACAAAAAACCTCCACACAAAAAAAAAACAAGCCCAAAACAAGTGGGGGGATTGGAAATGCTGGTTGAAATCAGTTGAATGCATAGTTTTCAATTTTTGTTCCTCAGGGAAGGGAGAGAAGAGGAAAAGTTCCCAAAGCAGAGTTCTGAAGTGTACAAGAACAACTACTGAAAGCTTATATTAAATAAGGAGACTTGTACTGTCAGGTTGAATAGCACACCAGCTGAGCCTCTTTGTTGAATGTCTGTATCGTATCAAACTGGTTCTTTGTCTTCACTAGAACATCTAGTGTTGATAAGATTTCATCAGTGCAAAAATCAGTCTGTCATTGATTCATACGCAGTTGGTTCTTTCGTATATGAAGCTGTCCAAATTCATTTTATTTCACTGGTACAGAGCTATTAGTTCCTCTACACACCAGTATCAGTTGCCGTGACAAAACATAAGCTGACCTCTTTAATGCGAGAGTCTTAAAACAAATGTTTCATTCAAGTTTACATCCCTGAACACAGTTCTGGAATAATGGCTGGGACCTAGAGAAAATTCCCCTGCCTTGGACACAGACTGTCTTCATTCAGTGTGCATCAAGATTGACTATGATAATGCTTGTTTCCCACCGTGTCTTAATATTTGTACTGCACATCTATGAGATCTGGTCAATTCTCTGGGAGCACAAAAGCCTCACCTTATAGAGAAGTTGTCAAATAGTAATATTGTCAGATTTAAAATAAACACCCGTGTAAAGATAGTGTCATTGTACTGTAAAAACCGTTCAGATCTGTGCTGCTATATGGGTTAAACCGGTATCACAGCACAGTACATACTGGGAGCGTTGTGCTGGCTTGTTCCTTCCCTGAGCAATTTATGCCATTGATTTAAGTAATTAAAGCAAATTGAAACTTTATTCTTGCACAGTTTTTTTTCTTTTAAGGAAAATTTTGTAGGCCTATTAGACCACATGGGGAAATTTGCCGTCTCTGAATCGAGCTACTTTGAAGGAAGAGCTTAGCTTTACACTGTAACTCACGGTACTCTCGAGAGTAGTATCCAACCTCCCTCCCCTCCGCTGAGAAAGTACCTGTTAGTAAAGTCGTTGCCAGTGTGTGTATGGGCACGGGCGACTTCTGCAAAGCTCACGCTCTCGTAACCAAGTTTTGGTTGTGCTCTCACTATTGAGTTTCGGTCGTATCTACATCCACCTCCTGTCTTGTTCAAAGGAGGTAGTAAGATGGCATCAGCAAAATCTATTCTCTATGTACAAGAACTTTCACAGCCTTCTTTTTAATGGTTCACAAGAACTCTATGAGAAATAGGAAACACCTTTTTGTGTATATACACACCACATGTTTAATGTGTATATTTTTTGCTGAAAATCTTGTAAAAAAAATCAGCAATTGCTGGCCTCGCTAGTGGTAAGGACTGGTACATGGAAATTAAATCTGTTAAAATGATGCGGTAAGGGGTCTCAGAGCTGGTTTGCAGTAACATTGATGAGCTGCTGTTTACAAAATAATCTGGGAGACAAGGCTGTGGGTTTAGTCAGTTTTCTTAGAATGAATTGTTTTTCTAAAAGCTGTCTGTCCAAGCAATGTTGGAAGCTGCTTGCTTCACAGCAGCCTAAGCAAATCTAATTGCTGGCTGCTTAACTTAGTCAGTAAAATGAGCAGCTCTCACTCTGAATACTTGAAGAGAGCATCTGTGAAAAAATTAAAGGCAACTTTTATACAGTCATTTTCCTGACCATAAATATTCTTTAAGATATGCCATTTTACATTTGAAATAAACTTTACAGCGCTACTTATTCTGCAATGATTAAATCCAGATGTGCATAAGAGGAGCATTCTAGTGAACCATATAAAGCTGTTCCTAACTCAGAAAGCTTTTTCCATAACCAGCAGGTAATTTATCAATTTAAGAGAATGAAATGAAGGGTGAAGATAAACATTTTGTAGAACAAGAACTGAAAGAATACATCTAGTTAATTTGTTCTCTCCACTAGAATTAAAATGGATCATCTACATCTTTTCAAGTGTAATTTAATTTGACCTATAACATCATAATGGAATTATTTAAATATTTGAGTGTCTCGTTTTTTTCAGCAATCCTGAGGTAACTTTATTTTTCTTCTATAGTGACACTGCAGCAAAAGTAATGGTGGAACTACTGGGAAGTTACACAGAGGACAATGCTTCCCAGGCTAGAGTTGATGCTCACAGGTAATACTGGCTTCCCGGTTTCCTTAAAAGTAGCTTTTTCTCAATTCCTAAATTACATTGATCACCTTAATAGTAAGCGTATCGAATCCTGACAGCAAGGGCCCTGCCACAGCCTCTTTTCTGACTTGATGCAGAGTTTATGATGTGCTCAGTCTGTGGTAGGTTTGGTTGCTCCCGGGCAGAGGCAGGTTTATTTTGTTGTGTGAGTGCACAGCTGTGTTTCTGGTCACTGCTGAGAGAGAGATCAGCCTTGGGTAAGGACTTGGTTTACATCTACTATGCAGTCATAACTTGAATTGGCATCCTTTGTTTACTTACTGATCTTTTAACTTTGAGTGTTCTTCTCAAATAGCACTGTCTATTGAAGAGAAATTCTCGCTCTTCTCTGTCAGCAAGTACTAAGGATGTGAACTGCACAGAAATTAACTTACTTGTTGGACAAGAGGAGAGTAAATTGATTCTTAACAGTATATTTTCCCCACTGGCCAAAATTAGTAAAAGCTTTTATTTTGACATTCTACCTATCATGAATCTTCTTAGGAATTAGATTTTTAATACGTCATGTAGTCCTGCCGGGTGCGTACAGCCAGTAGTTCTCAAGGGAGTTGTTTATACTTGAGCATGCAGGAAAATCAGGATGACTCATTTTGAAAATTAAAGTGTCTGTGCGTAAATGAAAACTTCAGTGACTACCCTACAGCAATCTGAGGCCTTTTACGTCTGAAGGAGCGTGCCTGCCTAGGGTTTATCACATTGCCGCGTCTGTGCAGACCGTAGGTTCTTCTGGGTGTGCGTTATGTGGCAGGGTGGGGGTTTAGGCCATCAGAGCGAGTGTAGCACTACGTCTTCTAACGTGCTGCTGGACAAAAGCTTTCATCTAGAGTTCTAGAAACACTTCAGGTCTGTTTATAGTCTGGAGCTGCAACTGATAAATCATAGGCCTTGCAGTGTTTGGTATTGGGGTTTTCTCTGTTTTGTGTCACATATTCAAGTATAATTAATCTTCCTAAACAACTTAATTCTATGAAATTTTAGGAGGACAGTAAAAATACCTCTAGGAATGAAGGCTGGGCTGGAAATAAATGCATAGATGGAAACAGTAGGGTGATGTGTAGTCTTCCCACCTGGCAAATTTCATTTGTGATACTGGGCAAATTACTTAATGCTTTCTGTTCCTTGTTTTTCCACAGTAAAATGAAGATTAAAATTGGAATGTGACATGTGTTACACTTAAGAATAGTTGAAAACCCTTGGGTGTTTCCTAGAAAGGAAGGAACAACAAATTGAGTTCTACTTATTAAAATGTGTATTGCTGTAAAAATAAGCATTTTCCTTTTCTAATTAGATGTATTGTACGAGCATTGAAGGATCCAAATACCTTTCTCTTTGATCATCTTCTTGCCTTAAAACCAGTCAAATTTTTGGAAGGAGAACTTATTCATGATGTAAGTAACTTTGTTTTCAGCAAGATGGTTTGGTATCTGTAGAGTGCTTTGTTTTATTAATGTCTTTTGAAATTCATTAGAATAGTTATCTATGTCAGTAATATTGAGCTGCAATGTACTATTTCTTTTACTGCTTTTAGAATTAAGAAATTAAAATGTTACTTGTGAAATGTTTCCCTTTAGAAGTTTCAGAAACTCAAGTTACAAATCCTGCCCTCACATGAGTTCTGTAGGAGAAGTGCCTTTCAAGTCTGAGAAAAGGCAGTAAGCTCAGCACAGATTGCCCTCAGCTACTGACAGAAGACAGAATTTTAGCTCTTAATGGCTTAATTTTCTGTTCAATACCAATGGCGCTTATATACCTCTGTCCAGTCTGCAGGGAGGGAAATGTAGATAATATTTAAACTATTCTTATTTTTGTTTTCCTTCTTCTAGCTTTTGACGATTTTTGTAAGTGCTAAACTAGCATCCTATGTCAAGTTTTATCAGAACAACAAAGACTTCATTGACTCCCTTGGTAAGTTTTCAGATCATTACATTTCTGACTATTTATGTAGCTTAAAATATGGAAGCTGCAAAGTGCTTCAGTTTGAACCCATATATCGAAGCCAAGGAAATTTAACAGCAATTTTTAAGAACGGATTCGAGTTTGTAGAATCAAACCTCTGCTTGATCATAAATGGGCCATCTAACTGTGGTTTGTTCTACTAGGACAAGTTGTTTTACGGGTGGGGAAGAGAACTGTGTTTTTCCCCACTTCTTTTAAACCTTTCGGGAGGGCAGTTTTAATGCAGTGATACTCTAGGCTAAGCCAGAGATTGTGACTTTATTGAGTAAGCCAGCAGCTTGTATAAATCTCTTACGATTTTTTTTATGATGAGTAACTTTATAACAGCAAATAGTTCTCCTGAAAAGTAAGATAAAACGTGCAAATAGTGCATGCGTGTGTGTGTCTGCATGTGCTGATGCATTAGACCTAGCAAGCCACAGTCTGTCCCAGTTAATTTGTTTCATCACATGAAGCAATGTGATGGAATGTTAATGTCAGCACCCTCTTTATTTACACACTGTGGAAAAAAGGAGTAGTAATTAACACTTTGACACTCCCCCGTTGATGTGTAATTGACTGTTTCAAAGGAGCACTGGTTCATAAGCTATTGCATGCATTAAAATTACGTTTTTTATATTCCAGCTTTTTAGGACAGGGGTCAGTGACAATGCAGAAATTGCTCAATGATGCAGATTTTTTTATTACTGCATTAAGGTTTTGACATATTGGTAATGAATAAATGTTTCCATAAAAATCAGATTATTTTTTTTTTTATAACTTTGATTTTGAAATGACACTTGAGCACTGGCTGAATGCATTTGAGGAAAGGCATAGTTTTGCTAAAACAGAGTTTAGTGCAGCCTTTTAACACATGCGTTATTTTGTTTAATGGAGTGTGGTATAATTCTGAGAATAATTACCCTCAAAGCTTTAAAATGCTGGTACTTTGGGTATTAAAATGATGGAAATAGCAATGTGATTTTTCGTGGATAAAATTAGCAGCAAGTTTTTGGTAGTTTGTGTATATAGGATAAGCATACCTTTTGTCCTATGTATTGGAACATTAGTTGTGTGGACATCTTATGCTTTTCTTTCGTACGGGAAAGTGGGTTTTACATTGTAATTACTTTTATGTATTGAAATGGCTTATCTGTTAGTTACTTGTCCATAGAAGTATTTGCTGAAAATGCTGTTACGCTAACATTTGAATAAATTTGTGGAAGATTAATTACACATATATGTAATATTAATCATATAATATACAATAGTCACAATTTCTTTTGCTTTACCTCCCTGTATCTGTGTTTACCTCTGTGAATATACAGTGTGTGCATTTTCAGTATATCTACAATTCACATAATCTGAGTAAAATCCTTAATTATCCATGTAACTGTTTTGAAGTACTGTAACTGTGTTACTTCCAATTATCTTGATTTCTCACCTGCTTTGTGCTGTACTCAGAAAACTCTGAATGTCTTTGAGCAGTGGACAAGGTAGTGATTCTGAGGTAGTTCAGACTGGAATGCTAGGAACTTGGTCAGAGTGTTTCAGCTGTGCCTTTGAAAAACAAGAGCAGTTTGGTATAGAAAACAATACAATTATTAGAGGAAACATTCAAAAATTCTTCGGAATTATCTGTTCCCCAAAATAATCAGATTTTTAACCATGCTTTAAAGATATTTTTTTTTTTTAAACAACTTGCCATGATATTGGGCTTTAAAATAAAGGATATTAATAACAGGATTTCAGAGTACAGCATCAGCTTTAGTTTTAACCTTGCCTGGATGGGGACCAATGGAAGCTGGTCTGCGAAAGCCGTGCAGTGACGGCTCCTACAGGTGGCATCAGTTTGTTACAATTTGTTGTTTTATTAATGCTGACAACTTAGGCCAGCAGTAGCAGTATCTGTGTCAACTGAATCGCCCTAA
This sequence comes from Charadrius vociferus, assembly GCF_000708025.1. Classification (NCBI taxonomy): domain Eukaryota; kingdom Metazoa; phylum Chordata; class Aves; order Charadriiformes; family Charadriidae; genus Charadrius; species Charadrius vociferus. Next base: position 3,090,902 of record NW_009650173.1, on the reverse strand, counting down.
CATGTCCACATTTAATCTGGTATTATCGGCAGTCTTTTTCGGAAAGTTAATCAGCATCTCATTTGCATTTGTTAATTAGGGTTAATGTGCACTAATTGATTTTTTGATGCTTGTAGAGTTCCATTAAACCCAGTTAGGTATAGTTGCTGGTGCTCCTCATTCGTATGAATTATGGTGATCACATTTTTGTTGAATCAGTGCCAATAGGGAACCTGCATCGTAATTACAGCTAATTAACACAACATGATGTCCTGCACTAATGTGCTTTCCTATTAGTGTATGTATGTTATAAATTCCAAACTTAAATATTTACTGAAGCAATGTGCATGTTTATAATGTCGTTCCAAAACAAAATGATTGACATTCAGTGGAAGTTTCTTTAAAATTAATCTTAGTTGGTACCTCACAGAAGTTGATTAAGAAATGCCTTGGTTCATCTGAATGTCTTAACTTTGTTGACCTAGACTTTTTTTTGGGGGGGGGGCGGGGAATGGTCTCTAATTCAGATAGGCAAGCCCTTGGCTCAATTCCTCATGTTGCCATTTATACAATTACATAAAACATTTAACCTAACTTTTAATATCTGTTCCTCTATTCCTGAGGAGCACTTTTTTGCCACTCTAGATGCTGTAAGCATATGTGTGACTCATGATGCTTTTTTGCATTCATGGTATAAACCATTAATTAGGTGCCAAAACACATTTTTCTGGCACAAAAATATTAAACCATTACTGAGAGAGGTGTATTTTCAAGCAACTCTGTGAGAATGAACAGTGAGGCTGTAAGAAGGTTTTGACATTACCAGTCCTGTATTTTTCATTTGTTACTGCATTGGTGTTCTTCCAGGTGATGCAACTGAAAAATTCGTTTGCACCCTCACCACCTAAAATTCTGTTAAGGTGATGTTTTTACTGTTCAAAAAAGTCTCTGTGCCTCACTTTTGTAGATATTTATTACCTTTTATTGACAACAACTGAGTCTTGATGAATTCACAACTAAACTAGCTATTATAGCAAAACACAAGGAAGTGAATGTTTTACCTCAAAAATGTTGATAAGGACAGGTGGAATATTTTCTTGATGTGAAATAAATTTTAAATTATTGGAAGCATATATAGTAAAAAACCCATGAAAGACAAATTAATGAATTACTGAATTATAATTAATCCATAAACTATCAACCCTCTTACACAGGCTTGTTGCACGAACACAATATGGCAAAAATGAGGCTGCTTACTTTCATGGGAATGGCTGTAGAGAATAAAGAAATATCATTTGACACAATGCAGCAGGAACTTCAGATTGGAGCTGATGATGTAGAAGCGTTTGTTATTGACGGTAAGAACTGTAGTACCATATGTTATACAATGCTAATGAACCATAGCTTTTATAGTCTTCTAAGCTAATGTTAAATATTCAGAAAAACACTTATTTTTAATTTCTGTGTTTGTTACAAGGTATATCTGCAAAACCTCGTGCTTAAAGACATGCATAACTTGTCTTTTAAACAGTGTTTTTCTTTTTAGTGATGGGAACTGTATTTCATGTAATTCTTTATAGATCTAATAAATTGTTTGCAGGTTTAATTTGACATCTGGTTTTGTTTGCTGTCATTAAAACAGGATGTGTTTGTAGGGGAGAGAAGTTCATAAAAACTGTACAGGATATTGCTTTAATAGATTGGCACCAAACAATAGGATTCATGCATGACCTTCACCTTGTTACATCGTTTTGCTTTTCTGCCTACTACACCGTTAAAACCAATAGCAAAACAATATTAAGTGAACTACTGTGGTTTTATGTTTGTATTGATCTAATTTTGAACAGGTTTTATGCAGTTTAATGCCTTTGCAATATCTTGAACATATTGCTCAAAACAGCATTGCTTTTTTGCAGCTGTAAAGACAAAGATGGTATACTGCAAAATAGATCAGACACAGAGGAAAGTAGTTGTCAGGTAAGACTTAATTCTTCAGAGCATTTTGCAGAACTTAGTGTGTTCTAATTATTTCACTTACATTTGTAGAATATTTTAACTAGAAGCAAGGTATTGTTCCTATCAGTTGCTGGTAGTTAAATAGTTGCTATTTATCATAATTTTATTAAAGCTCACACTGAATGTGATTAGCTTATTTAATGAAAGAGTCCTATTTTCCAGCACATTTCATTTAATGACCTAATAGTGACGGGAATACTAATGACTGTTGTTGCTTTAAATATTTGGGAAGACTACAGAATTCTCTAACTGGTAAAGTGCAGCCCTTTATACAGAGAAAATAAAAATTTTCCTATTCACTTGTGAGAGTAAAGTAATGTTATAAGAGAATTATTAGGTGACCATGACATCTAGTAATCATCTTCCAATTTTGTTTTACTTCTCTAGTCACAGCACACATCGGACTTTTGGAAAGCAGCAATGGCAGCAATTGTACGACACTCTAAACACCTGGAAACAAAATTTGAATCAAGTGAAAAACAGTCTCCTCAGTCTCTCAGACACCTAAATTTTTTTTTTTGACGTAGTAATGTCACTATAGATGAAATTTATTCAAAACTTGGACAATTTGTGAATGTTTCCAAAATGTATGCAATTGGTTTAAATAAGCTAAATCTTCTAAATTGCAACACACAAAAAAAGCAATAAAACTAACATGGGAAAACATATTCTGTTGATTTTCTTACACAATTAGCAACAACAAACTAGCAGTATTGGTTATGCTTCTTTTGTTCCTGTTTAACTTTACAATATGAGGATCTTTCTTTGCAAGAGGTGTGGGGAGGAAGGGAGGGAAATCAGAGAAAGGGTAGTGCAAGTAATTGTAAACTTAGAGAAAATTTCCCTTTTACCGTAAGGGAGGAAAAATGTGAACCAGTTAGAAGTGAAGCTTTATAAAGCAAGATCTGCTGCCTTATCTCTGTAAATCATAACTGATGCTTTAGTGTTGAAAGAGACCATATTGATACAAAAACAACTACAACAGATGAATTCAAATAATTCAGCAGTAAAGGTAAGCAGAAGATTTTCATGTTCTTCTGCCACTTGGAACTGCTGTAAGTTGTTGTAAACGTTTATAGAAACCATTGTATTTTGAAAATTAAGTGAGCAGTCTGACAGAGAAACTAAATTGAAGTATTTCAGCCAAAACTTCTGAGGAGCAGGAGAAGGGTACTCTTAAGTAATCGTTTAATTTTACTGTATGGATATTAAAACATTAACTTGTGAACTTTTAACTTTGGGTGAAACCCATAATAAATAACTTGGATTTGATTGCAGAAAAAGAGAACTAATATTGTTAGTAGGGATTTTATCCATTCTTGAACATAAAAAAGGTCTATACACTGTATTAAACATGAAAGCACAGCATATATATACCATATTCTATAGGAATACCTCTACTAATCTGATTTACGTAAGTGATTTGTCTGTGTCTAAAAGACATGCTTTTTATCTCCTGCCACTGATCTTCACTGGCCTTCTTCATATTTTCTTTTTCTTGCTGAATGAAGTCTCTCCAAATTCAGGAATTTCTCAATTTCTTCTATTTGGTTTTGTATAATGGAGTTACGAATAGAACAGCTGTCCTCATCTCTGAGTGCACTTTCACTTCTTGCTGGAGTTACAGTCAAGTGAGACGACTTATGCTCGTGCTGTAAAGCAGTAAATCCTTCTTTTACCTGACAGAACACAGACTTAGCAGTTAATTCAGTGAAATTCAGGTATAAAGGTTGAAATTGTTGGATTTTGCTGAGCATTAAGCAAGCAAGGAAATGTGAACAGAAAGATAAGTCAATTGGAAAAAATATGTTTAATTTGAAGTGCTTGCTTCAGCTTTAATTTAGAAAACTTGATAATGACAAATATACTTTTAGGAACCAAACATTAACGTAAGACTTAGTACAGAAGAATACGATTAAAAAAAAGACAACCTTGTACTAGAATGCAGATTAGCAAAATAAATAGTTTAATTAAACAGCTTAATGTTGCAATTGACATTTCTATTGCTATGCAAGCATTTGATTAACAAAACCCAAAATCATGAGGTTTATAGTGTTAACTCCCTCTCTGCTTCACTGTATAGATTAGAAAGCAAACATCATTAACTAATGCAAGGTCTGTAATAGGTTGGGTTTTCTATGTTAAAGATCTTTTTGTTCTTTGAATAGTTTTAATTACTATTTGATAAATACTTTCTATCTATGGAAAGGTGTTTTTTTTTTTTTCTTGAATGATGCGTTCTCCACTTGTAATACAACATTTTGTGGCTCTCAGGGAGGCCAAGGTGCAGCACCAGCCACCTGCTTGAGTACAGGTGCACAACAGAGCCATGTTACACAGAGCCAGCGCTGCAGTAATTCTTGGGGATCTGTAATGTGACATCTAATACTTTGGTTGCACACTAAGGTAATTTTCTTACAGGGATCGTGAGATGAGGCCTTCCCCCTCTGCTCAATTATTTTCTAAGGTTTTCTAAGGTCCCCCAACCAACTATAAGCCACAAAATCTTTATCAGGCCTGCCTTTATTTTAGCACATTAATTTTGTTTATAAACTAATAAAAATTAAAAGATGGAAGATCTATAGTGAGACAGCATATCACCACATGAGCTGGTAATCAGAAAACTTTTCCTTCCCCAGTGCACAAACATTTCCTGAAGTTTGAAATATGAACGATAAACTTCATGCAAGTTGTTCACTTAGCCTATTGCATCTGTAACAACATTACTGCCATGCAGCTGAAGATACTGATACTTCAGGTCAGTAATGACTAATCTCCATTTCGATGAGGAAGTAACTTCTTCATTTGAGCAATAAAATTTTCAAGCTGTTAATTTTAGTGGCTGTATACATACACTCTCCCATGCTTATTCCCAAGGCCTCTGAAAGAAACAGATCATACTTCATTACAAGCCACTAGTCAAGATCTCTATAGAGTAGCACACAGGGCTGCATCTGTCCTGTAGTAATAATCCAAGAGAAAAAAACTTTCATTTAGGTCTTCTACATGTGGAGGTGAAATTTTCCAGTGAAATAAAGCTGTGCCATGTTACTTGGATTTTACTGAAAGCAAGCAGCCTTCAGACCTCTTTGGAGAAGTAATTGCAGTTAGGTAATACACGTAGCATTTCAATACAGTTCTGACAGTGGGTTTAGAAAAAAGCTTTTTAAAAAAAAGAATAACCTCAGCTGTCAAACTAAAAGGCCTCACCATTTTCACAATAAAATACAAGTAAAATGTGTCTTACTGCCAGCATTGAGTGTTATGGCAACCTATGGGACACATGCATAAAAACCATTCATTGCTGAATAGTATGATTGCACGGTTAGGGACTTGTGTTTAAACTAAGCTGAGGATGCTTATTCATCCTTACCTTGGTACTTGGGTGTATACAGCCTGATGTTTAAAACAATTCTTCGTATTTTTACTAGAATTTTAAGTGCACCTGTAGCATTTCTCTTTCATTTTTATCACTCCTTAGAGTACTGTACTTCAGTTGATCGAGATTACCCAAATTATAGAAGGTGTAAGTCTGCTCTAGTTATAATTATACGTTAGTCAAAATAAATAAACTGAGCAGCAAAAAAGACTGCTGAGCCTATTTTTAATCTCTCAACAGCTTTTTCGTATGAGTCATAAAAATGACAAATTTGAGGACAGAAGTTATTAGAATGACACCAACACAGAAGGGAGTGTGTGGTCTGCAATATCCCAGGCTGAGATTTCATAGATTAAGTATTTGGAAAATAATCTAAGGTCAAATCAGCAAGGCGCTCTGTTCTTGTCCATCTCAGCTTTTACTTAGCCAGCACATAAGGAGCTTTATTTTGGAGTTGACAAAGTAGGTATAATCACAATCAGGTAATGAAATACAGCTTTGTATTAGCTGTAGATGAGTTGTTTTAGTTCAGTCCTTTACAAAAGTTCTCAGCTGAGAAAGGAGAGTGAGGGACAGCAAGCAAGGCAGAGTGAGAAAAATGCTCTAACCAATTCCTGGCTCCACCTCAATAAGAAAACGCAAGAGAGACACGGTAAATACCACCACTGTTTGGTGATAAATCCACCTCACTGTCATTCCCAAGTAGAGTCAGGTTAGGAAAGTTTGAGTAATTTAAAACATCAGTCTTTACTTCTGAATTTCAGAGAATGTGAACGCTAATGGTATTGCGAGCTGATTAAGTCCGCTGAAGTCAGCCAATTTTGTCACTTGAAAACACTATACACCTGACATCAAACTCCTCCAAAGAAGACAGCGATAGCTACCTGAGAAGTAACTCTAGAACCCCTTCTAAAAAGGAAGGTCAACTGCAGTTGTAAATTAATTTATCGCTTTTGAATAATATGATTAGTATTAGGTGAAGTCCTAATACAGCAGCTACAGCTGTTCAAGCTCCACAGTCTAAAAGACCTAAAAATGCAGTATAAGCTAGTGCCATCCTGAAGGAAGTTGTCTTACAGAGGGAAAAAATAGGTTTCTTTTTAATTCTCTGCTTTTACAGGTTTGTGTAATGTCATCCTACTAAATAGTAAGATAACTAAATATGGCATCACATAAGTGCAGCGTAGAATAAGTGGATAGGCTGTAATCCATAGATATGCTGAATTTTTAGTTTGTCACAGATTCTTTTAAATAACATGTTCCTAATAAAGGAAACAATATTTTTATACTTTTACATAAAACTTTTTTCTTTCTTTTTTTTTTTTTAAACTCCTACTTTTACTGTAGGTGATGATTTTTATTAGGGTACACAATGAACTACCCTCTTCCTCCCCTCCCAAACAGACTGGTTAGCATCTGTTTGATTCATATGCTGTGACTTTTTCCTGCTGCTTTCTATCAACCTTAATTGTGAAAAATGGTGCCTTGTTGCCCTTTTGATATTATTTTGGAGATTGACTCAGTCTTAAAGTATCCAGATGCATACAGTTGTACAAATATCTGTGGAATTAGCTCACTGAGGTCTGGTTCGCAATATTTTTAATTGACTTACATGTTCTGTGGGAAAAGAAGAATCATAAAAAGTCTTTGCCATAGCATTCCACTCGTCACTAGGGTCTCCCTGGGGGTCTCGGTGGATACTAGAGGTATTCAAAGTGTCGGCAGCTCTGTTAAAACTGGTAGAACCTGATTGACAAAAAGGAAATGGTAACAACTGCAATTTAGTCTCTAGGCACTAATTGTAAAGTAACTAAACTTCTGGTTTACCTCTGATCTTAAAAAATCAAATATTTTTGTTTTAAATCACTGACTCTCTGTTGTAGGCTTTTCCCTCTTCATTTTTTTCTTTCACATACTTCTGCATCTATTTTGTCTCTGAAGATGAAGCATGTTTCTACTCTGATTAAAAATGGTTTATATCATTTTCACATATTAATGACAAATTAAAACTGTGATTTATAGAAAATATATTCTGAATATTTTAACTGAATATAGAAGATGTATTCTGAATATTCTAACTGAATATATTTTTTTCAAGCAGTATTACTTTAAGACTCACCTTCTGATAATGATAATAAAATACATAATTACTGCCATCCTGACATCATATTCCAGGGTGACTTGTAATAAAGAAGACATTCTAAATACAAAAGTTTTTAGACAAGCAAAGAACGTCTTTTAAATAAGGAGTCTTTTTGTAAATGGCTATACCTAATATTTCAGGAAATCAGGCTATAGTTAGCTACTAAAGGTAGAAAGGGCAAATAAGGCTCCAATCCTGCAGTGGCTTTATGCACTGCCAGTAGACTCCGTTGAAACCCAAGGTCAAGTTCCTTGCAAGATCAAAACATAAGTGTACTTGCACAGTTACTCATAACGCAAACAGTAGCTGTTTTGTCACTGCACGGACACCTGTCAATCACTGCTGCAAGAGGAAAATCTTTATTTTGCTATGAAAATACATGTTACTTCATGGTTATGTAACAGTTAATTAAGAATACTGTCATTTTCTCTTGGGGGGCAGGGGAAAGAGGAAAACGGTTATGAGTTTGTGTTTGTTTTCTTTTTTAAGACTTCGCCAGGAAGATCTTGCCTGTTCCCAGTCCATTCCTGTATTTACTGATGTGGAAGAGCTGCTCTCTGGGAACCAGAATTGTGTCAACAGTAAATTGCGTTGTGGTTAGGCAGCCAAAGGAATTCCCTCAGATAGGCTTACTAAACTTTCACCAACGCTCTTGGTCTCTGGATCTCCCAAATGGCGAAACTGTTTGTGCTTCAGTAAGTACAAAAAATTTAAAAATTTAGGGACATCATGAATTCCACTCCAAGTTTGCCATTTGGGAAAATATCTGGAAACAAAACAAAACAAACCCCAACCACAATAAATAGCGGAAGTTGCAGTGCTGAGTACGACAACGACTAACTCTTGGATGCCCTGACAGTAAGGTTCTCTGGTCTCCAAAAGAGGGGCAGAATTCAGAGAGGTCAGCAAGCTGAAGTAGGGACCTATCTAAATTAGGCAGTATGATGAGAGCGAGAGGCATGTCTGGGACCCAGGCCAAGATCCTCACCGTGAAGTTTTGCTAGAGTTCAAGAAGTCTGGTGACCGTACTGGTCACTAGGCAACTTATTGGGGGAATTAGAGTTATATTAAAATCCCTACCAACTCCTTTGCATGAAACTCTCAGAATCACTTCTTGGAATTACAAGACTTTGCATACAGAAAGGTTCCGAACAAGAAGAGGAGGAGGAACACATGGAAGAACTTCAGATAGCACTATCTGTTCTTACAGAAAAGATGCAGGACATCACATAACTATGCATTCATTTTCTTGAAATAGGTATAAAAATTCACATTACTAAAAGAAGTAACGTACCATCTGAGATCAGGATTCTGCTACCTTCTACCACCATTGTTTTAGGGACAAAGACCTTTCTGAAAAAAATCGTGCCTCTGTATACAAATAGACATAGGCAAGAGACCAAGTACAGAAATGAAATTACATATAAATCTAAATTCATAACACCAGAACAATATAAAGAAACCAGACTGCTGCTTTTCTGTCTCACTGCCACTGGCTGCAAAACTAAGGGACGGGACTCCATTCTGCTCTTTGTACCTTCACGGGGCAAAGCTCAAAACACCACATCAACAAAACCTCGAATAGACACAAACAGCCTCTATTGTGGATCTAGCTCTTTTGAAAAAATTTAAGGCCCATTTTTCTACAAAAGCAAGGGCTTTCATTTTTTCAGAGACTAAGAGATCATCTGCTTTTAAGTTTACAGCATGCATTAAGAATAGAATTCATTTTGAGAAAGGAAGGCGCCATTTCTATTATCTTTTACTATGTCCAGGTACTGAAGTAGAGAAATATCTGTAAATGAACCTAAGTCAATTCACTGTGGAAATACGGATGATGCTTTTATTACTTTGGTAAAAGATTGAGTTTAAAAATGGCACTGTCAGTAAATAAACAAATAAAATAAATAAAATTCTAAAATACACTTTTCCACATTTCAGTAATGATTTAGAAACATGTGGAATAAAGTTCGTATTTACTGGTTTTCATATGCAAAATATTGCTCAGCAAATAATCAGCAAGTGCCAATAGCAGTAGATGAAACAGCTCCTTGAGCACTCTTAAAAGCTATGTCTATTTTCCAGAGCTGCAAAGAATATAAACGTCTCCTTTCACACATTCAACATGTTCAGATGGTTTTAAGGGTCCATCTGAATTCAAGATGTACAATAAAATAAAAAAGTAAACTTTCTTTCAGCCCCATTCAAAGCAGCATCTACTGGTTCAAAAACTACCCTAATTTTTATGCAAAATGACGGCACTGAATGATTTCCAAAAGTTGCTCAGCGCTTTCCAGATACATGCAGAGCCCTAATAGATTATGGTCTACATTAGGGTTAGAAATGCGTATAAAAATTCAGTTTGTCAATGCACTATTTTTCTTTCACAAAGGGAAATATGAGAGGTTGTTTATTTAATCAGGTAATTAAGCAAGCAAAAGCTGTTTAGTTGCTTTTATACTATAAATTAACAGAAACTTCATCTTTCAGTTATTTTTTTTTTTTTACCATATAACTAAAATGTCAGAAAGTTTACATTTTTCTAATGCTATACGAAACTCGGATGCAGAAATTCCACATTTCGGTAATTTTTCCAAGTATATTCAGTACATGCTTCAAAACATAAATGCTTATTTTTCTTACCTAGTTCCGTTTCTCTTTTGTCAACATTTTCACTGAGATTTTGACACTGTGTTTTGCAAATAACCTTTGTGTTTTCCACTAAGCATGGTAGTTTTTCTTTCAAAAGGGAAGGTTCCTTGGAAGCTGAAGTCCGTGTATCTTGACCTCTCCTTTGATTTACCCTTGAACAAGAACTGAGGTCTAAAAAATTTAAGTATACTGGATTTTTCTCAACTTTTTTATCTGAGGTTGAAAGATCAAAGGATGACCTTCCACTTATGTTTACTAAATTTCCAGATATTCTCATGGGTAAAGAGCATGATTCTTTCAGGTCACCCTCAGCAAACTTCCTTCCTGGAACTGTAGTATTCAGTGAGTCTTTTTTCTCTTTTAACAATGTGTTATTTGTTGAATTATTGATCTCCAAGGAATGTCCATTTTTGATGGAGTGTGTCTGAATATCATCAATAACTTTTTTACATGGAATTAGTTTATCTGTAATAATTCTATCTGTTGGGGTTTTTTTATGAGCAATTATTTCAAGAGCATCAGCCTTTACTGGAGATACACCTTCAGCATCCAAAGTACATGTATTTGTATCATTCCCTGTTTGTTCAGCACTGTCTTGTTCAGGTTGCTTGTCGCGCATGTCATCCACATTTATTCCTCTTTCTATTTTGGGGGAACATAAATTGAAAATACCTAAGAGAGACATATTATCCCTGTGTTCTTTTGTGGCATCATCACCGCTTGCATTACCACAATAAACAGTTGGTAGATTTTGAGCATCAGTTGCTGGAACACCAGCACTCCTCAGCACACCGTTTCTGTTTATGTGTCTGGCATTATCATCGTAATTTCTGTCTTCAACATCTACATGTGTCTGTTTAAAAGGAAGTTTATCTCTATGTAAGCCACTCAGATTTAACAAGTTTTTTTCTGTTTTACGTAATCCATTACCTACATAATTGTCACTGTCCAGCAAGCTACATTTTTGGTATTCCATTTGAGAATTTTCTTTAGTATAAGATGGGATGCCAAAACTTAATTCCTTAGTTTGATGATTATCTGTACTTCTCTCACACACAGCATTCTTCCCAGTGCAAAGAACCGCTTCAGACTCAGGTTTGGGTGCTTCAGGTGTAAGGACACTTTTGTTGTGTTGTATGGTATTTGATTTTTTATCTGCCTTAGTACAAATTGAGTCATCTGCAGTACTGCACAGATCTTGCTTGCCAGAGTCAGTCTCCTCACTCGCATTTTTCTTGTGGACACCAACAGTGTCAGTACTGTCTAAAAAGATCTTTCTTTCTTGTTTGTGGCACGCTGCCAATGACTCGGTGCTGTCCTGTAGCTTTGGTTCTAAATTTGAAAATTTTTTTTCCAGTAACATTCTAGGTGTTGTTCCTAGTTTTTCTGCTCCTTTGCATTCAGTGACATGTATTTCTGAGGTCTGTCCTTGGGTAATTAAATCAGTATCAGTGCAGAGGGTATTCCTGGGAGAAGCCTCCCTTTGCTTTTCTTCATAAGGGCTAGCAACATTAATTTCATCCTTAAAACTGTTTTCAAGTACTTGTATATCTGTTAGATTAAATGTATTCTCTAGTTAGTGACAGATAACCCAGAGGTTAAGCAATGCTTTATTTTTACAGTTTAAAATTTCCAAAGAGATAGACTCAAGATTAGTATCAATACTGATTTTTCTTATCTTACATTACACACACAAGTCTATCAAAAAGTTATTGAAGATAAGTATTGTATTATGGTAACTTGCAAAATATATATAAACTGTTCAAACAGAAAATATACTAACATTCTGTAGATTTTAGATATGGCTTACAGTTGAAATATTTCCCAACTGTTATCTGTCAGCCTTACACTATTGAAATGAGTCCTCAGTATGAAATTGTCATGCATTCTTAATCAACCATTGTGTGTCTACATAAAGTTGAAGCCACTGGTTACTACTGCAACTGTATTTGTCTTTATTTTTGACAAATACATTTGGCATACAAAGTGGCATTTTTAGGCACCAAACAAAACTGTTTAAGGGACTAGATTCATACCAAAAGGAATACGCTATGACTTGCTGGTAGTGGGCCAGTGAGGAATAACAAGCATTTCAGTATCAGAAAGGTGCTTTCTGAAAGATGCACTCAAAGGCTGTAAGCATCGATCTTTTAAAGCAGTCACATTGCAATTAATAAGCTCTTAATTTTCCACTTATCTTTGCTACATTTTAGAGACCGAGCATTAGACACCAAGTACATTTCCTTTAGGTGGCTTAAAAAAAATTGCTTACGGGAGTTACAAAGTGCTTTGTATAGGAAAGTATTAGGATTATCCACATGAACAGACCTTCATTGTCCCATGCAATGCAGTCAATCTCTTTCTGCCTTTTTTCATTGTTTTATTGGAAAGGGAAAGTCCTTGGTTTTATTTCTATATACATTATAGTTCTTCCCAACCCCTGTTCACTTCTTGAACTGACATGCAGAAAGACTATTGCAACAGCTTGAGGTGTTACAGCACGTGGATCTTAATGTCTCAGGGCAGCCACTGTAAGTACTGTGCTTTCATTCAGAGCTTTGTGAATTTATCATAGATTAACACTACTGACACCAAGAATTTTACTGTTGTTAGTACAAAAACATTTAATTCAGGATTCAAGCACTCTCTTGTCATATACTGTATCTGTAAGCATTTATCCTTTCTTCAACAATACTACTTATCTCTATTATCCATGTAATATTATTACTTTGTTCTATCTGTAATTCCTCAATGCCTAAAGAGTAGTCCATTGTATTTTTAACTGCAGTTTCTTCTTCATGTCCACAGTTACAGTCTTTTCTTATTATAGATTGCATATGCTCATTTTCTTTCTCAATAGCCTGTATTTCACTGTCTTTTGAGTGTTCTTGACCACTCTAGCATAAGAAGGAACAAAAGATTATACATATTTTAATAATTTACTACAGTCACTGATTAGATTTAAAGTTCAGGACTTAGATTTAAAATTATTTTTACAATTCTGGCGGAAAACAAAGACCATTCACCTGAAGTATACAAAGCTAATGTAAATGGAGAAAAAAAGCAAACTAATACACTAGAAGAGTAGGACAGAAATTAGAGCCTGATGTATTACAGTCCGCAGAGAAAAAGTTATACAGATTGACAGAATTTCTCAGAGGAAGGAATATGTGTTGTATATGTGCTGACTGGATCACTCCCTCTGTCTGCAGCTACATCAGTGAACTGCTCAGTAATTATATGCAGAAAAAACCTGTATTATTACTAATTACACACAAACACATGTGCATACACACAAATATTAACACTTTTTTTTTCTCTAACAAACCACCTAGGATTTTTAACTTTGTTTCATAGGCAAATAAGGCTTATGAATTAGCAATTCCAGTTAGTTAGTTCTTCATTCCCCCCCAGATGGCTTTTTAACCTGAATTTGAGTCAAATTCAACAGGAGTAGAAGCCTGAAAGATGTGTCTGCTTAAAGTTTAAGTTACTGGTCTACTACTGCAGCTGTGTTTGTCTTAATTTTTGAAAGTTGCATTTGATAAAGTTCTGTGAAAATTGGGAGCTGAGTAGTGAAGAAACACCCCAAAACCCACCCACCCCACCCCCCCAAAAAAAAAAAAAAAGTAGTTGCATCCTTTATCAGCAGCAGCAGCTGAAGGCAGGAGCACATGCTGGCTCTTGCCCTACAGATAGGATATAAAAGTAGGTAGATGTGGGAGGGAACAGGGGTGTTGCTTAGTCTATAAAAGATGTGAGAAAAAGCTGGAGATACTTGGGTGACTTGGAGGTGTTGCAAAAGGAAGGCTGGAATGTGGGAGGGAGTTACAAGCGCTGTGGTTGGGCATCGAGTGTGAGGGGAGGACAGAGTATATTGCAAAATGGAGGGAGGTGCATAGACAACATTGGTCAAAAATGGGATTATTGCAATGGTGGCAGAGTAGATGATGTGGAATACAAATCTGCAGGAAACAAATTTCTACAGGTCACAGAAATATCCTGATGCTCTGATTTGGGGGAGGGAGGAAGTCATAGGGAATGGAGGAAGGTCTTAAAAATAGTTTTCCTCTGCCAAATACTCCACCTCCAATTCGAAGTTTCAATTGGAATTTCTTTCTGTTTTCCTCATGTTTTATTATCATCTTCCCTGTCATTCTGATTTGGAAATCCTAAATGTTATATCTTTTTTTTTGTTTTCTAAGTTTTTAATTAGCTAATTTTGCTTCTTGGCTATATACAGCCTTGGCATTACATTTTCAAGCTTTTTTTTACAAATACAAGAAATTTCCTTTTTCTTTCATGAAAGACGTAATTCTTTTATAAACTCTTGCTTCTAGAAGCTGTTTCTTTAGACAGAAACTCCAAACAATATAATGGTGCATGTTACTCTTTTGTACAGATATAAAAGAGCTACTACAGTGGAACTTACCACATTTGTTGGTATGGGCTGAACTGCTGAATGCATCTGAAACAAACGTGATAAAGTGTTGTTAGAAAGGGAGAAATGTTACACGATTCCTTTCCAAATTTTCAGATGGGTTGAATAAACCTAGTTTCCATTAACTTCAAATGGCTGGTCAGCCCTTCAAAAATAGGTCCAAGATGCATAAACTAAAATGCCTACCCATCAAAACTATCAGACCTGGATTTTAATTTTTCCCCGTGATCTAGTAAAATCTAACTAAGCAACACAGATATACAAAAGATGACCTTTCCCTCAACAGAGTATTTTATACTGTGAATTTCAAAACCTCAAAGCCAGATCTCCCTGTACATCTACTCACAAAAGAATTGCAATAACCCATCACTAGGTGTAGCCCTATTTTCTAATGGTGCACAGCTGTATTACAAATGATATTAAAATAAATGTGAAGCATGGTAAAGTTCAACTAAATTGCAATTTGAGTCTGTAATAAGGTCTGGCATTGCACCTTTCTTTTAAAAAAGGCTTTTGTTTAATTACTATTCCACAGGTGATCAGTATGAAGAAGTTTACATACATTCTAAATTTCATGCCCCATAAATAATCACAGGGATTTCAGATTGCACTAGGTGTAAAAATAAATATATACGTATTTCCTTGCAACACTTGGATGTAAATCATAGCAAACACCTGGTGCTTTTATGTTTTACTAGACACTGACTCATTACCAATACAAGGTGAAATTCCACAAATTAGAACAATCAATATGATCTGCTGCAGCTCCTGTAATTTCTTGGCAGTGTTCCACCGGCAATTTGACTCAGCCTAACCTGCCTAGCTTTTGAAACCTTACAATCGTACAACATAAGGTGGTAGGGCAATTTGCCATAAGATAGTGTAAGATATATATTTAGAAGACATCTCAGACTTTTTTTGCATTTATGGGGCGATGCTTTAAGGTTATCTACCTTCAAACATATTAGGTTATCTTAGTAAGCACAAGTACTGTTTGTCATGAACGAGCGATTGTGTGCATTGATTCTGCATCTGAAATCTAATTCATATTTACTTTCCATTCAAAGAAATAATGACTTTTAAAAGTTACACAATTTGCATTATACTTCATACAGCTTTGGCACAATTAGTGCTCATTTCAAGTCTACTTTCCTAATAACACTGTGTTATTAAGCACATACCAGCAGATATGTGTGTATATATTCACATATGTGTGTATATGTATGTTTTTAAGCTATAAACATACATACATGCATTGTGAAGAAACTGATTTTAAGTTTTCCAAATTCTAAAATATTATTACAGTTTGTCATTTTACTGACAATTCATAGAGCAGTTCTAAAAAAAATAATCTCTTTACAGTCCTAGTGTCTTCCTAATGCTGAAAGCGAAATCACATACACGTAAAATGAGTTTTCCCTTCTCTGAAGCATAATTCATTATTTGGATGTAAAAACTAATGGAAAAAATGATATAACCAATACTCAATTAAACAACAGAATATACTCAATGCACAGGGAAAGTTCTTCTTACTGCTTATGACTCTTCTCATTTTTTCAATCTTATAAAAGACTGGAATATAAATTTGCTATCCAGTTTAAGTAAGGGATAACACATATCTGCAGGGCTACGTGCTTTTCCTTTTGCTCCCAAAGACCATCTTCATGTGCTTAACCACTTGTTGACTTCTTACATGTGCTCTGAATATAGAGCCGAACATGGATTTGATTTGCCCAGCAATAAGAGCTCGCTTCTAGTTCAACCTGGGCAGCATAAGTCTTTTACCTCCTGCATGCATTACTTGCTAAGCTTGCTATGCCTTTGATGATTCTTAAAGACACTAAGTGAAATAAACATTTATTTATTTTTTAACTAAAACTGAAGACCTTAGATAATCTATATGTTTACAAAACAAATCATCTGATCTCTCCCATGTTAGGGAAGCTGAAATTGGTTCCTCTGAATAGAAATGGAATTACCTCCACACTTCCTGGGAACTCATATACATATGAAGTCAATGGGTGTGCCACAGTATTTGAGAAACACCCATGCAAACTATGTTTTTGAAATAGGATTTAATAAAGATAGATTATTTAAGATAACTACTATCTATTAGGTATAAATTTATTAATGAGGTTACATCTCAAGTTTCTATGATACAAGCGCCTTTTGGATGACAGGGAAATATTCTCTGGGTACAGTAAGTTTTAATGGGATCTTGGATCATTGATTACATCAGATAACTTTTTAGGTTTAGCAATGTCAAAGACAGATCAGTGGACATGACAGCCAGATTAGAAGAACTGTCATGTGTCTCATTCTTTAATACTTTTTACAAGAAATGGAAAGTACTGCAGCTATTGGAGACACTTACCTGTGGATTTTGCACTTGCTCAGAATGCTGATTTTCCTGAGGAGGATGATAATCTTCAGGATGTCTACGAACTCCTTTAAGGGAATTCAGCTCATTTTTAATAGCATCTATTTCTCTTCTCATGTTATCCTCCTGTAATAATTGAGGGTACACAGAGGACACAAACACAGATCTGCATGTTCAAATATGTAAAACAGTATTTTACAGGGGTATCAACAGCTTAGCAAATGAAAGTAAATCCATAAAAGAAAGTATAGATGCTAAGGAATTTCTTTGTACAAAGTAAGATAATTTTGAGCTCTTTCATTCAAACGAATACCTTTTTTTTTTTTTTTTTTTTTTTCTTTTCACCATTTACTTCAAGTAGCAATGCTCAAAAAAGTGAGATTTGTATTTGTAGCTTTCTTCCTTTTTTGGCTCAAAGATAAACATGCTAGTCAACAGTCATTCTCTACCTACACTGTCAAGAAACTACAACAGCAAATAATTTCTTTTGGCGCTTCACTTCTGTAAACAGCCTCAAGTGTCCAATGCTTCTTCAGTGAGTACGTAACAAATTTTTGTATTTAGAACAAAAAGGATGGTAAAAAATACAAGTTGTAAAAAGAACAGAAGGGCAATTTTTACAGAAATACCCTCATGTAGTTGGCAAATATTTCCAGAGCAGTGTATAACGTTAACATTGTCCATGATGAAGCTATACTTTAAGATATAAAAGACCAAATTTCTAGTTAGCCATAGCAGAAATATGGAGAGAAAAAAAAAGAAATTGACTTCTACAGAAGAGTTGCAACCATTCCTGAGAAATAAGCACGGCCAATTCACGTGTGTATACAGGAAAATATGGTGTAAGACTCTCCTAGGAATTGGGGAGATCAAATCTTCTCAGGCAGTGAGTATCAGAAGATCAACTATTTTGTAGTCTCATGGTTGCAGTCATCTCCACAGTGGATGCATTCAAGAGAGTTAGCCTTAGACAACAGGATTACAAGGACAATTTTGCCTCCCTGAGAATCTATCTACCAAATTCAAAACCTTTCTGGCAGGAGGTGCCAATTACAGAGAAATAAAAAGGACAGACTGTTAAACAAATGCTCCTTGGAGTCTGGTTTCCACACAGTAAACAGCTCTTGTCTTATTGAAGAAGTACTTGTAAACATGCATTTATTATTATTCCAGACAATTTTTACTGCTACAATATTTAGCTAATTATTTTTTATTAAGTAATTACTGAAGTATTCTTTAAAAATAATGAAGCAGTAGAAAGAATGGCAAATATTGAAGACAAATTATTGTTTAGGTGTACACAGAGGTGAATTCACTGAGTTTTTTACCTTTTCTTATCCCCCACAGTCCACGTTGAATAATTCCTGTCAAATCAGGACCCTCTGCTTTAACGCATGCCTTCGGTATCTCTACCTGATTCAGTCTGAGGTAGGTGGGTTTTTTTTCTTTTTCTGGGCATATGGCCCTTCAGAAGTACCTTTAATCTGTGTCACTTCAGTCTATGTGGGTATATGTTCATTTTTTAGTATATGACAGTTTACTGAGTTTTTTTTCAGGGTACAAGAGTGCAGCCTAGAAATGCTGGTATTCTCTGAATAAGTTGTGTAAAAAATTGCAAGTTTCCTGAAAAATGAATTCAATGTAAATTAAAAACTAGATCAGCTTCCATGTCTAGGTAATGGCAAGTGTGTAATTCTGGAATATTTTTAAGTGCTAAATTCAAGGCAACAGCAAATACCCTGGCTTTTGCGTTATAGAACTGCAGGAAGTGCACTGACCTTTTAGAGCACAGAAGTCAACATTTCTCTTAAATCTACCTTTTAAAAATATTCATTTTTAGAAGAATCTGCAGTACTGGAAAAGAAATTGGTTGGTTTTATTGTATTATTTCTGCAATATTTTCTTGGCTTTTAGGAATTACCCGAAATGCTTGATGACTATTTCAAAAACCTTTTAATACTCTAACATTTAATTTAATAAACCTACATCTTTTTTCCAAGTTCTTAGTGCTTTCTCATGCTCATTCTGAAGATTAAGGAACTTTTCTTCATTTTCCTTTGCCTTCTCCCTTTGCAGCTCATTATCTCTTTCAAGGGTCTGCAATAAAATTAATTATCCAAAAAATAATCAATACCACATTAATGAATTTTGATGTGTTTTATGTTGCTTGGACCTTTGCTTCTAACATGCTGGAAGTGCCATACAGATCAGTGATAATGTGCTATCTCAACAATAATTTTCATAAATTAACAGAAAGGTGCTTATAGTTTAGCTAACAGGAAACAGGGGGAGGTTATGAAAAAAGAAATGGCTATAAAAGGGTATAAAAACACTTGCCATTATTCAGTTTCACTGCATAAGTTTTAATGTGCTGAAAAGTAATATAAAGTCCAGAGATGAGAAATGTGAAATGTAGCACAATCTAGACCCATTGTACTTAAAGGAAAAACTACTGGATACCCAAAGAAACTATTTTTAGTTTTCTGAGCAGTTTTTCTATTCTAAATTGTTTATTAACCTATCTATATAAACTGCATAAACTTTAAATTCTAAAATATATCTATTGGAACATGAAGTATGCGTCTGATTATCCTTTAATTTATTTTTATTAGATAATTGAAATAGAATAGGAGTGCATTAAAATAACAGTAATATGTTTTATACTATCATAATTGTACTTGCAACATTTTTGGGTTAACTCTTCAGCTTTACTGTGCTAAATCAAAGCAGTCTTGTGTAAATCAAGAGTAACTTCACACACATCTCAGGTACTGTTTGAATTTTTATCCTATCACATTTTTATAGCAAACAATATGGCAGATAAAGGACTTACTGCATCCATTATCTACTATAGAGATGACACAAATATATTTGATAATGTAAACATAACATTAACACATGTAGCTATAGGACCAGCTACATATGTCTGACTCTGCTGAGCTTCTTTCAAAGTCCACTTGAAAAAGGTTAAGATATGAAGGCAATACTCCAAAGCAGTTCCTTTTTACTTAATCTTTTGACTAAAAATGAGTCTACTTCTTGATTCACTTAGCATCAATTTTAAAGTGCCTATGTTAATTTAGCTACAGTGTTAACACCAATATATTCTACAGGTACGACACTAGGAAAACTCAGACTACCTTGCGTTTTTATACACGTGGAAAAAGTTGTGCCGAAGAATATAATGGATCTTCTCTGACAGATTATATAATTAACAAGATATGACAATTCAACAATACATTATCTGAATAATTGCACTCTGATGTAGCATCTTTCATGCAGTTTTATAAACTAGGAGTCCAAGACCTCCCGTCTTTGATAAACCTGCTCTAACTCCAAGGATTCTTTTACTTGTGTCTCAAATGCAACCTCCTTTGAGATGGAATATAATAGTTACTCACAGCATAGCTCTTGGGACAAAAGATCAGGAGTAGCAGATGAATATAACTGACCGTTTGTTATAGCCAATTGTACAGAGAGGGGAATCTCCGAATTCCTTGCATTCTCAAGTTTTCTGTCATCCATTAAAGAATTATAACTTGTTTTTTCTGAACTCTTAAGGACATTGGTATCCTAGCACTACGTATGCATAGATAGAATGAGAAAGGACAGTATGATCCTTCTTGAATGTTACCTTACAAGTTTAAGTATTCTGTCATCTCAAGCCTAAAATAACCAGTAATTTTTTGTGAGTATAAGAATAAAAACATTTCCATGGGACTGTACAATCACTCCTTTCGTTTTTCAATTATTCTGAATAAACTTTTTTTCTTGATGAGCAAGGTCCACAAATTTGACAGGCATGTAGGATAGAGCATAAGAATAATGCATGACCTTCAGATCCCATTCATCATATTGTGGTTCTAGAATCAAGAAAGATGAAAGCAATAACTCTCAAATTGGCGGGAAAGTGGGTAGACCCTTCAAGTTACATATTCAGCTCCCTATTTCAGAAGTTCCATTTGTTCCTTTAAAAAAATGACACTGCAAAATAAGCAGTTAACGTTCTCTCATTCCGGGGAATATCCTAGTAATTGTATCAAACTGTCAGCCAAATGAGTAGTAAAAAGCAACAATATTTTATAGCCACTGTTTAAACAGAGAGACAGACATTTCTGACAAATCAAAATAACCCCATGAGTTAATATGAAAAGAACAAGAATGTGTAACATTCACTTTTAATATAACATTGTATTAAGGCAATCGCTGTATTTTGTGCGTATATTTATTGGATTTACAAAAAATTTAATATAACATTGTATTAAGGCAATCACTGTATTTTGTGCGTATTTTAATAGCACACTATTAAAATATCTAGCTGCTTTCATGTTTTCAGATGTGCTCTTGAAAGCTTATCACTCGTGTGCATATATGTTATGTATCCTTTAATTCCTATTCTCAAGTGAGAACATCTTGGTTTTGAGAATGCACAGAATGCTCTCACAACTGATCAAATTTGATCTCACAACTGAGATCAAATCCTAGCTGATCTTATGCACCACAGTGAAGACTAAGAAGGAATATTTACATCAAACTAAGTATTGAGGAGTCCTCATATAGTCAACAGAACTTTCAAAGGTTGAATCAAGAGCTTCTTACTAGTGATCCATGTCTTGTAACACCAATTTCATCTAAAGTACTTGTGCCTGCTAGAAATTAGCTTTGAAGACTACACTGAAGCTTTGACGACTAGAAATAGTTTGTCCTGAAGTTAGAAAAATAGAAAACATTAATACCTTCCCAATGTCTAATATAAACAGGACCCAAATCAAAGCAGGCTCTCTAATAAGAATTAGTATAATTGCAAATCAGAAATCAATTGTTGGCCTGTACAGGCTGCAAAACAGGGACTTGTACTCATTTCATACCTTAGTAACAGGAAAACAAGCTATACTTTTCTTATACTTGTAGACATTTATGTGGAATCTTCAAAGATAAGATTCACAGATATCATTCACAGTTTTAGCTGGAGCTTTATGGCATAATATAAACTTCATCTCAGATGGGAAACAATAGCTCAGAAATACTATCAGAAAAAGTACTTTTAGAATACACCTGCTATTCAATAATCCAGACACAAAGCACCCCCTGCATTATGGAAGTCATCACTAGTAAAGTTATATACCAATTAAATGATCTCAAGCTTCTGGTTTAATTTACAAAGTAATTTCAGTTATCTTAAAAAATAAAATGCATGTTACCGTCTTACTTTAACAAAAAATAGTATTGTATGAATAGCAAGTAATCCAGCTGTTTCATTGGACCCAACATATAAATAACAGAGGTTACAGAAAATCATGCTACTTTAGGCAATTCTACAGCCAAGGGACTGTTAAGTTAATCTTGGTTAAAAGTTTCAAATGTGCTAAGAAAAACACAAGCCTTTTCGCATTAAACTGTGCTTTGTCTTTTTTCTTTTTAAAGAGCCAATATACAAAAAAGGAACTTGAGAACTCTGAAGACTCATAATGAACCGGTGGGACTGTTCTCCAGGTTGAGAAGCATCTCTTCGTGATTCTAGAGCGCTCTGAGATCAAAGCATTTTAAGTCATGAAAATCCAACACTCTGGACTAATATACAGGAACCTAGACATCTGAAATCAGTGACTCCTCTTTCTCTTCCAGTCACTGCAGCTTTATCGAGTACTACAAAGCAGGTTCCTAGTGAAATTTTAGCTGGTTTCTGATGGAGAACATAACTCATCTTTGACTTTACTTGTTTCATCAAAATGCAAAGTTCATATATTTATATTGTGGTAGAAGGCAAACTGCTTACACCTATTAAAAGACTAAAGGCTTGTGTGAAGTGACTCTAATTTCAATTTAGCATAGAAGCATTTACTTACAAACAAAAGTGTACATGCACACAAGAAGCTTAATTTGAGATTATCTGAGATCCTAGTTCAAAACTTTGGCCTCGTGGGCCAAGCAAAGAATGGAATATTTGTGGTTAAGTATAGACAAATAGTAGATAATAATTATAAATAGTGCGATTAATGGTTGTACCTGAACTCTGCATGGGACATCTGACCAGAACAGATATGACCTTAATCTTTAGTGCACTGTGGGCCAATCTGACCGCTTGTACAATTTAGAGTCTAAACTGTTCTGAGCCACTTTAACATGCTCATAGAGGAACTGAGGGATGCTGCAACTCCACGCTTTCCTCCGTGGCTACTTACCACCTCTTGCATAAATACACCACCAGAAATGGCTACAGATATGCTCTTTTTCAGGCCCTCTGCTCTAATGAAATTGGGGACGAGCTCTGTCTAAGAAGATCTGAAATTTGAAGTGTTTTCCAGAAAATAAATTTATAACTACATGAAAATTCTAAGAAACAAAAGTCCTAAGATCATTTGATTTCAAAATACTTGAAAGCTACCCCCATGTTCTGGTTTTACCCTCCAGACATGGCTGGTAAGAATGGCAACCATGATTTACTTTAGTGGGAGAACTTAAAAAGGGAAACCATAGACTGCGTTTAAAGGTTCATGCTGACAGTTAAGGAGCTGAGGGAGCAATGGAAGTGAGGTCAAAAGTTCTGAAAAGCATACAGATGTCTTTAACAGCCCTGGACTTAAAAAATACATAACAGATAGTAGCAGCTTGTCTAATCAAGAAAAATCTGACCTGATATTCTTCTTTCAGTGCATTTAATTCACTTTCCATTCTAACATTCATTTGGGTTATTCGCTGAAGCAGCTCCTGCACACATTGTAGAGAGCTGAGAATTTCCTTATTAATAGAAACAAATTAGGATATATTGAATAAGATTTTGTTTTGAAGTTTAAACATTAGATAATTTATGTCTTTTAGATTAACATATTTATTTGTTATTCTGCCAGTGGTTACAAAATCATGCATATAAAAATGTACTCCAACATCAGGGAAGGGCTTGTAGGAAGAAATCAGAACAACTCCAGGTTTTTCTGGCCTTTTGCCTCGGAGAAGGCAAAGATGTTATAACTTATTATAGCTTATTCTTTTTCAGGGAATTTTCTTATAATTAAAAATAATAATCCATTAATACTTTAAACATATTTCAGTGGAAATCTGAATAAAATGTATCAAATCCAACCCCACTGTGAGTTCAATTAATCTAACCAAATAGTTTTATGGTACCGTATTACAGTTCTGGAAAATCTGGAAAAACCCAGAGAAATTAGGCAATATGACAGGCAAGTAATCACTTTCATTAATGGATCACCCTTATGTGATATTATTTTGTATCTCCTGAATTAAATCCTAATAGTTGTGAACTAACACACATTAGCTTTGCATCATATGGTGCAAGTACATCAGATTTTGTGGTACCTTCATCAAAAGTATATTGTTACTTCAAGAAGAATAAGTTCTAAAAAAAAGAGCCATCAAAAAATGAGTTGATTAAGGTGGCAGAGATTTACAAACCCATGGGTGCTGCCATTATGTTTGTTGCAGTTAGCTGAAAAAGTGGATGGAATGGAGACAGTCATTTTATATTAATAAAAATACAAAACATATTTCCAAAGATTCAGAGGGAACAACATAGCCAAGCCAATCTCTACTTCCTAAGTACCAGAACAGCAGTTACTAAAACACCATCTGCACAGGAAAAAAACCCCAAGTTCCAGGTAGAAGATAGTCTTAAATATGCTAATTTTTATCAAATTATATTGAGAAAGGAACATATTATTAAAATGAAGTACTTTCATTTACTTACAAAGAGCTTCCAAGTTTATCTGGTTTTGGTTTCATCATATACACAGATACAACTATCTACTAAAAATAAAATCATTATTTTGGGTGTACTCTCATTCCTTTTCATGTATGTACGCTCTCATGCAGAGAGAAATAATATTTTTGCACTGAAGCTTAATTTATCTTTAGTTCAATTTTACATCTAGAAAACTGAACCACAGAGATGTGGAATGGCATGCCCAGTGTCATCTAACAGATCAGTAGCAGAGGCAGACATGTCTTTTGAATCCAATACAGTGTTCACTCAGCTAGACAAGATTGCTTCTCTGCATACAGTTCAATTTAAATTGACTATAATTTTGATAATCTATTCAGCCTCAGCCCAAGAACCGGTGAAACTAGTATCTTAAGTTAATCCAGATAGTGAATTTGTGGCTCTCCATAATACCAAAATCCAGGTTCTAATCAAGGTTCTTGGAGAAAACATGAAGTTAATCTCTATATTAGAGCCCTCCCCAGATTGATACCAAACCCCTCCATATCTTAAAAAACAATCAAACAAACTCTAGCAATTCACACAAAAGAAAACAGAGAAACAAAACAGAGTTCTTCTCTTAGATAATACATATCAAATATGCATATGAATTACGCTACAAGCATCTCAACATAAATGCTTTTAGTGCATTCAGGGCTGTGGGAGTAATGAGATCTGAGTATGTCTCTTGTTTTTTCGCCGATGTTTATTGGCAAGTATTTTTAAAAAGCAAATTCAAAATGCAAACAGGCTTTTAAGGATTAGAAGAGGACTGCTGGATTAGCCTTCAATGAATGCTCAGTGGGTATACAAGCAAGCTACTGCTCTTGTCCCTCCCTGAGAACAAGAATGTTACACTTCTCTGACACGTTTGGTTTAATGAACTGTAGAATGAAAATTCTGCAACTGAAAAAAAAAAGAGAAAAAAAGGCCCTTTTCACACTTAATATTCTGCAAAGCAGTATATTATGCTGTTATTACAGGGAACATCATTTTTTTGCTGTGTTTGATACTTGGCTCCATGTACCTTGGTCTGAATATCAGAATTTGTTCTGGAAGACAACTGAGTTTGCAATTGAAGACAATTTTAACTCTGTTCAGCTATGTATAGGTGTAGCTTAATATTCTACACATGTATGTTCTGTATGAATAGAACACCATTTCCTTTGTATGTGATTGATACATGATTCCAATTTTACCTGGTTTCAATACCAGTATTACAGTAAACTGTTGGCAACTGGAAAGCAGAACAGCGAGCATGTTATGCAAAACTTACTGCTTATTCATACTGAACTGATATGTAAACAACCGTTTTATGGGTATACCAAATTTCTCCCATCTGAATTCAAAGACAAAAGTTAAGACTTGGAATAAAGTGTCAAACAATGTATTTTGTTTTGCTAACATACTTTCTAAAAACTGAAGCATAAGACCCCATTTATGTTAGAATAAAAATATAACTGAAGAGTAAATAAGTGAATTTAATTAGTTTTAATAGCTTAGGATAATAATCTAAGAAAAAAATATGAAATATAGCACATACATTCTTAAGTGATTTTTAAATAGCAAAGTTGTATTAACTCACCAACTTTTCTTCTTTAATGTGAGTGTTTTCTTCTTGAACTTTCTTACTAACTTCAATCTCCTTAAAAAAAGAGCATGAAGAACAGTAAAAGGCACTTAAAATTACTGTCTATTTTCTTTATTAATATTGTATTAACATGATATTGCGAATCATCATGAGGCTATCTAAAGACACTAAATTGTTTTGAAATGTATTTTTTTTTTTTTACATACTATAAAATTATACTTATTTACTTTCCTAGAAAAGGTCATTCTGGAAACAGTTTTGTTATATTTTATATGCAGTTCGTAGAAAGAAATCACTAATCTGTATAAATCAGAGATCATTGCCATGATGTTTGCTGAATGAAGAACAGAAAATATTCACCAAAATTTGAATTTGTTTAAATTCCAAAATACCATTCTGATTTTTTGTTGCAGTTCTTGAAACTGTTTTTCCTTTGCTGCAAGATTGATGTTTTCTTCTCCTACCCTGTACTGAGATGTGACCTTGGACCTTATCAAGTCTGTAGTTACTTTCTTCAGTTCCTTAACACAGGAAACACATATAAATAGTTCATCCAGTATAGGCATTGCAATTCAAAACAAAGACAAATCTTTTAAACTATCCTGAGTCATGCCCTACTTTTAAATAACCTATGGAAACAACAGAATAAATTAGATGAACTGAAATGCGTAAGACTGACTTGGTAAACTTTGTATTTGTCACACGTGGCTAAAAGTTTATTTTCAGAGGTAAAATGTTATTGTGCTAATTTTACTGTTTGAAGTATTTATGATACTTAAGCATTTTGTTATTTTCTCTTCCAAGAAGTATATTAGAAATGGACATTGAGTTGGTATTGGTAAAACCTCCTACACTGAGATATACAATAGGAATAAAGTACCTATTATAATTACCCTGTATGTTCCTGGGAATCAGGAGGAAAAAAAAGGAAGAATAGTGACTATCTGGTAAAAACAGGAACTGGCTATAAATTTGGAAGATCTTTGCTTTTCCTGAAACATTAATTACTTAATCTCAGGAGAATGCTAAATTAATTTTATATTAGAGGCTTCTACAACATGATTTTCCATCTAAAATATGCCTTTGATTTTATAGTCTTTATAATCTTTTAAATATCCTGCTTTTTTTTTTTAAAAATATATATCTGTTTTCTAACCAGTTTATTCCAAGCTCCTCGTGCAGCAAATAAACAGCAAATGCTTTGATCTCATTAAATTACAACTTATAGTTCCTGGAGTCATAAATATTGTGCCCTGTTCTCCCCCACCCCTCCCATTCTGGTACAAGGTAGTCTGTTTAATATCGCTCTCTCCTTGAGCGCTCTGACGTTTACTCAGACAAATAGCAGAGGTTATGAATGCTGTTCACAGATAGTATCAAGAATTCTTCATGATGCCATAGTGGCGAACCAAGCATTCAGAATGGTAACAGTTTTATCTAACAACTAAGTTTGGTCTGTTTAACTTTTCTTCACGAAATTGGAATTCCATCTTATCACAGTCCAATGGTTTAACTGTTCTGGACAAAATCATAGAACAGTACAAAAGAAAAAGGGAAGATTACATTGTAGCTGAAATTTACAAATACAAAGTTATATGTTCCATAAAACTATAGGTACTACTTGTAAATAAATCTTTTTTTTTTTGCTAGAGGCTTTATTTCTCATGTATTTTAGCCATAAATAAATCTTAAATGATCTAGTAAGTACTAAGTGTAATTGCAGAATCAATTATAGAACCCAAAGATAGCAATGCTTTAAAATTGTGATATTCGGTAACATAATAAGGCTTTTCCCATCTTTTGCAATAAAAACATATATTAGTTGTATTATTTTTACTAGAAGGCTCTGTCATGAAATAAGCAAGCAGAGTTTCTACATTTAAGTGGCAGAAGGTGCAACCGGTTTCCACTTTGTAAAAAGTGAAAAGGTGCGCTATGCCAGTCTTTACAGAGAACGAGATTAATGGTATACAGAACACAGCTAACAGGTTGTGCGCTACGCAAGCAGGTGCAAAAGTCTGCAATGGATTTCATTCCATATATTTGCCAAAACTCTGAGTTTATTGTGTGCAGAAAAATCTTACTACTTATTTTGTCACAGGGGAAGAACAAATCATATTAAGTAAATCATGCCCTTGAGGTAGAAAAGATGACTGGATTGTTGTCCTTGTATATGGCAGGTGGATGTGTATAATCCATCTGGAACCAAACCCAGATCTGCTGATCTAACAAAGCTGTAACCAGGAAAAAACAAAGCCAACAAGCAACCAAAAACCAACACAACCCCGAAAAGAACCAAAACAAACCAGATCACCAAAAATAAGTGAAAGCACAAGCTTTGTAGCTGTAAATATAATACAATTTTAGATAAACATATGTGTATTTTCTTGTACTCTGACATTAAAAAGAAGTTCACCCCCAGGGTTTTTGCTTCTTTTTCTACTAGCTTTCTGTCATTAATAAGATCACTAGGAATATTCAGAACCCTATAAATTAAATTGAATCTGGAAAATAATTTTATCAGGTTTTGGGGAATGCTACGAAAGAACACTAAGGCTTTAAACCCATTCCTTTGATGTGTTGCTAGCAGCCAACACTTAGGGACATGGTTTCAGGAACACTTCAAGCCAGCGTAAGTCAAGGGTGTCACAAAAGAGACAGTCCTGCTCCTTAAATGTATTTTCCTTTTGCCAGCTGATCTAAGCTAAAACTTACTTGTTGGGGTTTTTTTGTTTTTTTTTTTTCCTCCGGTAAAATGTAGTTTGATCAATACAAAATTTTCATTGTACTTTCCCTCAAGGCCACACAAATGCATGTGCCACCATGAAGAGGTGGTACGGGACTGGAAAAGCAGCCAGTGCAGGCAGACGCAACCACTTCCCAAGACAGTGCTGATACTTTATGCAAACTTTAAGTTAAAAAAACTATGTATTTTTGCTCTCTTCCTAGATCGGTGCAACTCTCTTGTAATCTTTCAGGCCCTAAGCAACATAGCTGCTTTTTAAAGGTTTGTTTCATTCTGCTGCTTTTCTTGGTCAGATTTCAATGCAAGCATTTTCACAGTGCTTGAAAAGAATCCTACCACAGTGAATATCTAAATGTTCAAATTCTAAAATAAACGTTACTAAAAAGGAAATTATGCCACAGCCTGTTAAGCCGAGATTTAGGAAAGGGATTTGTAAGCAGGCAATGTCAAGAGCAAACTACAACCTCTCTAAATCCCAGAAGACTAAATCTGTGCAGAATGGACCTCAGTTTAACTCAGGTTTTACTGTTGTACATATTTAACACCCCCATCACATACCTGCAATTTCATTAAAAGTGAAGATTAGTTTAGTTTTATCCACAAATGTTGAATAGAATTCACTACCTATATATTCCCATTAAGGACAAATGATTGAGGTCATTCTGGGCTGAGTCAAAGTAATGGCTGTGATAAGAGCTGACAGCGAAATTAAGATTTTAGTACTATGGATAGTCATTCCCACTCCAGCACTGAGGCTAGAGAGGAAAGAAGTTTGAACCCAGAAGTTGTCAGACCTGTTAGAGGTCAGTCAAGTCCCCAAGGCAGATAAAACCAGCTTTATAACTTGTCCCAACTTGTGCTGCGGATATCATGACTTCTTTCAGCTATGTAGCAAGTGAAAACAGCCTGGTAATCCCTTTTCCAAACTCTTCCAAATATCAACATTTTCTCATTGCTTTGTATCTCTTTTTGGTCCCTTCAGCTGTACAAGAGACACACTTCTCAACAAGGGAAAACGCCCAACTGCTTTAAGATGGTTAGGCTAAGTACAAGGTAACCACAATGGAATGAAACTAGCTCAGGGCACTTCTTACTGGGGCCAAGCACTTCTTTTCTCTTTGCTTACAGCGTGACCCAAAAGTTGAGCCTACAGCCCTTCACAATCAGAAGTTGTGCTGAACTAACAAGTGCCATTACAGATATCGTTCAGAAATGCTCTCACTCACTACATGACTTTCCAGAAATATTTTATAAGCAAATTGTTGAAATAGGGAATATTGAAAAATGGGCTGTTTTTTTTACTTCGATTATTCATTTTCTACTGTTTTCACAGAAAATCTGCATTTTGAGGAAAAAGGCACGTATTTCTATTATATACAACTTTTATTTATAAAACTATATTTATAAATAAACAACCCCCTGCTTTTTTTTTTTTTTTCAGAATAATGCATTGTGACAGCAAAGTGCTTCAGCACTACATGACTATTAGAAGGCTAAGAAATTAAATTCCAGTTCAATTTTCCACTGACATTCAGAATAGCATGGTCAAATACTAAACAACCAATAAGAAATTCAGAAATAACCAGGACAAAGGCATTTCCTGGTGAACTGAGGAAGCCAGATTAAGTTTCAGTTGGCCTCTTCTTCTGCTTATCTAACAGTATTTTATTGAAAATTCATCACCCATGACCTTAAGAATCAAGACTACAGCTGAAAAAAAATGGATCAAACAAGATGTTTGATTACTGGAGTACATAAATCACTATCAGTTTATCTCACACACCTCTGTTACTCACAAATTTCACTATGTAAAATTTTCTGAAACATTTTTCTTCTCTTACCTCTCAAATTACCCTCAGAGAATTCTAAGTAATGAGTTATTCTTGGTTTCTTAACCAAAAGCAACAAATCTAATTTACTGTGATGCTTAAAAAATTCTAAAACTCCAAAGTTTTTATATCTACAATATATTACAATAAAGATATGCTGTACTTTAGATGAATGTCCCTCTTTTTTTCACATACAAATTACAATTCCTTTAAAAAAGGAATTCCTTTTAAAAAGAAATTGTACAGTTGAAGTCTACTAAAGGCACACAAGACAAACTTGTCCTCAGGCCTTCATGACTATGATGACATTAGCATTCTAACAAATACAGCTTCTATAGAGGAAAGTTACCACCACCACCAACTTCCAATATTTTTCTGTTGCTCTTCCATCCATAAAATATTTAAGATAAATACATACAGGTTATGTATATATAAACATATATATAATCTAGCATTTGAATTACGTAGCTAATAAACATTTCTAAATGCTGTAAAAACTGTGATTCAGAAAATAATCTGAGAATTTTTCCAGCATTCTGCTTTACTTTTATTGTGTTCCCAGTCTGTTTTTATGATGGCAGGAGTTGTGCAGTCTTGACCAGTCACTTCAAAACTTGATCTTTTTGACACTGAAGTTTGCCATGTTATATACTAGTATGTAACTAACCATTATAGATTGAATTCATGATTAATCTTTACTGTGGCTAAAATATCTTCACGTAATAAATATTAAAAAAAAAAGCAAAGCATTAGCAAAGGTAAGACTGAAACAAATAAAAAAGCCTTAAATAGTCACTAATTCAAAATAAAATTTAATTTTATCAGGCTTCCAGAGGCATCATACTCCAAAGAACCTTAACAATAAGAAGCTGTGTGCTCTTAACAACAAAAAACAACACTAGATTGAGGGAGAGTTTTCAAGTACTTCTGTACCTTCAAATCTCATTTTTCAGGCAAACAAACATCATGGTAGGTAAACACGCAATTTTTGATCAGTTTCATCCCAGTATAAAATGGTCACAGTCCCTTCTCATTTACAAATCATCTCCACCCTGCCACTCTTTGTTTTGCAAGAAAATCACAAACTTGGCGAAGATTCCATGGTAGTCCAAAGCATTTGTCTGGAAGCTGGGGATTAACATTAGGCCAAGACACTGAGAACAAACATGCATTTGTTCCCTACCTAAAATCCTCAGAAAAATCAAAGGGAGGAAAAAAAAGTAGAATGGAAAGAGATATGAAAAGGATGTGGTATGGAAAGATACTGACTTTACAGGGCAATTTTGACTTCAGAGGGTCCATTTGCTCTCCTGTCAACACTTAAGAAGCAGCAAGGCAAAAGAGAACTTTATTCTTCCCACTATTATATATGTTCAAGAGTGCAACTCAAAAATGTACCTGGCAAATAGCAGTTTTTTTAATAGGTAAGGGCAGAAAAAAGCTTAATGGCCAGACAATTTTTTTGTCCATAGTATCACAATTATCTAATGTCTCAGTTGCTCTATCACAAAAGTCTCCCATTTCTGATGGAGACTTAGTTACGCTTTTTACCCTACATCCAAGTTACCAGCTTGCTTCTATGGCAACTACTCTTCATGTTCTCTCTCTCTTTGACTAAACTGAAACCACTGCTACCTTTCCATATCAGATATGAGAAGCAGTGACAGCACAGTACAGGAAGAAGAGAAGTTGCTAATAATTAACAAGAAACAAGTAGGACACTGTAGAGGTAAATAAAAAATCCTGAGTTACAGAAACTATTCAGAGCTGCTCAAGTTTTAATTGGCATTCATCTGAAGTATCTGTGCATAACAAAGGGGCATAAGACTAATTTAGCCATTAGTCATAGAATGAAGAACAGTTCTGCTGCTTGTCCGCTACTTCTACTAATACTACAGCAGCTTGCAGCTTGGATTCCCAAAGAATCCCACTTATACATTCAGAAATACATACTATACTTACTTCCTTCAGATTACTTATTTCGGTCTCTTGTCTTTTATTCACTGATGCTAGTTTCTTATTCAGCTGTATCGCTTCCTGTACTTTAAACAAAAGTTAAAACATGTTAACATATACTTTCATGTTTGAATGAATATTTGATTTATAACTGCAATGTATGTGTGTATAATTTATAAAACAATTAAACATCTTCGTGGAAAGGACACAGACTGAAAATAGGACTCAACTACTTTTTCTGTATAGTGTGATATTATACTAGAGGATTATATCAGGTGGTACCAGTTCTTCTATACCTCAAACAATGAGTTAAGACTTTTCTATGTGTTGGTTTGCTTTTTTTTCAAAATTGTAATTTAATTTTTAGTGTCATTTGTTGTCACTTTATTAGGATCGCTTCTCCATTAATTTTTAATCTTAGTTGATTTTTTTTTTAACTAAGGCTTTGCTTGTAATTTTCTGAGTTTGAATTTTCAGAGGAACACAGAACATAATGAACCACAGAACATTCAAATAATTAAATTAACTGATGTACAGAGTTATATGCATATAGGACTTGGAAGACAGCAAATAGCGGAGGATAACAGAGAGGAAAACGCTTAGAATAACCTCTGTCCCTTTTGAAAGGGAAGGGAATTTTCTCTTAAACTTGATATAGGCCAAGATATCACTAGGAAATTGCTTGAAGTTTCCCAATGAAAAGCTGAAGATATTCACTGGTCCCTGTACTTTTTCAGTCACCTCTATTCAATCTTCGTATTTTGATCCTCCAAGGTCTCTATTCAGCCTTTTCTGTTTCCTGATTCCTTTTCATTCACTGCTAATCTTTTCCCTTTATTTTTTCAAAAAGCTTCTGGCACAACACTTGAATACAAGAACTCTTGACAGTCCATCACACCTAGAAAGTTCCTTCCTATTCTGTTAGGGATGGTAAGCATCATGGGGAATGATGGACGACAGCCTTACAATACGATAAGCAATTTTGCATTTTTATAAGAATATGAGCTTAACAAATGAAAAAAATACTTAAGAATGTAACAAATATCTTCTGATACAACTCAGAAAAAAACCCACAAAAACAAGCAGGCAAAAGTTGATAAAACTGTCTCCTATCCTTCAACAAGAGTCATGTGTTCACTCTCTAGCTTTACAATACTAATAGTAGGACATTGGTTAGGCAATAAAGTTTTAGATTTATTATAAATTGTGATATTTTCCCTATACAGCACTCTAACACATCAATTTTTACTTTCTTGTTTCATAAAGCAAATAAAGAACAAGTTTATAAATTTAAACAATTTGCATTAAAAATGGCTCGTATACTTTCTGCCTGACTTTTCCACTGACTGCAGTTTGTTGCTCAGAATTTACAGGTTACCTACATGCCTATTGCAGGTTTTACATACTGCAATCCAACTTGAATTCTCTCTGCAGTAAAAGACATGCTGGAGTCAAACTGGTGAACAGATTGGCTTCTTGAACAGAAGCAGTTAGTAACATATTCTTTTCTAGAGGTTCATTTTGCAATCACTGATAAATTTAAGTAGAAACTTGGCAAAAAGCATTTATATGTGGTTCAAATAGTGTAAATACTGAGAGTAAATGTTATTTTTCCATGAAATTGCAAAAAGGCTTTTCTGTATCCGACTAAGAGGAAACCCCTGTCCAATGTAAATAACAGGAAAACACAATAATGTTTTCTCTTAATTTGTTTTTAATATTAAGTATTAGCCTATTAAAAAAACTGAATAAAAAAGTAACTTGTACTGAAAGTACTAAAAAAGTACTGAAATATCACAAATACACACAGAACATGTTACCAATTTAATAAAACTAGATCTGAAAAAATATTTGGTTTCAGACAGAAAAAAAAACAAACTACCAAGCTTCAGTATTCAAAAAGTTTTTCTGTGTTTTGGGTTTTTTTTTTTTTTATTTGCTTGGGGGGTGTTTGCTTGTTTATTTTGAGTTATACAACTACTACTCGCTTTCCTTAAAAAAAATAATACTTATTTTTATTTACATCCTCTGTGTGTGTGTTCATATGGATGAAAACCACAGGCACAAAACAATACATAAGTCCATATTCTACGCAAACACTATGATGTTTGCATAGAAATTTATCTCTTTGTTATGAAAAACAAGGATTTCTCTCTCAAATTAATAGGTACAAAACTTCAGGTAAATGAGATATTTTTATTACTTGAGGTTATCAGCTTTATTATTTTGTTTTATATAAATATACGATTTTTATCTGTAAAAGTATGTGGAATAATACTCTTGTGCCAGTAGTTTCAGAAATAATTTTATTATGTTTCAACACATGAACAGGGATAAGGTAGCGATTTATAAAGCTTGAGTAGCCATATAGTCAGAATCGACATAACAATGATAACTGCATAAAATTACTCATTCCACCCTATTTATTTACTGAATTGGTTTTAAGATTTTATATTTCTGTACAGGAAAGTGATTTTTATTATTTCTTTAATGTTTTCTGTATATTTCTCAACATTAAACCTACTTTTAAAAGCACTAATTTTCCTCTATTTGCTAATTCTTTTATTTTCACTCCCTCATCTGAGCTGTTAAAACTGTTAGTTGATTATGCTGAATGGCAACGGGAAGCTGATCCAAATTAAGAGTAATTTTTTTTTTTTTTTTTTTTTTTTTAAGCAGAGTGGGTCTGCTGCTGGATTGTTTTGAACACAAAACAGTTCCTCAAAATAATTTACCATGTGGTCACACACACAACTGTAGTAGCATATCAGCAAAGAGCAGAAGAGGTACGGGGCCTGTGCTGCTTTACCTGGCACTGTCACAGAAAGAAACACTGAGGAAGCTACTGAGATAAAGTAATTATCAGTTGTTATATTTGATGCTTGGCACGGGGTAGCTGCTATGTTTCTGAATTGCCAGGTGTCTCCAACTCAGTGTTGTCAGAACACAGCAAAAACAAATGCCGGCGGACACTAAAGACATACATACCACCGTGCTCCAGTTTTCCATGAACACCTTTTACGATTCCAAACTGACATGCAATAGTAGCATAACACCTCTCAACTTCATTCAGTTTCTTATGATGCTCCTCTTTTGCTGTCAAGTGCATCTGTAGTTTTTGATCCTGTTAGAAACATAAATGAAGCACCTACTTAATGATAGTAACTAGCATGTATAAATCAACTCTCCAAATCCTTTTTATCATAATAGCATAAATGCAAAATAATTCCAGAATATCTCAGTTGTCTATTTCATATCTAATGATCAGTTCCCATTTCCAGATAGCATCTCATTCCAAAGACCTGTGTGCTAGATTACCAAAAAAGCACTTAAACATATTTTCACATACTGTACCTTATATTTAGGAGAACTTTTATGTAAATGTCTGCGGAACTGTATTAACTGTTTTCAGATCCTGATTTCAAGTTTTCCTTTGTTATGTGGCTTAAGCATGTTATTTAATCTGCCACTGTATTGTGAATATAGCCTAACATGCTAGTGCTGCTGTGGTTTATATTTATCCTCCTGCACTACTGAGTACAGCATTGCATTCTCTTGTTCTATTATGCAGTGCTCAGTCGTCTTCGTAAAGCCACTATTAAAAGTGCTGTCTTCCTTTTAGCATCTTAAGTACTTTCCGGCATAACATGGTTTTAATCAATGAGGAAGACTTCTTAAGGTCTATCGCAATACAAACTCAAACAAAAATATTGGGTTTTTTTTCCTCAATAGAACATTGTTCAAAGTATAGGGCCATTGTGATAAAGAGATTTGAGCACCCGACATGTGAGGAGAGGCTGAGGGAGCTGGGACTGTTCAGCCTGGAGAAGAGGCGAGTTGGGGGGATCTAATCAATGAGTATAAAAACGGGGGGGGGCGGGGAGCAGTGTGAGGAAATAAAGACAACACAGCCAGACTCCTCTTAGTGGTGCCCACTGACACAAAGTGAAATACAAGAAATTTCACTTAAACTTGAGGGGGGAAAAATTACTGTATGGGTGGTCAAACACTGGAACACCTACAGAGTCTCTATCTGTGGAGGTATTTAAAAACTGACTGGACATGGCCCTGTGCAACCGGCTCTAACTGACCCTGCTCTGCGCAGGGCAGAGTTAGACTAAGCCATCTCCAGAGATGCCAGACAGCCTCATCCATTCCAGTTCTGGGATCATTAAAAATGACATAGTGGAAAAACGATTAGGCCAGAGTTTGTGAATTTGACACACCTAAATAAAAGAATTTCAACATAATTGCTAAAACCCAGAAGTGCATCAACTACTTCTAAATAGTGGCAATTTTGATTCAGATTAGTGAAACTAATGCAGATTATTACCCCATGCTTCCCAGAGTGTAAGTAATCTTTTAATGAATAATTACTAATTCCTCAGTATCAATTAGCAGTTGTAATATCTTGAAGTACGATGAATTCACTTCTACTTTAATATTACATACCTGTAGGTTTTTTTCTAGCTACTTTTGTAAGCATTTAACACTTTATTTTTACTTCTATTAACATCTTGCCTAAGTAATATCTTCTGGCAATGAATCCCACACAGTAATTAAGTAAAAAGTATTTAAGTTTCATGAAATTTATCACCCTCGTTTTGTATGAGGGTGACTGAAAATACATATTCACAGGAAGGTATATGCAGTGACACATGCAACTGATTTTTTTTTTTTAAATTATTTGTTACCCTTTCTTTCATATACACTAAGATTTTTGTGTTCTTCTTTATACTGTATTTTTGTTAATAGTTTTGTAGGTACTATTTAGTCAATTTTTAAATTAATTTTCTCTGAAGAGAGTGGGTTAAATTAATTCCTCAGAAAAGATATCAATTTATTTAGACATCTAATCTATTTCTAATCTACAGTAGAGCAAGACAGCAATTAAAATGAATTGGGCCAAATTCATTCCTGTGTGTAAATTCAAGTTACAGAAGGATGAGTCTGGCCCAGTCTGTTTGGCTTCTGTAAGACTCCATTTCCATACAGTAACAAATGCAATACATGTCCCAGCATCAGAGGATAATAAAAGCTGATAGTAATCAAAAGAAATGACCAACATAAGGCTAGCAAAACAGGATATACAATACAAATTTCTCATGTTTTATAAGGTATGAAATTAAACACACTACAGCAAATGGAAAGTCATAATGGAAGCACTGGTAAAGAAACACCACCACTTACAGAATCACTGCAAGGAATGTAGGTTGTGAATGTTCATATACTTTTTCTTTTTCCTAATCATACATAAACCATTGAAAAGCTTAAACAATGTTAGGATGTGGATTTTGTAACAGAAAAAAAAAAAATTGTTTTTCCTGATAGTCATTCAGGTGGATTTATTCTAAGAAACCAATAAACAGGGAAGCATCGCCAATTTGAGTCTCCAACAGCTTGTGGCAAGATCTGAGGCTTTTTGCACTTTCTTTTGTATAGATTTTTCTTTGTGTTCTCCCAATTTCTTTCTTAAGTTAGCAAGACAGGGTAGTCCTTCCTCCTTGCTAGAAAAGTAGAAATATGCTTCGTTGTTTCCTAGTGCTGTCTCCAATGAGAAAAGGAATTGGCCTGCTACAGCCTCAAAAGTTTTATTAAGAGCTTACCAGTTGCCTAAATATGATTTTTGACAGCAAGCTCTCCTCCAGACTTAGTGCACAGTAAAATAAAAGCAGTTTGGTTTTGCCTTCTGACATCCTTCTTCTGCTCACTGCAAAAAGGTCTTAAAACATTTTTCCATAGAAGACAATCAAGGAACACCAGGCGACACTGCAGGATAGGGAGGGTATGACCCTGGAGCTGGAGTAAGACCCACAGATTCTTGGTTCTCCTTCCTAATGTCTGATACTGCAAGAAGAGGAATTATTGCCCTGCCCTCCACCAGTAATAAAGATAAGCTGGGATGGGGAGTGGAACTGATTGTGGCCATATGGTTTGTTAAGGCACAATGATTTCTTGGTGGAACCAGACCAGAGAAATAGCTCAGGGTCAGGTAGGTGACTGCAGGAAGACAAAGAGGGAATTGCTCATATCTCAAAGATATTCTGGAAATTGAGTCACTAGTCAGAGTTACTCAGTGAAGCAGAAGGTGGTAATTGGGAGTAAAAGTGTCAGAGAAACAAAGGAGATGTAATAGCATGGAGACTTTAGGCAAGATCACATGAGAATTATGCAAGTGGTTACCAACTGTAAATCTTCAAAATAGGAAAATGTTTCCACAATAGTTCCTTTAGTTTCCACCATTTTTCTACTTAAAAATCATTGGTTTTAAATTATACTGTATCTCTGCCTTCTTACTGTATTTTTAAACAACATAGTATAATTACAGGGGCATTCCTAAAAAAATGTGGAAATAAAAATAACATTCCTATCCCAGATTATTATGAACAAGCCAGCTTTTAAAATTACATTTATTAAACATTTAACAGGAATTCATTTTTCATTCATTTGTAACTACATCTGTATTAGAAAACTAAATGGTGGCAGGGAAGTTCAAGAAATGTCTATACTGTTAAGCTGTTAAAATGTGCCTGAGGCATATTGGCTGACGCCAAGTAGCGCTCATGTGAGCAGTTCCTGGGCACAGTTCAGGAGACTGCTGGAAACAGTGTGGGTTATTTGGATGCAGCTTCCCTTGTTTGAAGAGCAGTAGAGTTTAATGAACCTAGACCATTTCATATCACTTGACTGCAGCCTCACAAAAATGGTCTCGCAAACGTTTAGTTTATGAATATAAACACAGTCAGCAAGTGAAACTAGACTAATTACCAGTCATTCACAGAGCTACTCACCCCATCTACTTTACTCATTAATACTGATGCACTGAATCACTACCTTGTAGACAGTGATGTCTCCCCATTGACTACACAGATCTTGCACTCCAAATTTGCTCTTCTGAACTGCACACAAGATTTGGTATCTATACCAGCCAACACCAGCCTTAATCTCAGTCTTGTTTTTTTATATTTTAGCACCATGATATATATTTGAGATTTAGGTACTGCAGAAAACAAATAACTCTAAATGCTCACTCTCTCAGACATGCCCAGGATCAGACAATGCAAGTCAACAAGGGCACAAGAGAACAGATGCCACACTCAGGGAGTTCTAGCATTCTAGGTTGTACCACCTACCAGGAAACTAATGAAGGAGGAAACCAAGACCTGACCAAGGCCATTTTCCTCAAGTTATTTCTTTATTTCAGCAGCAAGAAAAAGAATTTAATACAGAATCCACACTCAAGCGTATTCTATCAAGACAACTAGCTTTGTAGTAACCGTCCTGTAGCCTCCTGACTGCATGAGTGCTACTATCCATATGCGGCGAGGTGCAAAGTGACTACACTGCACAAAATAATCAACACTTATTGTGGAAACAAAGGAAAGATGGAAGAAAAAGAAATCCTTTATTTCTTTGTCTCTATCCAGTCTTTCAATCTGAAACAAAACCTTCCACTATTTCAAAATTCTAGCATATATTGTAAGAATTATATCAGCACTATTATTTTCCACATAAACTTAACCGCGTATCATGCTAAAATATGGTCTATATGCAAAATAGTAACATTATACGTACTAGACTAAA
Organism: Charadrius vociferus; assembly: GCF_000708025.1. Taxonomy (NCBI): domain Eukaryota; kingdom Metazoa; phylum Chordata; class Aves; order Charadriiformes; family Charadriidae; genus Charadrius; species Charadrius vociferus. Next base: position 3,050,489 of record NW_009650173.1, on the reverse strand, counting down.
AGAACAGAATTAAAGGAATAAAACCAGAATAAAATGCTACGTCAGTAATGCATACTTAATCCCCAGCACATACAAAAGCTACTTTACTGACTGGCAGGGTTTCGAAGGTATAAACTAGGTATACTGCCAGGTATAAACTAAATAGCACATCTGCTACTTTCAAAACACTAGCCAGGGCATGACCTAATCTGTCTGTAACAAACTTAAAACTGAAATAGAAATGGGTCTCATAAATTAATGATTTGGACTTTCACCCAATTTATTTTTAGAGTTAGTTATCAAAAATGGCAAAATAAGAGTCTATGTGGGCTACTACTACTTTGATCCCTAGAACGTACCATTTATTTCAGTGGAAATGCTCAGGGAGCAAAGTTGGTAGAAATTGACCCAGTCTAAAACTATATTAGCCCGCTACTGCATAAAGTTGTAAGAAAGAATTCACTTCTGTTTACCTTGTGGGGTTTTGTTTTCATTGTTTCCTATCAGAGCACTTTCCATAAATATGGCCAAGCCATACATGTTATGTTTAGTGCCACATGCAAAAGAGGATTTCTAATACCTTGTCGCCCACTCAATAGCATTTTTAATAACCATACTCTATGTCAAAGTCACAGTACCTTAATGTTTTCAAAATATTCAAATAATCAATTATTGAAAAGTTTATAGACATAAGAAAGGAAGGTATTTGTTTAAGCAGCACAGAAAAGCTTATAGCAAGGATGGTGTGATTTGAATATTCTCATTCATATGGAAGACTGAGCTTGCAAGTTATGAAAGAAAGGGAATATGTGAAATGACCTAAATATAAGTTCAATAATTTTGTATATTTTAAATACATTTTTAGATCAGATGTATTTTAAGAACAAATGCAAGTTAAAAGCGAAGTAAGACAAAACACATTTTATGTTGCCTTTGATCTTTAACTTGTAGCCTTATCTCCCAGGTCAGGGGGCACATTATTCAATTTCACCATATTTTGTGTAAAACCACTGTAGCGTTGAAGATGACTTTCAGTACAAATGTCATGGTACTTAAAGCTAAACTGGACCCTAGTTTTTTGAGCTTCTTAATTAAAATCACAGTTTGTAATGGTCTGACAATATTATCTTTATTCTTTCCAGTTGAGCAGCAGCAGAATTTTCGCAGCATTTATTCAATCAAGCTTAGCAATGTTTCTGCAGCTCACTCTTTCACTTCCTAAAACAGACAACAGGGTTCAGAGCAACTATGCTGTCACTCTATATAAATTTATTCTCTGTGTCAGAGGGAGTAAGCTGGACTGGATGAAATCTAAACTGTTCAGGGGAACTGGTGTTAAGAAGTAATTTTGCTAACAGGAGTGAAAAGAGTGAGAGGAAAAACATTATTAGTTTTTCTTAAAAACAAAACTAAGAACTGCTTGGAATTCTCTATTAGTTATTTGAGACAAATATGATATATGCAAATATGTATAAGGGTAATGTAATTACATTATTCAAATCACGGTCTATATGGATTAGAGTGAAGGTGTTTTTAAAAGAGAACAAATGTACCAATTATACTTTAATTCAGGACGAAAAAATTCCACGTGCTAAGTAGCAGCTATCACACTATAAAAAAATAAAAACATTGTATTTGAAAGTTTTTCAGATTCAAAGCTGGTATCAATTTTTTTGGTTATTTGTAATAATTATCACACATCATTTAAGTATTAGAGCTGGTTAGTATTTGCATTATACTCTAAGCAAACATTATCTTCATAAAAGCTGTTCCTTATTTTTCTGCTTTTATTAATTCCTTACCATTTCATTTAGTTTCTTTTCTAAAGTGTATTTTGAAATCTGTAAAACAAAAGAGAGGTATTCATTAAATTGTAGTTACATTTTTTCTGACAACAACCTGCATATTTAGGTATTCTCATACCTAAGACTGAATTGCATTTATTGCCAATCCAATACAGTAATACTGGTTTTGAATTAAGGATTACACTATTTCTTTTATTATTAGATTGAATTTACATAATTTCACTTCAATATTTAAATTATGTGAAAACACTTTACACTGATTTGTTACTAGAGGAGTTTTGAAAAATGCATAAATCTTTGTGTTTTCTGATATGTGTCAGAAAAATAATATGTAAATGGACTACAGTCTGTAAACTAGACTCTTAGAAATAAACAGATAATAGAGACAGAAATAAAAGTATTCCCTCAAGTCCTACAGGAATACAAGTGTGTTCCCTGTTGGGAAAAAAAAAAAAAAAAATCTCGGAAGATATTCTGAATGGTGGTCTATAAAGTCATATTGTACCAATCTTGCATGCTTTAATAATATAAGACTGACATTTGAAATCATTAACACTATTTTTCATACACTATTGACATCAGAGAATTTTGGCTTGCATAATACTTAAGATCACAGGAGCTTCAGTCTCTATGTCTCTTAGAATGTTTAAAGAAACATTAACAATGTCTAGAAAAAAGAAAAAGAAAGAACTGTCAAAGAACCCAGTGTGTACAAATCTTACACAGAAAATATTTTTTCTAGAATATTTTTTTTCTAGAAAAGAACTAAGCCTTGGAGAACAATCATTCGAAGGTAGAATTCTGACTCTCTGGATAGATAGGACTACAGAACCGAATTAGAAATTCCTCACTCTTATTTTAGGCTGATTTCCAAACAATTTTTCTAGGTCCACAGGTTCACTGTGACCTCCTGCTTCCTCAAGCCACAGTAGAATTTCCTAGATCTGAACTATACTGTTACACAAATGTTTTATCTGTGAACGTGAAACATTTTATGTTAAGCTAGTTTTGGAATCTTTCATTACTCTTCCTATCCACATATTATACCCACATATTACGTTCAGCAGACCATGGAGGGATATTCTACATCATCTGTGCTATGCCAAGGTTTGAACAAGGCAAGAAAATCCTTACAGCAATTGCACAGAAGGCCAGCCATGGGAATAAATTTCTTTTGCTCCTAAAATACCTTTAGTGTTAACTAAATGATTAAATAAACAGTCTGATACCGACTAAATGCATCCCATTATAAGAGAATGTTAATAAGAATCAGACATGTTGCAAAATCATAGGTAGTAATCCATTATAACCATTTGTTTTCAGTAGAATTAATTATTAGTCCCCTCAGTTTTGGATAGAAAAATAATTAGTTCCTGGCAATATCCAAAATCTGACAATGCATTACAATGCTAATTCTCTTCTGTGTTGAACAAAAACCTTCAGAGTTCTACTCTTTTAATCCATTTTCAACATATCTGCCTTGGTCTTCAAAAGAAAACAAAAATACTAGCTATATCCTTATGTGTTCCTTTATTTCAAGTAACTCTGAATCACAAACACAACGCCTCCAACACCATGTAACAATACAAAATAAAGTACAAAAATAACACCAAGCAGCAACAGAATAAATTGTGCGTTTATCCAACAGTTTTACTGACAAACAGGCATTGGAAAGCCATAGGTTAAGTGGTAAGTACAGAAACCTCCTAGTGAAACAAAGTAAAATAATAAAACACACAGGTAGCACAGTGAGTTGGAGGCCTGGTGTGAATACTTGTTTCTGTTTAGGAATCCAAAACCAGAGTTTCCGGGCAGGTGAGAAGTAAGAAGACAAGAACAGAAAGGAAGAGGAAGACTATGAAAATTAAAACGAAGCACATTTCACATGCTATTTGGACTTTGAGTCTGCGGTTCTCCTGGAGGAAAAGACGTTTAGCGGGAAGGCTAACTTAAAGTAGTCTTGACACTGAAGACCAGAACCGAAACTCAGTGTTAGAAAGTGAGGCCTACATGTGCTAGAAAGATTAAATGAGAAGGCCTTAAAGACCCTCTTAAAAGCAATTATTTTCTTACCAATGGAAAAACCTAAAACCAAAACACTTGCATACCAAGGCAAGTTATTTAACAAAAATAATAGTTTACCTGTAATGCTTTTAATGCTTCTTTCAGTCCATCAATTTCTTTTTCTTTTGTTTCCACAGCAAGTTGATATTTTCCCTTTCAACAAAACTGTACTTCAGGATTTGGGCAGAATAAATGCATTTACAACAAGAATTTATCAACAAGAACGTCACGAAAATAAAGCACTACTCCACTGTGACAGAACAGTTAATTGGTGAACACAGGTGAAAATTCAGCTAAATAATTTTAAAATGCACTATATGTTACTATAAAAAGAAAAGTGAAAACACGGTAGTATATTTTCACCACTTATGACTAGTCAGCAAGTTTTAAAATTTTCTGTCCTGGGAGACACAAACCTCACAAAGGCAGCATTAATAAGTTACTTCAGTTTAGAACAAAGATACTAAATAATAAAGAAAGTATCAGATAAATCCATTTTCTTATCCACTGTAGCAGGGTCTTCAGAAACAACTTCCTCAGCTTTTCCAATCCACAAAGATTGAACTGTAATCTGCTATCGCTGGAATTACTAAATACATGCAAGCACATTTAATATTTTTATATACACGCATGTGTGTATATACACACACACATATATGGATGTGAATAAAGTCAAAGGACTTCAGTGGAATTAAATCAGGTAAGAATCTCAGGCAGCAATCAATAAAATGGAGAGCAGAACCTAGATATCACAGAATACACCATGGAAAACAAATCTATCTGATCAAACACCTTCGCATGTTCCATTTTTCCATGGTGTATTCTGTGATATCTATCTGATCAAACACCTTCGCGTGTTCCACTTGTTTCTAAGCCAGTGCTGGCTGTGCAACCTCCTGAAACCAATTTGATGCATAAAAGTACATATTCATGTAAATTGGAACAAAAATTGGCCACTGTATTCAAACTGTGTCCTGAAACATTACAGCTTAATTTATTCTTTCAGTTACTTGGTATAAAGTGCTGAAAGTACTGTTCAATTCAATGGAAGTATTCAGAAAAAAAAAAGAAAAAAAAAAAATCAGCACACAATTTAATTCTGAAACAGCAGCTGTCATTGAAAATACGAATCGGGGACTACTACAAAGGTACATGTGGACAAACAAACAAGAAAAAACTTCAAATACAAGCAAGAAACTCAACCAGATAATATAAATGCAGTAAAGTTTACTTTGATACACTTTCAAACCAATTTCACCTGCTTGCAAATTTCTGTGCAAGTTCTTATGAAACATATGGCATACTCATCCACTTTTAATCATTGGGAAATTTAAGTGAAACAGCAGAGTCCACATGCAGACGTTGATTGAATTCACTGTTTGAAACAGGCTCCTAGTGTACCAAATGCAAATTCTTTATTCAGAAGAGGAAGCAGGCACTCAGTTTGGTACAAAAACTCATGTAGTTAAGAAAAATCCCATAAATTCAGGCTTAAGCATATCTTAATTCAGTTTAGCTCAAGTTCCTTAGGAAACCAGCTCAGGTAAATTAATAAAAGCCCTATTAAAATCTCGTTTTACTAAGCCAGTTAGAATTGTTATTTCTCACTAGTACGTGGAAAAGTCTTATGACTATATGTCCCAAACTTCTAAAATCAAATACCTTTTGTATAGCTTTAATACAGAATTGTCAAAGAACACTTTCCCCCCCAATCAATTTTTAGCATAAGCAGATTTTAAAGTGACATTTCACAAGTAATTCTATAGACTATAAACAAAACAAAAAAAGTAACAAAAGTCATAAAGAAATTTCTTTTGCAAAGGCCATAGCAAGAAAAATAATTTAATTGTAATATACTTATTTATACTTAGAATATGTTTGGTAAGATATATGGTATTATCATTTGTTTATGTGCTTCACTGGATGACAAATTAAAAATTACTGTAACAGTACCTTTTCTTCTTCCATGGCAAACATCCTTGCCTGTAACTTGATTGTCAGTGGCATAAAAAAAAAAGACAAATAATCAATACATTGGGATTAATTTTATTTATACAACTTGACAATATAGTTATATTACCCTGCATAGTGTACTTCCTGTATTTTCCTGTCACTATAGTAACAAGCAGCAAGCTTTTGAATCACAAATTATTCTTTGCAAGAAAGAAAAACCTAATTGCTTGTGTTTTTTGTGTGATATGACTGTGATGCAGCATTAGTGATAAGTTCGTCATCATTATGTGCAACACTTTCAGTTCCTATGACTGCTCTCTGCAAGTTCTTTCAGGACTCATATTTGTTGATTATATATTACAGAGAAAAACCTCACAACTCCAATTTGAAAGACTGAAACAAACTTTCAAATGTTAAACAGAGCAAGTTATGGTCAGATCCTTTACCATGGTTTAGGAATCTAACCTTGCAGAGGACACGCCATCTTAAAGACAGAGGAAAAAAAAAAAACAACCCACAAACAACCAAAAAACAGATTAAAAGAAGCATTATCTTCTCCAGGAATTTTGGAAGAATAAAAGTGAAAAATCCCAGTAATAGTGGCTTACTGAGAAGAACTGTCAAAATATAGGCATTATACTGTGTCTGGAGGAAAGAAAAAGACCTGATTTCTTCAAGCTGTATATTCTAACATTTCATATGCAACAGAAAAATATTTTAAGACCAACTGATAACTTGCTATTATGCCATCATATTTTAAAATCTCATTGTCAAAGCTAGAAGGCCTTATTTTGCTACCTGTTTTTTAAAAGCTGCCATGGCTTCTTTGTTTTGTTGGTGTAGTGTGTCCGTCTGATGCTGCAAAGTTTCCTGCTCATGTGAAAAAACATGGTGTGTTTTAAATATTATCTTGCAGCAAACCATACATAGAGTATTTCAAGAAAAAAAACCTGATTCCTTGTTACATATTTTTAGAAGGACATGATTGAATAAAAACAAAACCTGAAGACTGAAAAGAGACATTTGTTAACTGGTAATAATCTTTTTGGTAGCAGCTTCTCTTTAATTGATAACAGGTAATAACACTTACCTCTGGGATTCAGATTTGTTGTTGCTAGGACTTCTATAAGCAACTCTTACCCATCCCATCAACCTGCAGAAGCTATCCAACACCCACTGCCATCTTAAGACAGCATCTTGACACAGTCCCATGTACTTTTACTAGAATTCCAATTTTAATTTCCATTAAAAAATATAATCCCATTAAAGAATAACAATCTGTTATTCTGGTTTTAGCTACACTTTAGTCATTTAACAAACTACATGAAAGAGCTGAAGGAGGGCAGAAAAGACTAAAAGTAAGGTGATACCGTAGGATTTTTATCATCCTACTGTTTGGCTTTACTCTCATCCATAAAAACAGGAAAATGAGTAAAAGATGTACTATTATTTTTATTTTTGTTATTATTTCATATCATAATCTCATAGACATACTACACTCTGCAAGTTGCAAATCTTTAATGTCTTTAAGCATCATGTTACTATACAAGATAGGACACACCCCAATTGAGGTGAAGTGATACAGAAGATATGTTACATTTGTAAGACTTTTTTTTTTTTAAAGTTCTAGACACTAAAAAAAATTAGGTAAAGGTAGTCAAGAGGCTCTTGACTTGAACAGCAGTCCTTGAACAGTTATCTTAAAATATAGGAGAGTGTTTAGCTAAAAAAATAGTAGTGTGAAGCAGGAAATGATTAAGTAATGACAGCACAAAAATATATGTAAATTGAGACTATTAAAAATAATGACTGGGATAAAATAAATTGATGATTTGTTTCACACACTAGAAGTTTAATTTCTTCTCCTGCCTTAATTGAGAAATTGAGAGGTTTTCAAACATAAAGCCTGTTCCATTATTGCTACTTTCCCCAGATAATTGGTGTTACTTTCAAGTTCCACAAGTGAGAGCTGTTGCCCTTTGATACAACACAAGAATCTGTGGAAGTGTTTTATATTCTTTATGTAAATACTCTCTAATTCATTGTAAGATAGGTTGAGAAAGTTTTGATTGGCATCTAACAAACAATGCATACTACATGAACGAATATTCAAAGGTGTGAAAACAAAAGTCATGAGGAAAAACTGTGTTCAAAGACACAGGTTCTCTAGTGGGTAAAGGGCATGCCAAGTACACTGGAAAGCCAGAAATAGTACTGCAGTGACAGCAAATCAACAATTCCCAGTGGAGTATTCCTACTCACCACAGGAATAACATTTTATATCCACAGTACTGCCAAATTAAGATGACACTTCTTTAGATTGTAGGAAGTCAAGCCAATATTATAAAATAATCTATGTAGATATAATTTTGGTTTCGCACAGTCATCCTTCATACAATTTTGTCATTAATGTAATTGATAACTGGAAAACAGCATTACTGAAGTCTTCGTAATATACCATAGTCATCTCTGTACTGTATATTCAAGGGATATATTTTACCCTAAAAAAGAGACTGGGTAATTTCTACAAATATTCATTTCCTAACAGGCCTGACAGCTGAGACTATTAAATAAAATTATTATAAATAACTTTCTCAGAAATTCAGGTTTTCATTAAATTTTCCATAGATACCCTGTATGTGTGGTGCAGGGAGAGTGAATACTGAAGTTGCTTTTTATAAATATAAACAAAAATCACCTTTGATATTGTGATGTTATAGCAACTATAATGATTATACTCGTTAGGTTTAAAGGAATATTTTCTCCAGTTATTCCGTTTTCCCTACTCTAGCATAGTGGTTTATTTTTCAAGGGCAGCAACAATATTCATAAAACTTAGTCAAAGATTTGCTTTAAAATTGTTAATAAAACAGAAACTTAGCTTGTCACATCTTTATTTTAAACTAGTTTGCTAAACTTAAGGTAAAATAAAATACATACTAAAAAAATATATACTGAATCACAGAAATGTCGATTGAAATGGATATCTCTGAAGAAAAAATATAACGAAACCTTTGATAAGCCAGGGGATGCTGTCTTCTTACTGAACTACTGTTGAGGTCAATATGATTCTGCATTCAGAAACCATCAGGTGACAAATTCAATTTAAGTGTCATACTTAACATTTTCATCTTACTTGAATCTCCAGAATTGGAAACTCATATCAGTTAGTTCCTTTGAAGTTCCAGAGCTCTACATATGTGGAACATGAAGTTCCTAAAATCTACATCTCATTGTTTACATCAGGTTTGCCATGTTGCAATGTTTAATGCAAGGTGCAGAAAAAAAAGAGTTCACCTAACTGCCTAAGTCGCATCTTTTTATTAATGGTAAATTAAATTGCTGTTAAGGTCTCAGAATGAATGGAAATCATCCCTTTTGAACCCAGATTATTGAGAATAATACTGCAATTCTAGGTTAAGAAAAGCAAAGAAGGATTATAAATTGAAAGCACTGTTGCTTTTACAAATACAAAATGTTTCCTGTTTCTGTGTGCACATACGTATCTTTCAGAAAAAAAGCACATGGTTAGGTTTATTAACTTAAGATGGTTAGGATGAACTCCAAGATGAAATAGTCTTCCTTTACTACTAAGATGTTAAATAACCCAAGATCAAGGATAGAGCTAAAATTATTGTTTTTTCTGTGATCGTAAAATATACAGAGTGAAGCCTTTTATCTTGTGACCTAGTGAGTGGGGTCATAGGTTTGATTGTATTAGAGAAGGGAATGGATTTCCTATGAAAGCATAACCTCAAGAGCCCTACCCCTACGAAGAATGTTAGACTTATTTTACTGAAAACTTCATTCTGAGAATGTGAAAGCTGACAAACCACTTTTGAGTACGTCTAACATAAGTTCCTGTTTAAAATATTGTTTTTGAAAAATTCTCACCCCCAAAACATTGCAAGTGAAGATGTTTGTACAACTGCACTGGTACTTGCACTCCCCAAAGCCAAGCATAATAGGGAGAAGCTGCTGCGTAGCTTCCCCCACACTAACGTGTCAACATGCCTCATGTTAAGTTAAATGTCTTATTGCTTCAATATTTACATCCCTTTTGACTGAAGATTTCCAGTCATGCCAAATATTATGATGGCACTCTTTTATTAATCAGATTTCTAGGTTGGGCGCAATCCAAATCAAAATAAAGACTACAGAAGTTCATGAGTAGGCAACAAACTATTGGCCACATTCTACTAGTAGAAATGACAAGAGCCTTAAAAAGGAGAATTGTACCAAGAAACAATCCATATTTATTAAAGTTAAATCCCAGCAGTTAAAACACCAAAACCATGTAGAAAAGTTACCTTTTGCCATTCAAGTTCCTGTTTCTCTACAACAATTTTACTTATTTGATCTTCATAATTAATCTCTGTTTCCTAGTTAAAAAAAAAAAGAAACAATTTATAAAAGATAATACCTGCAAACCAAACACCACCATAATTTCTGTATTCATACTCTTCTTCCTGTACAGTCCAGTACACAGAACAGTATGTGCCTGCACACTGCACAGCAAAAGAGGAGACAAAAGCTCTCTGTATGTGGTAAAACAGCAGATGAGTTCAGCTGTTTTGGTCATAAAATTTGCCAAATAACTTAGATTGAAACGCACAGCAAAAGATTAGGAGCTAGGATTGTAGCTCTTTTAATTAGCAGGAAGAGTTCCCATTTCCTATATATTCTCTTCTGCATCTTGCAACAAAACCAGAATCAAAGGGAATAAACCAGACTTGACTTCACACTTGAAAACTGATTGAATATTCTGATGAACCAAGTCAAAATACTGAGATGAAGAGAAATTCAGCAAGCTGCAATAAGCGCTTCAAGAATCAATTGTTAGTCAATGATACAGCTAATCATGGTTAATGAGTCAGAATCTTTGGGACATCTTAATTATTCAACTCAAAGCATTTGAATCTTAATTCTTTTTGACATTTGCCAGGAAAACTGAAAGTTTGTGTCAGCAATTACTTGTTATTGTGGAAAAAGTGAAATATTTGTCATAACCTTCTGTGCCAAGGAGCCTGCTGACCTACCAGATAAAAGCAAGAAGTTAAAAAGAAGTCAGGGATAATCAACACGTATTTTTGATAAGATGAGCTACCTGAAAATCTGAGAACTCTAAAGTTTCTTTCACAATCCAAAAGATGGACTAGTAACAGGAAGGTGTATTACATTTCCTGCTCTTGCAGAAGCACTTTGTCAAGAATCAAACTATTACTGTGATAATAAATGAGACTTACCTGCTGATAATCACAGTCGCTAAAAATTTATGGAAAATTTCCTGAAATATTCTGGTATTAAAGTTAAATTTCCTAACTGGAATCAGCTTCCCTTTTGAGTCAAATTTTTATGAACACCAGCCTTCCTTTACAGATACAACACTCAAAGGAAGAATAACAGGTTCCCCTATCAAACACTCATGACTTCTTCCAAGAAGAGTATTTTGGTTTTTGATGTATATCATAAGCAATTCACTGCTGTCCTGTTATTGCATACAGTCGAAATCATGAATATCCTTTAAAGACCTAGAAAGCTACACTAATGCGTTGCTCCGTGCTTCAGAAGGCTGATTTCCTGCCTTTTCTCTGCAGACTGATGAACACCTTGAAAAAGTGACCACATTAAGGTAAGATTGACTTCTCTTTGATGTGTTGGAGCATTAGTAACATTTATTGAGGTCTTGTGTTGGACACACTCCACAAGGGCCAAAGCGACTGTGTGAGGGTAAAAGAGTACTCCCAATACCTGAACTGTGTTCTGTGTACTACTGTGTATTGATATATTATGCGCACCTTCATGCTTTTTTGGGTTCAACTTCCCCACTCCAGTTTAAAACCTGCATTCTAAATTAATGAAAAAATAAGCACTCTTGAAATGACTCACACCACAACAGACAACTGCAAAAGAAGTGGCTATAATCCTCAGGGAAACAGTAACAACTCAAAAAAAAAAAAAAAACATTTGTGGATCTCTCTAATAAAAAATTAAAAGCGGGCCACAAAAAGATTATTCTCTTTATATTGGGTTTTAAGTAAAATTCTGCTGAATTGCAATACCATGAATGAATATTACTTACCGTAAGAAAAAAAAAAAAAAAAACAAAAAAAACAAAAACAAACAACCTCTGGATGAAGTAATAAATTTTCTGAAATAGTGAAAGAGCAAACTGAGGGTCTTTCTCCTTCCACAGTGAAGCAGATGATACAAATGTTTTGGCAAAGAATAAAGTATGCTGCATCTTTAAGGAATGCAGTTCTTTCCTAAACCCAGTACAAATGAGTGTGCCAAGTTTTTGATGCAAGGATATTTACAACTCTTCAACAATTTGTGCAAAACTGTTTTAAAGAAGATTTTGCAACCCTTGCTCAGCTAGTATAGTATTTCATCCATAGTCCCACAGTACTTTCCATAGAAACAAAATGGCAAAATTCGTCCCAAGGTGATTTAAATTTGGGTTTTGACATTGACATCTTTTACAGGTTTTAGGGTCAAAACCGACTTCCTTGATTAACAGGGAGTTTACAGACACATGTGCGGACAGAAACAACACACGTTTCTATCCACAGGAGGCTACCCCTAAGCATTTCAAGAGTTACTTGCAGGATCTGAAAATATGCCTTTCGCACGTGAATTTTACATACAAAATACTGAATATACATTTAAAATTAAAATTTGGCTCACAGAGAACTAGAGAAAAGTTCTTTAGTTTTGCTTCTCTAATATGTACCAACAGAATAAAGACCTAAATATTTTACGTGCGTTATGGTAAAAATAAATAAATAAAAATTTAAAAGATTATCAATACTTTCCAGTTCTGCTTTAACAAATAGTACTTTGGCGTTGCAATGAATTTGTTTTCTGATACTAATCTATAAGTACTGAAAGCAAATACATCCCCCTAACTTCTCTGGATTGATAAAAACAAATGAGGTTGGCTTACAGCTTCTTATAGAAGTGCAATCTTAAGCAATTTATGCCACTAAGCAACAAACGCTATTAGAATTATATATTACTAGCAAAAGCATTATTCAAAATTGTAAGAAGTAAGGATTATAAGAGTAAATTACTCCTAAACTAATCCAAATGCACTGCAGTAGTATTCTTCCTTAACTCTTGACTACAAACTTCTACGAGTCCCCTGTACAGGCCCTAGCATATGTAAGGGTATTTCACAGATAAAACCAGAATTTTGATCCAGTGCACAACTAAACAGGGAGAAGGAGGTAGCCAGCTATCTCATGGATCAGATCGAGCCTCAGGAAACCCAAGTATCTGTACCAGTGCAACAGAAGCAACAGTGACATGTTGCTGCAGGAGATGTAGCACGGACTTAGATCAACATAATGGACAGCAAAACTGCCCCCAGAATACTTGAAGTGCCTGCACAATTCAGTCCTAATATGCTTTTTCATAGCATGCTAGCTAATTTTTCAAGTATATATTTTAAAAACATGCAAACTAATCACACTGATTACTGCATTTCTTCAGCTTCTATGCATATAACTGTCTCTCTTTTCTTTGTAAACTCATCTAGTTTGGTGTATTTGTTATAAGCCAAAAGCTCAAGTTTAGAGCATTTACAAACCGAACTTCAAACTGCAACTAGCATCAGAAAAGAAACACTGCTATGAAAATAAAGCAGTAACAGAGATTAAAAAAGCTTAACATATGCACTGAGTTTCTGACCTCACTAAAATTTATGACAAATATATCACTAATTTCAATGGTTGTTGGAGATCAACAAGTATCTATCCATATTAAACTTATGAAGAAATAAAGGGAAAAGAATGTAATGTTTTAAATGGGAGCAACGTAGCAGATACTAGTGTTACAAATTCTTGACAAAGAAAACTTCAATTCAAATAGACTGGGCTTATCGAAATGCAGTAGTTACCTAAATGAAACCAAGCCTTTGGTGTATACAAAAAGTTTAGTAAGAAACAACAAAAAGATTTTATAAACAATGGAACTGGCAGACTATTTGTAATCAAGCATATACATATTTTAAAATTGTAGTGGTGTAAGTATTTTAAATCCTAATGCCAACACTGAAAATAAAATACAGAAATACATTGTTGTGCAGATACTTAAAATTCTATAATTGTTCTAAGAAATATCATGTTAAAATTTAAGACATTTATAATTGTTAACTCCCACATCCATACCGAAAACTTTACATTTAACTAAATAAATACAATAACACAAGTTTGAAAACTGCATTAAATCCCATTGTGAGCCCTTTGCTTTGAATACTAAAGAGGATAAGAACCAAAGTTCTAAGTGAACACCACTCCTCCAACTTACTCCCAACTTATAAAGGAAACTCTGGAAGCTATCAAAAATGTGTATACATGTAACTACTGTTGAAAACAATAAACATCATAAATACTTAAACTGAAAATGACAATTACATGATAAAAATGTTCTCATGTGAAACAGCTAACAATTATAAGCCTTATCCATCATTTTTACTTCCTTCAAAGGACATTTATAGTTTACCCATTTTGAATTGAAAGCTTTTAAAACTTGTGTGAAGCACTTTTTTTTTTAGAAGTTCCACCAGCTGTTTAATAAGACAAAAACATTTTTGTTATACTGAGGAGAATAACATTGTATATAACTTTGATGAGGTATCAAAAAACCACAAAACCTTACAAGTGTTCATTTTTTATTAGATGCCTTAGGACTACATGGATTTAAGTGTTTTTATAAAAAAGACTACCATAACAATAAAAGAGGAGTAATTTGATGGTTTATTTACTCGTTATAACCTTTAGAAAGTGTCATGCCTTCTTTAAAGTGTTTGCTTCAGGCTGTAGTTTTACAAGATGGGCTGTGGATTGGTCAAGCCCCCTCGATTCTTGACCCTGAACAGATTTAGGAACACAGTACAGCTGGCTCTTGTCCAAGCAGCCAAAAGTGCTGCTAGGTACTTTTATTATCTTTTTCAAACTCATAATCTACCTCCTACAAAATTGCACGTCCAATTTCCCATGCAGGTCAATCAAATAGTACTCACAGAAACTACAGTTTCTGATTGTTTCATACTATAATTAGAGTAGCCTTCGTGAACTAAATAGTCCAGTACAACTTTTAGTAGACTGCATGGATATTCTTCTTAAGATTTGTTCCCAGGACCAATGTTAATAAGAAAGAAAATATTTATAACAGCTTTATTCTGACTTTAGTTCCTGATACATTTTTGGATCTTAATACTCATGACAGTTAATCAAAACCTTTAGGAAGCATATATTTGGAATTTATTCTCAAAAACTTTTAATTTTCAGAAGCAGACAAATAGAAATGTAAATCAACCACCTCTTTTCCTCAGAAAACTCTTATTGCTTTGTCCTTGATTTCACTGCAGATTGCTCTATATTTAAATAAATATCATCTATTTAAATATATTCCTTTAAATGCTTGCATTGATACTTATACTCTTCTCTCCAAGTAATCAGTTCCTAATCAAAAGCCACATTATTTGCTAACACAGAAGTTATTCAAGTCTAAGCAGTGTGCTAGCTTATAACACTGTTGTGTATGTCACAGTCATGAGATCCTTAAACTGCAGTACTGCTTATTCTTTTATATCCACCTTTTTTTTTTTCTTTTTTTAATATTCAGCTTTCCTTGTTTCCGTTATTTTGCTGAAAAGTACCCTAACTTAGGCAGAAAATCCAGTTATAAGACTGTTAGGATTTTTTATTCTGTTTCCCTTTCATTAAATTTCTTCACTTAATATCTCAAAAACCAATTTGCCTTTTGGGCCCAAGTGATGTTTCCAAATACTAACCTTATACTGAAACTTCCAATTTTCACCTCAATACTGAACTCCACTTGCCCATCTTATCTGTGAAACACTGCTAAATAGATGAGTTAGCTCTGCACACTTAGGTACATCTCTTCCATTCTGGAAGAGAACAGCTCAGGTATCCTGAGCTACAATGTGCTGTATGGTGCTATGCTGTGTGGTGCAAACCCATTCATACTTGCCGGAAAGCAGAAGTACATTTTAGGAATGGAAGACAGTAGTTAAGGGCAAGCAAAGCTCCTTCATGCCCTCCCTCTAAGAAAACCTAGAAATAGGCCACTGTGCTGAGGAGCTTGGATTACAACAGCCAAAGCCATAGCAAAGGTAGAGCAAGAGCAATGGAGATAAACTTGCTCAAATCGATCTGAAAGGAAGGGCACATCATCTCTGCAGCACCAGGGTGAGCTACAGCTTCTGAGAACAACTAGAAAAAACTCAAGGTGACTGTTGTTAGAGCTACAAAGTCTGTGTCATGACAACAGACATGATTCAGGATTTGCCTCTTTTAGCAAATAAGTACATAAATATCCTTCTTGTATTTTCTTTCTCAATGACTGCTCACTGGCCATCAGTGTGAAAGTGAGCAAGAACAAAAAGGAGGTCTAATTTACATCAGAACAGAAGGAGGCAGAACAGAAGACAAAGGGACAGAAACTAAGAAAAACAGGGAAAAGAAATACGGGAAAAAGAGCATTAGTCACAGGGAAGGAGACCAGAGTCAGTAACAGCGAAGTGATAGGACCAACTAGCCTCTAAAGAATATTCCTGTCCACAATATGGAACTGATTCCAGAAGTCTTGGGACCCCGCATTCCTGTGCTGTGAGCACAGATGTGAAATTCCCTGGCAAATCAGACATCTCATCCCCACTGTTGGTGGCTGATTCTAATACTACCCGCTATGTCAACATGCTCCTTTGGCTCAAGCAAGGGAGAAGTTTTACGTAGTGCTTGACAATAAATAGTAGGATGGTACCTATCAATAACAACAAGACAATATGGCTTCAATTAACAAAATTCAGGGTGGGGGTGGGTTGTCCAGGATTCTCAAAGGAAATATTTAAAGAATCCTATATTAAAATATTTATTTGAAGATAGAAAATGTTTTTATGGGTAAACTCAATGCCCTTTGCAACTCTAATGTTCTTTAATACAACATAGTTTTCTTTCATCGTAAAGAAAAATTACCTTGTGAGAAATGAGAAAAAAATTGAGAGCTGGAAAAAACATTTCTTAAAAAGTATTTTAGTTAAAAGATGGGTACTACCAAGTTATATCTATATCATAACTGCTCAAAGAGAAAAGAGCAAAATTTATTCTTTGTAATTTTTACTCAACAGAAGAGTATCAAATCTAATAAACTCAAGGCAAAAATGACAGAATCTATAGTATCAGCCAGATTTTGTGATGTTCCAGTTAACAGCAGAAAGAGCCTCAATAGATGCTTGTTTTCAGGTATGTAAACAGATCACTGAAACTTGTCTTCGGCACCAAAGTAAAACATTAGTAAAATTTTAAAATCATCACTAAGATTTATCTTTCTTGTGTTCATCTAATCAACACCTACACTGCTTCAACTACTGTTAAAAATACCCCTATCCCCAGGCTATTAGAATACATTTCTATGGGAGTAAGGAAGAATTTCCTTGGTTTCTTATGGTTACATGCTTTTCTGGCTAAGGACATTTTTTTGTATCTAGGACAAGAAAGCAAATAATTCAATACACAATATATGTGCTTTCTTGTCCTTGTAAACATTATCCTTAAACCTAAGGACAGTAGCCCTGTATGCACTGTACTTCAGAAAGCATTAAAGACTTCCAATTTGAGCTACTATGCTGCAACTTCATACTGTCAAAATTGACTATATTTATCCCTTAAGAAAAGGATCGTCTCTTCTTACTCAACAAAATTAACTCAGCTGATTACAGAGCAAGGCTGACAGACTTTGGAACAAGCGAATGGGATATCCACCACAAAAGAATCACTGGGCTGATGGGGCTTGATGAGTGGAAAAGCTAAACTAGCAAAAAAATAGAAGGACCTTCAAACTCTTTTGGAAAGTTAAGTAGTCCCTGTGGGGCAGGGGAAAGACTAATACAACTTTTTGTAACTTCTAAATACATACATATTAAGGCAATCCATATTAAGAAAAAAGACTCTATGAACAGCCAAAGGAACAGAGTGAAGCTGTATCCAGTAAAATAATTTAAGCACTGTATTGAACAGAATAAACATACACAGCTACCATTAAATGGGATTTCATCTGTAAAAGAGCAGAACAGTCACTTACTATGAGCAACTCCTCTCAATTATTTTTATTTTGAGAGTTTAACTACAGCTATATGTTCAACCAAGAAAAGTGAAAAATAGATTTGAAGTAACTCAGTGCATTATTTAAATAAGCATATTCAGAAAAATTAAATTTCTACCTTAAAATAGTATCTTATGGTATCAAGTATGGATTGTATCAGGTCTCTCAAAGTATTTTAATGTTCAATTGTTTCAAGAGTTTATTTTCTTATCCATCTAGCATTGCACAGATAATTTCACCTGCAAATTTATTTTTATTAATTTGAGTTTATACTGCAGTACAATCAACCATTCAAGGCAGTTTGTTAAACACAAAATACATGATAGTTCCTGTCCTGAAGAGACTTCTGTCTAAGTGACAAGCAATACCAACAATGGGAAGAGAAACAGAAGCAAACAGAGGTAAAATATCTTGTCTAAGGTCAAGCCACAGGTCAAAGACAAAATTGAGAGTAAAATCCACTATCCTTGCCTATACTGCCTCCATCGGGCTATCAGTCTACTGTGAGCCTCACAAGCAACTTGGAAAAGAAGTGGCAAAAGCAGTAAGAAACCAGCAAAACTTTAACTTTTACTTTGTTTTCTTATGCAGCAGATGACAGTTTAAATTAGTGTGTTTTGGTTTTGTCCATGGAAAAACTACCACAGTGCAAGACAAGCTCGGACTAAGTGCTGTATTTTGGTCTAAGCACTACCTTTCTCTCAGGGCTGATTAAAAATTTACATAATAACCTCATGTTGATTGAATAAAAGAGATTCATAGCTAAAATCCGGGGAGGAGTTTGTAGCTTTTTTTTTTTTTTTAAGAAAAAATATCCACACAGAGTTCTATTTAAAAAGATAAAAATGAAGGACACCAGCACAGCCATGTTGTTCTGTAACTCTTGCTTGTTCAAAATATTAATGTTTTATACTCAAAATTTCAAAGATACTAAGCAAGCAGCCCTGATTTGATTGTTAAAGCAAAGCAAATAACAAAAATGCATTCAGGGACACTTCAAGATTTCAAATTGACTAGCTGTAAAATGCTTAACTTTTTTTTTTAGCTTAAATTTCTAACTACAAACAGGTAAAAAAATAAATATATATTTTAGGGTGAAGGAAGGTACAGACGTTTTAGAAATTTAGAGCCATGTCTTAACTATGGAATTGGCTCTTGACATTAGCATGAATTTTGAAACTAAAAATACTTTTAAGCCAAAAAATTGCTCTCCCTCTTGAGGCAACCTTATATAAAATCACAATCTTGCAGTATAGCAGACACAGAACAGACAAAAAAAAAAACAAAACAAAAAAACCCCAGAAAATCCCCCGAAGATGAAACTCCCTGGCACTCTATAAACTTTTTAAGCACTAACCAAGTGCATTAAAAATGCAAAGTTAACAATGTAGATGGAATTCAACTAACAGGTCTTATAGGAAGAGTACACTCCAATTACTATAAAAGTTAAATTATTTAGTCTTTATTTTTTAATATAAAACCAGTTAGACTAGACTCAATACTACTATTTTAACACAAGTCTAGGGACC
Organism: Charadrius vociferus; assembly: GCF_000708025.1. Lineage (NCBI taxonomy): Eukaryota > Metazoa > Chordata > Aves > Charadriiformes > Charadriidae > Charadrius > Charadrius vociferus. The sequence goes on along the minus strand of NW_009650173.1, from coordinate 3,031,030 downwards.
AGATGGTGGTGAATTTCAACAATACCGCACCAAGAAAGTAGGATCATGCAGCTTTTTTTTTGGATTTTTTTTTTTTTTATGGCAGTCATTCTTTTGTTTATGGTTTTTAAAGAGAGGATTATAGCATTTAACTTAGATCAAAATAAACATAAATCAAGCACGTCATCAATACTAATATTTTAAAAGTAATAATACACATCTTTTGAACAGGTCAAATTCATCAAATGCAGAAAGATATACTTTAGGTCTTTCAAAAAATACAACCGTTCAGAAACACTAAGGGGAGAAACAGAAACAAATGTTTACATACATACAACTGAAAAAGTAACCACAGAAAAATATAACTGAGAAATTAACCACAGCAAAACATAGCTGCCTTCAACAGTGCAGAAACAATTTTACCTTAGTACTACAAGATGATTCAACTCATATTTCAAAACAAAACACCCCCACCCCCCAATACTCAATATGATATTATTATAGGGCTCTAACTTAATAGTTTAGTGATTTAAGAATGGTGAATTAAAGTGGATTTGGTTATCACAGTAGCTTTTTGCCCTTTTAGGTAATTCTGAAAAGCACAGGTAAACAGAAAAAATAAGTCAAAATCACTGCCTTCCTGGCAAATGGTAAATCAGCTGATGAAATGAGAAAGACTTACGGAATTGGCAATGACTTCAATTCTGTCTTTCCTTTTTGTTTCAAAGGCTGCTCTTAAAAAGAAGAGCTACAATGATATACAAAAGTTTAATGTCGATCATTTTTGTCAATAGCCTGGTGACAAACTGTAGCCACTTTGTACGTTATTACAGGAAAGCCAAATTAATTCCCATGCAACCCTGTTGTCTTTGTGGTGTCTACTGAGAAATTTCTAGTACAGGCACTGCCTAAACCCATGATATTTTTAAACAAAATCCTGGTTGGTCAATTACTTAAAATATAGCATGAAGTTTACCCACACTTATGCAGCATTTTCTAAGATTACATACAAGGAGACAGAAATAAGACAAAGAAACACTGAAAACAATAAAACATATTTACCCTTCTTATACGCAGTTCTTCTATTGCCTCCAACAAACTTGTTTTAAAGTCTAACAGTCGAATGGAAAGTAATGTCTCTGATGGACTTCGAAGAGTAGAGTCAAGTGCCTGTGCTTTAAAATCTTCATCCATTCTTCAAACTTGTTTCTGCAAAATAAAAATATGTATTTCCCTCCAGTTTATCTTTAAGAGAATATTCAAACTGTAAAACTTGCAAATGTGGAAGCAAATTCTTTTTGCAAAGAGTAAAAATACCAGTTATAACCGCTATACAATTAACAATATTTTCATTTTAAATTAGTGTGTGATATTGTAAAAGAAAACAAACAACTTTATCATTAATTCACCACGTTAATTTGTTTTTCTTCTTTATTTTTGGCTTGGTTTTAGTTTTAAATACAGACTGTGATGAGCATGAAAAAGTACAGGTTTTTTTTTTTTTCCAGACCTACTGCCCTGCACTGGCATGAAGGTACTGCAATTAACACATCAAGCCGTGAAAAAGTAACTACCTGCCTTCAAGATTTAAAAAAAATAATCACAAAACAGGCTCAATCTTAAAGGAGACCTTCAGACAGGCTTAAAATTATGAACTAAAGGTAATATTCATGGTTTCTGCTTCTGAATTTTAACAGGAAAACTTTTTGGTTCTAGTCCCACAAAACAAAGTATCAAAATATTTTACTCTAAGCTAGCGACGTCAACTGTTGTCAAGCAAGGAGTTATGATAACATAAGACCCATGTGCCTCTGTAGGGACAAAGCACGTTTGTTAGTGACATCGGAGATGGTATTTCAGCTGTACTTCCCAGATTATATTTTTTTTAATCTTGAGACTGAATTTCCACCAGCCCACTAGAATACATAATTCTATCTCTTCCCAGAGACACCCAGTGTGTGTTTCTGGACTAAGAATTAAAGAGGTAGAGCACAGGAGTTATGACTGACCTGGCCACTGCCACAGAACCCTTAGGAAGGAATTCCTGCAGGAAGAACAGAGACCTGGTCTGTATCACGGGGCCATAACAACCACAAATCAGGGCTTACCACTTTTTCTGCTGTTGTCTAAATAAAACCCTAACATAGATCAAATTTAAGCTGCTTGGTCATGGATAATAGATTGTTTCCCTGCTTAGTTGCCCCACCACAGAAGTTATTCTAAGTTCCTGAAATCATGGTTTTGCTAAAAAGAGGGAAATCGGGCTCATTTTTGTCTTCCATCTTAAAAGATATGACTAGTACTGAACTTTTCAATATGAAATATCTGTATAAGTTCTTTTGTCAGTGTCAAAACATGTATGTTTGAAGGACTTTTGAAGAGGCAGCAAATAAAAGTCTGAGTAAGAGCCACGTACAAACATGTACCACTTCAGGCAACAAATCTGTTTTGTCAATGTGCCAACATGAATCAGGCATTGTGCAGCCAATCTGCATACATTTTAGACACAGTTTAGGCCTAGTTTTTGGTTTGTGTCATGTCCGTGTCCCCCCACCCCCTCCCCAAAGTCAAGCATTAGGATAAAAAAAAAAAAAAACATGCTACTATTTTATTTTTTTTTAGCCAAGGAATTTAGAATTGATGAAGTCAGACCCTCCCAAATGCAAATACAATGTTAAGACATGATGCATGCTCTAATTCTATTGCTGCCAGCTGACATTACAGGTTCGGAGTTGGGGGATTCTACAGGGATGAATTTCTGCCAGACAGTACTGCTACCAAATGGAGAATCCTGCTAGCCTGTGTTAATGCAGGGGTGGTGGTGGTGGAAATAAGAATGCTTGTGAAAATCTTGACACAGAAAAAGGATGGCATAACTCTGGGCTTCACCCTACAAAGGCAGGTACACTTCAGGAAGTGCACTTTGGTTATGAAATAACCATTCAAGTGATCTGGTAGAAGAATGTGTATTAACTGATACACACTGGGGTTTGTAATTTTCTTTCCCATCACAGAAGCACTTTCTCAGGAGGATATTTTCAAACCAATGCTATACTCTCAGGGATGGAAGAAAATGGGCCTCAGGCATCCACGGGCGTTCTCCCAGCTCACTGATCCCAGCAGGAGCACTTGACAAACAAGGCTTCACCTCATGCAGGAAGGATAAAGGCTTTTCTGAGTGAAGCTCATTGAGTCTTCACCCACCCCTTCATTGTGAAAGTACTATTTTCTCATAGGCAATTTGTACTCAGACTGCTTTTCCTGAGACTGCTTCAGAGCCTGAAGCTGAAAACTGCAAGGTACAGTATTGTTACGTGTGCTCCCTCTCCTCCTCCTCCAAGCTGAGTGCGAGACACCTCTGTGGTCTCTTCCACCACAGAGATCAAAGAACATTGTTACCTGCCAAATAGTTTACACTATGCTTGACTAGAAACAAAAAAGAGACAACATATAAAGTTACAAAATTAAACACTTCAAAAATATCAGCCACATACTGACAAAATGCCTATTTTCAATATCACACACAAATACAATTGTCTAGAGCTACTGTAAAGACATAGGATAACTAATAAATGTCCTTTGACACAGAAAATATATAAAAAAAATCTTGTGTAATCAAAGATACGCCCAAATAGATGCATTTTACTTTACCAACTGGTATTTGTCAGAATACCTGTAAAATAACAAAAAAATTTTAGAGCATACATAACAATCTAAAAGTTAAAGTAAAAATTATTAAAGTTCCTATTTTGAAGCTTTTACTGCATTTGCTTTCTTAGTACTTGTTTTATGTTTAACAAAATAAGGACAAAAAATTACTTTTTAAAAAGCACATTATAAAATCCATTTTAACACAATTTTAAGTGTCATAAAGGGCTTTACATCTTTGAAAAGCACTTATTAAAAATTACATCTTAAATACCCTACACTCGAAAGTAAGTTAGCCTATAAGCCTGATAGGGGTCAGGGTAATAACACAGAATGAACAAATTACACTGTCATTCCACTTAAATTATTTAAGTTATTTAATTTGACCTGTAGATAGTCTCTTGTCTTCTCATCATGCCTGACTTTTAAGTGGGAGGTCTTCATTCATGATGATCCTTTAATGGAAGCAAAGCTTTCTCCATTTAACCCATGGTGTTATCAATCATGTACAGGGATAAATGAGGCTGTAAGATTTTGCCAGTATCACAAATGACACTGTGACCTGAGGCCAACATCTTTATTTGCTTCTCCAGTGATTCACTTCAGCAGATATTAACCAATTTTATAATCCATGAAAGGCAAAATTAAAGGACACCATCCATAAAACAGAATAATTCCTATCAGCAACAAAGTGATGTCTGTATTATCTTATAAATTATATGGCCATACAGTGTGGTAATGTAATGAAGTAAAGATGGTAATAATCAAATGCCTAGGGCAAATGCTAATATGCATTTAATCACACAGCATGAAGCCATTTGTCACTACACTTGAATGCATGTGTACATAAAATACATGAGTCACGTCCTTATTGTTATAGTATAACAGCATCAATTTCACACTATCATTTTACCACAATAACAACTGTAGGTTTTGATATTAACTAAAACACTCAAACACCAGAAGTGCATCTCATAGCAATACCTTTAAAAAACTATTTTGAAATACATTCCCCCTACTATTTGACTTAACACATTTGAATACTGCATGGGTGAAGAATTCTATAATTTTTCATACAAAAACCTCTTCAAGTACATTTTCACAACACGCAGTGACTTTTTAGAAACCGTGTAATTTGTGGCATTTCAATGTAGGCTGAATCAGTTTTTATGCATGTACCATCCTTGACAAATAATTACTGGCTTTCTTTTGTTTGTTTATAGCACTTACATACACACAAGAAACAGACAAAACATCTGCCTTAAGATAATCTAAAGTGTTTGCAAATGCTACCACCAGAAAAATTACACTGAAGTGTAAGCATCAACTTCTGTTCATGGTGAAATACAGGAATGAAAACATTAGTGGAGAACTTTATTTGCTTAAGTCTAATAACTTCTGATCAAAGTGATGGCTACAAAAATATGGCTATCCTCATCAGATGCAGACACGCAAGTTAAGAACCAACTCTATCACCCCTGTGCTTCAGGTGCAGCCCACTAAAACTGACGTTTTAGCTGTAAGAAAGACTTCTGTGACTATTTGTGAAAAACAGTACAAAAGTTTATGCAATCAAAACAAATTCATCCAGGTACATAACACATCCACATACATACAGTTATGTCTAGTCAAGGGCTAGAATTTAAATCTGAATATGTTGCTACTGTATTTTCAAGATGTTAGTGATGCTGTGGAACCAACAAGTCAGATTACAGTTTAATAAGTATGCTCCAGATTTTTGTCATGTTAAACTTAAGAGTGTAGAATACTGTCCACTTTTGGATAAAATTCTTTTAAAAAGTATTTATATGCAGAAATGGCATAGTATGACTAAGATTTATACAAGATGTTATCAGTATTAAAAATAAATAAGTAATCACCCCACACAGGATAAGGTTACTTTTACGATTATTAAAGACCAAAATACATTTAGAGGCACTGTCCGGTTCATAAAATTCCAAATAATAAGTCTCACATATACATTTTCACTTTCCAAGGAAATGTCTTTTTGATACTGTTCAAATACCTGCTTTTATTGGAGAGAACTAAAACCAGGTTTGACTTGAAATCATTCTTATTTTAATTTTTTTAAAAGGGATAAATGCTTAAATTCTATTATAAGTTTATAAGGTTATAACTTACATATAAGTTCAGAAATTAGAAAACAAGCATTCAGCTGTACCAAAGGAGCATAACAGTCCAGACTACATGAGTATGCTAGGAAGAGCTTAACAGAAAGCACTAGGGAAAAAAAAAAAAAAAAAAAAAAAAAAGAAGCAGGTGTTCATCATTTTACAGATTCCAACCATCATGTCTGTCTCACACCTTGGTTGCATAACCCAGATGGGATTCCTCCATAACAAGATAACCTACTGGCACAGAGTGCCATAAAATTTGGACTATAAGACAACTTGGTACATTGCCTATGTAGCAACAACAAGAGACAAGAAATCTAAAGTGTAGACCTAAGATTTAGGTAAATGTAGATCTAGGTTCTTACATTGTGTAAGAACCAACTTGTTAAGAATCCATCATGTAAATGTTTAAGTGGGTTAAGACCTATTTTACTGAATCAAGAGAGTTACAGCATCTTAAAGTTCTTGGGCTCACTTGGATAAAAAGAGAAAACATATTTGAAGACAGCACTCTCCTTATCACACCTGGCGCTTCCCCCCCGCCATTTTAGATTCAGAGGGTAGGGTTATTTATTTTTAAACTTTTGCAGGCTGACAAATATTGTAGGCAGTTATGTTTGATGTTGTCTTAAATCATTTTTCAATTTAGGGATGTATAGAAAAATAAGTTATTTTTCATTTTCAATAGAAGGTTATAATACTTCTCCTCCAACCCACATCTTCCAACAAGAATATATACCATCCTTTTAGGAAAAACAGCTACCTATCAATACACCAGACATCACCCGCATCCAACCAACACACTTGATTTTCCCACCCACAATTCATCTGTACAGTTTCAGAAGATGCAACTCATCTGAGCTTTGAAAAAGTTATGCCGGCAGGTTAGGACCAGACCAGGAGCTCCTTGCAGGTTCCAGAGTGCTGACAGTGGTGTACACCGCCCATGAGGAACACATAGCAGATAACAGGATATAACACACTCTCTTGAATGAGGTGTGTTGGTTTAATTCTCTATTTTGTTTCCCTTTAGGTTGTGTGTGTTTTGGGAACCGTTTTGGTTTTTTAGCTGAGAATAGCTCCATTCACACATACAAATCTGACAAAGCAAACACCTAAACATTTCACAAAAAGGCAGGTTCTGGGAAAGAAGGCACTACCTCTAGCAATTACAGAAATTATGTATCTGTATTCAACAGGCTGCCATTATCAAAAATATTTTCTTCCTAGAAGGGAATCCACTATGCAACTGATATTTTAAAGATGCTCCTCTACAGTTTTGTTTAAAATACTACTGTATCTACTGATTGTCAGTTGTTATCGTGATGATCTATAAATCATTATAGCATCATACAAGAAAAGGTATTTCCTTCAGTCTTCTAAAACTTTAGAAGTTAATCAATTTTCAAAAAAAAATCCCCAAACTTTTCAGTTTTCAAAAGTATACTGCCAACCTTATAAGACAATTTGCTCCTAAAAGCTAAGATTAATATACCAGTATATCGGTTTTCATTTACAAAGAATTATGTTGTTCTTCAAAATGTAGTACCAAGACTTGGACTCTTTAAAAAGGCTCAAAACCAGAAGACAGCAAGAATCTAATATTTGTGGTTTTGTAGTCATACCATCTTAAATCAAAAATAATTTAGAGGAGGGATGGGTCAGACTTGTGGTTTTTGAATGCAGAAGATTGTATAATTTATTGGAATTTTATAGTAAATCAGGTAGTACTGTCAATGCAAAATATTTACTTTAAAGGACTTTATAATAATTTTAATTCTAAATAAATATTGATTTATATTAAAATTCCATAGAATCTTCTTTTATTCATATATTACATGAATGTAAGTTTGGTGAACATACACTTAATGTAAGAACAGGTGCCTCAGGTCAGGCAAAGGTTCCTTCTACCTCACTATTTCATCAATAACAAACAAAAATCCAGTTATAACTCTCTTCTACTAAATGAAAGTGAACAGTAATTCTTCTCCTTGACCTTGTAACTACAGGATTTTTAAATTAGCCTGGAGCACTAATTTGGATCATGTGTTGCTTCTTATAGTGTACCATCAGCATGCAATCTATGTTTCAACAATATACCTTTGAAGACTGGTGGGACCCGACTGCTTCTTCAAGGCTTTTCTGGACAACATTCTCTATCCCTTTATTGATGGATTAATAATACTTTGCTGTATCTACTCTTTCTCATTAAGTAGCTCTACCTACCCTTTTTCATGCTCTTTCCTAAAGTTAGAGGTTATGCTTTTACTAGTTTACCTTAACAAAACAGGACAGAATTGTCTAGAGAGCTCATGACAGAAATTCTGAAACAGACAGAGCATATAATATATAGCCTGTTACTAAAGAAAACAAAGATGTTGTTCTTTGCTGCTCTAACAGCTGAAGACTTAACATAATAGATTTACTGCATATAGTAGATATCCCACAATTGAGTGCCTTTTATCCAAGGAACAGATTTGTGAACCTGCTATTATTTCTTATTTTCCAAAGAAAAAATATTGCTAGTCACATCAAGTTGTCCTTATCTATGGTATTAAAAGCTTCTGGCCTAAATTCAATGGCATTTAAGTTCAACATAAGCATAAAGATTTTCATTCTGGAAACTGGACACTTGTTCTAAAGTTGCCTTTGTCAAAACTCAGGAAAGTATTATGTCCTTTGCAGGAGGGAGACCAACATTACCTCCATAATAGACCACAACAATGATCCTTAAAAATATGCCTTAGAATCTTTGCTGACAAAACCATCATTAGGTACTAGTAATCTGAGACAATCTGGTTGGTGGTATCCCTCTTTTCAAAGGTTAAAGGTTTTAATAAAATTGTGGGAAAAAATATTGGACAAAACCCTCAGCTGTTAGAATCCTCAGGTTTTCTTGGTGAAGAAGTAGCGGCTCTGGGTTGGTTTTTTCATTTTACTCATTTGCCTACAAGTTTGTTGTTTTGTTTTTTTCCACATTCCCAATGCTGTTTCAACATATTAATGAAGCTACTGTTAGGGAGCAAGGTGATACGGCTAACATCTTTATCTGTGTTTCAAACCCATCTAAATATAATGGCTAAGCATACTATATGTGTACACTCATCATATGACAAAAAAAAAAAAAAAAAGAAGGAAAGCTGAACAACACATTCCTGAGAAGACCAAAATGATGACCCAGAAAGCATATGGGAAAGTCCCTCCGAGAGCCTTTTTTATTCAATCTGCAATACTTGATTTTGATGTGATAATAGCTGCTTCAAGCAATTATCACAGTGGTTCAATTCAGCCTTTTAGATCATAATGCAGTAAAGATTACTCCCATCAACTAAAGATCTATAGTAAATGTAACTGGAAGAGTGAAGTTTTGTCAGTTACTCCAAAGTCTGCATTAGCTACATGTTGAACTCCGTATGAAATTTAAGAGATTGAAACTGCTTGTCCAAGTACTACATTGCTTGGGAGCTGCATTTTTCCCCCAGTACAAGCGGTTCCCTTCAGTAATTTGAATTCTTTTGATGAAAATATGTAATCTTTCACAAGCTAACCAGCCCCCACATTTTTCAAAACCAGGTAATTTAAAATATCCATATCACATAAGTTGATTAGATGGTATGACAAACACAGAAACACATTTTCAGTATCCTTACCTTCTGTAATCAAAAATAATTACATAATATGTTGTATCTGTCTTTTATAGGACAATACTAAGGTAAGACCGTCAATAATAACAGAAGATTTTTTTCAACCACAACTAAAAAAGATTATTAAGAAATCAGCAGAAAACACAACTTAACTAATTTCAACTCAAATTAAGAAAAGAGGAAAACATAAAACAGTTGCACTCTAATTAAGACTGTAAAAATGTATACCTACTTACAATGTGTTTTTATGTGGGATTAAATTCTCCTTTTCCCTAACCTTTCAATCCTAATATTTTTCAAGATTCAGTCAGCGTCCTTTTACCTATTAGTATAGAGAGATTAACTGTTCAAGGGACTAACAGAACCCAGGTTTACTCACATATTACAGGCACAGAAAAATCCAGAGGTCTTTGACTCAAAAAGCAGTTTGCCTTCGTTTTAAACACCATACTGCCACCTAGTCGACAACCTAATGAACTATGCTGTCCCCGTACTTAATCCACCACAATTACAGCTAAAGCCATGGACTAAAAATGAAATTGTTTCCTAAAAACGTGTTTTGTGCAAGGACTAAGGTATCAGAAGCAATGAGAGCTCCATAACTTCCTCGTCCAGTTGAAGTACTCTGGCAGCAAAAAATAAGCAGCAACTGCAGTTTTCAGAACTCATTTGCAATGTGTCACTCACTGCAAAAAGCGCAGACGTATTCAGGTAGCATTCCAGTGTGGTGGTTGCTACTTGTTTGTAGTTATAGTTGTGAAATAACTGCATCAAGTGTAAAACAAGGAAATAATTAGACTCAGTACCATCGAGTAAGCAATCAGTCCAAAATAACATAATACTAACATTAAACGGATTTACACTGAGGAATGTATGGAAGAAAACAATACCTATATGTGAAAAATCTAAAGATGTGTAAAATTTAGTTTTATCAATTAAGAAGGCTGTTTGCTATGGAAGCATCAGTCAGAACCATGTTGAGCTGTGGAGTGTTTCTTACGTGACAGTCTCATTAAGGAGAATAAATTGCTCTTTTGGCCAAATCTAATCCAAAAGATTAGGGACATGGCAGCAGGAGGAGCAAACACAATCCCCTGTGTCACCAAGTTCAGGCACTACTAGTATTTAACTTCTTTCCAGCATTTTGGAAATACCTATTTTATATTCTGAGAGAACTGATTTGCCTGAAGGTTGGTTTGTTGTTCTGTTTTGTGGTTTCCTTTTTTTTTTTCCTCTCGTCTTTTAAATGTATCTGACAAAAAGTACTACTTTTTCCTCTACAAACCATTCCTCAACATAACTTACACTAATATTACTATTAAATATTTTGGGATCCCTATGGTAAAGCTTCAAAAGGAAAGAAATTATCATCTCAATGGGGCATAATATGATAGGAAAATGGTTTCCTTTTCTGCCTGTCAGTGAAAAAAATTCCTGTCTCATCATTAGAACAATTTCCTAATCCTATACACACGCATCCTGCTATAGGGCAGTGCAAGCACGTCTCTGCAGCACCAGGTTTGGAACAGCTCCCACAGGAGCAGCCTTGTACCAGGACAGAGTTTACTGTCTCCTCCCCATGCCACAGCATCCCCAAAACTCCACAGCTGCAGAGACGGCAGAAACCAGGCAGATGTTCTTCCCCCTCTTTTGGTACCCAGTCTAATACACGACTGTATTGACTAATACATGAACAGGTACAGGATTTTTGCAGGACAGAAGGCAGAATGCACAATGTTTCTCTAAAGATGCATCAAAGACCATGGCACAGTGATAAAAATTTGAATGCAAAAGGCATAAGAAACCAGAACAGCAATGCTTTTAAGATGACATATAAATATACCGATGATGGTTATTTTTAGAGCTTTTTTCATGTTAGCCTTTACCACAAACGTGAAAGACAACGTGACGGAGAGCTTACTACAAATACTCAGTAAATATGGATGTTTTACATATTTGTTCAAATACCTAAGTGAAAGACAAGACTTAAGCTTTCCTCCTGAGGATAAATTTTGCAGCTTGAAGCACTCTACTGTTGGCTACACATTTAGTTATTTTTTCAGCTAAAAACTATTACCATGGCTATAGAAACACATAGCTGGCACTGGGGTATCAGAAGAAACTAAACCACAAAAGACACCCCGGGTTCAAACCAGGAACATTCCTCTGTAGTTACCTGTAGGCTGAAACGCACTGGGAGCCAGACACAAGCAAAGCAAATAAATGTCAAATAAACTATGCGAGAGTATACATGCAAGTGCAAGGACAGACACACAGGAAAAGGAGGAGAAACTCTCCTGTACTTTTTTTGTCCATTTGGATTCAGAACAGACCTGGAAAAGGTGGCACTGACAGAAAAGATGCACCAGCTATTAACGCATTTTCCTCACAGGCCTGTAGCATGGTGAAGCTGTTCTCATGCTGGGAGGCAAGCAGCCTGGCTAGCAGTTTAAAGAAATATTTCCAGAATTTGATTGGGGCACTGCATAAACAAACCCATATGAAAACCAAGAGACCAGGCCCTACATAACAAAAATGAGAAAAGACACCACTCGCTTTGGGACAGGCCCAAGATTATTAACAGCACTGGGGCCTCCCAGGCCCTGCTGAAAAACTGCGTTTTTAAAAAACACTGTTTTCCCTCAATTCTACCAGAGCGGAGGCCAAGACACACACACCACACACACACACACCCCCACCGGCTTACCCCGATGGGGCTCCACAGTGCCCCCCCCTCCCCAGCCCCGGCTTCCCGCCAATGGCCGCCCTCACGCCACGGGGCTGCTCTCCTCAGAGACGGGAAGCGAGGGGGCACTGGTAATACAGTTAATTTTACTTTGTTAGCAATATGTAATAGTAGGGCACGTAACCCTTTCCAGTCCAAAACGTAAACCTCCCTCGAAGCGAGCTGCGCTGCCAAGGCCCCGTCCCTCAGGCCAAGAGCCCCCTGAGGGAAAGCGGGAGAGGAGCTGAGCCCTTCAGGGCAGTCATGCTTTAAGCTCAGCACACTCACAACACACCAGAGCACGGAAACGCAGTTAATGCCCCACCACGGCCTTTACTCTGCCCTCTAGTGACATCACGCTGAAATTAATTTTTAAAGGGAATGGGACCCAGAAGATAATTTGCTTTTCAAAGGCGTGCCTGGCACCTCCCCCCCCCCAATCACATACATCCCGCTACATAGTTCTGAAGTGGATTAGTATTTTGCCGTAAGTTTGTACTACTTTTCCCCAGAGGGCTTTTTTTGGCACAATAAATTAGATTTGTCCATTTGATTTTGTTTAAACTGTAACAATATAAGGGCCAGTTAAAGCACACACAACACTAAGGAGAAAGTGATTTGACTTTTGGGAGGTATATAGCCCAGCTGTGTTGGAACATGCATGAAAGAGAAAATGCTTTTATAAAAAAAAATAAAAAATAAATCAACATTTCCAAATCACTCAAGTGAAAAAAGATTTTTTTTTTTTTTTAAAGGGATACCTGATATAATATGTGCTTTGTATTAAAAAGATAAGCCGAAAGGTGATGCTCAGGACTATACTCTTAGCCCAAATAATTTCTCATCAAAAACTTTATTTTTTTGGCTAGGCAGCTAAGCAGGCACAGAGTCCCACAAGAATATTCTCAGGAATTCCAGTAAGGAATTCCAGTAAGACCAGAAACCTGCAGTGACACCGACCTTCCTGAATGCTTCCTATGCCTACGTAACAGCAAATCCCCTTTCTAATGCACGATCAAGTTCGTCCTCATTAACCTTACCAGGTAGCAGCACAGTCGTGCTCATGAGTCGGAGTGCTGGGGTTTCTGTGTCACAAAAGGATCTTTACAGATGTATTACAACAAAAACCCTCAGCTAAGACATACAAGGATTAAGCTAGTGGAGCAGCTGAGTAGTGTGTTGGTTGAGATTGCATTGTCCCCATAGGTCTTCACGGCTGTTTGAGTATTACTGGATGGCTAGTGGAAATATACAACTGGAATATATTATCTGTTCAGGAAGATCTGCCACAGGATTTTCACTTTTCAATGAAATTGACCGTTTATTTACACAAATACGTAGTCTGACCTTCAACTGCAGAATCTTTTGTATTTAGAACTCAATCCTGCTTACTACCCCTGACTTCAAGATAAAAAGAGCTAGCTAATACAACAAGCATAGCATGTTAAATACAGTTGGATTATTTAAAGATCAGATAATACAAAATGGTTTGTCCAACTCTGCTTTGCAATTTTCATAGAAAATGGTAAGAGAATTAAAACTGAAAATACTATCCAGCCTTTTTTTTAGCACTATATAAAGAACCACCACAACATTTTAAAATTTCGTTACGAACAGCTTCAAAATTGTATGCTGTTATTCATTACTTATGTAGTAACCTTCATGTCAGTTTATGATTTTACCAACTAAGTAGTTCTCTGCAAAACATAACATTAGTTTTTATAATCATCTTCATATCATTAATAAATCAATGCTGAACTGCTGCATGGAAGAAGACCTAGATATAAGAGAAAAAAAGGGGATAAGAAGTCACACAACTCAGACAAAGCATAATAGGAGTATAATGTGAAAATGAGCACTATAGTGAAAGGTATGCAGGAATTTATTTATCAAGAATTTACATTTGACATGGAATGCAAGCTGAAGTCATCTAATAACTGGCTATTAAGGTCCCTTACTTTTGCCTGATCAAACTTGAAAGAGGCAAAAAGAAATGGGACACTAGAAACAATTAGGTTTCCAGTAACTATTTCATTTCCTGGACAAGGGGAATAGAACAATCTAAGGACTTGCAGAAACATATGTCCTATCTTAAAAGAAAACAAGACACAAATTTGAAAGTAATATAGGAACTCTTTTCACTTTCTTTTCTCTCTCTGCTAAAATTCAGATATAAACATACAAAAAAATACTTTGTTTTTGACTCAAGATTGTTTGTATTTCACCTGGATTACCGTCTTCAACAACGGCATGAAATTCCATGAAAGCATCATTGGTAAACTGTATAGTGCAAATGTCTCTCAATAAAGTTCATAGCAAATAGTTATGTATATTTAATGTTACACATAAATCACATTTTATGGAAAGATAACATAGTCACTGTGGAATGAGTCACTTTTTCCCCCCTTGAAGTCCTGTGATTTACTTGGCAAAAATTAAAGTAAGTATTTGAAACAATGATACCTGGAAATGTAATATTTTCCAAGGTACAAGTCAGAAAGCATTCTTTTGCAGAAGTTTTGAAATATGTAATCTAGATCTAGTAGATGGGGACATAATTTGGACTGTGACCAGTAACACAAGATTTATTCCTGCCAAGGCCACAGTTGGAAGCTAAAAAAAATGAACAGAGCAGGGGGCTGACCTTCATACTGAAGTTTATAGACAGTGCTACAAATGAGCACCAGATTAGTATTTACTGGCTACGGTGGCTGTTGGAAACCATGATGTTGGCAGTTCAGCACAGCTCTCCAATCTTTGAAATACATTTGGCAGTCTGATTAACACACTAAGCAAACCTTTATCATCGCTTCAATGGTTTTCACAAGGAATTATGATAGTGTTAATCATATAAATTTATACTTAAAAAACCCACCTTTTTGAAAAAAAGTCTAATTATTTTTTTGAATACTTCTAACAAAGCCTCTATATAACTAATATCTTTGGATGCCATCTCAAATCTACATCCATCTTTATTGTAAATAGTTGCTTTAGATGATGTGCACCAAACATTTTTGGTATGTTCTTCCAAGTTACTAATTATTGCAGTTAGACTGCTGCTTTTTAATTCAGCATCAGTCTTTTTGCCATTGTTTTCAACCAAGATGAGTTTACAAGAAATGTATCTACAGAAGAAAATGTTGAAACACTTAAAAAAAAACCCAGACCGAAATACTGCACACAAGATGTACCAGAGACATTAACAGAACTAACCACTGGGATTAATTTTTGAAAATAAGTAATACAGCTGCATACAAATATAAAACAATAACAGAGCAAACCCAGGAGTACAGTCCTGAAAGACACACTGCTCTTCTCATAGAGTGCCCTTGTTGGAATCGATGGTTCTTACAGATGATAAATCATAACTACTAAGACATTATGTTGCACATGGTATGGAAGCAAAAATAAAATATTCACTTAACGGAGAGAATAAATATTTATATTTGAAGAAAAAAGTAAGAGTCAAAAAAAGTCATGGCTTCCTTTGATTTGGCATACAGGGAAGGAATTATTTGCTCAGAATTTACCAAAGGGGGTTGGCCTTAGCCTCTGTTCTCATTTTACCTCTGCAAAACTGAGACTGTCTCCAGGTACCACAGTTACTCCAGCTACAGTGTCCACTCATATCCAAGACAGTCCAGATGAATAGAATGAATGTATTACCGCCCAGGCACATCTTTGTCTGGTGCAATGGGCCTTCATGTAGTTGTCTTCCCTCTGCTACAAGTAACAAGTTTCAAAACCTTACTCTGAGATTCCCACCCACCCCCCCCT
>NW_009650173.1:3004070-3015022 GCF_000708025.1 Charadrius vociferus | reverse complement strand
TATATATATATATATATAAAAGCAAGCTGCTTATGTAAGTAAAATAAAGTCTGTCTTAAGACAAGAAAATAATTTTTAGTACTGTAATTCTGAGCATCTCTTAAATAGCTTTTTTTTTATGCCCGGAATATATTGGAGCAGAGTTTTATAATTGAAAAACTAGGTCAACAGGTTATTTTAAAGTATTGGAGATGGGTATCAGATTCAAAACAATTTTTAAATAAAAGAAAGAAGATATCTTTCTTCTGTATTTAGCTCAAATAAAAAGGACGACCTTATGACCACGCAAAACCCTACAATTGCTACACAGGTATATGAAAACAATCACAATTCTTCCTTAACATTTTTCTGGAATTTTTTAGAAAGGGTGTGGGGTGTTCAGTTGTTGGGTTTTTTTTAAACATACAAATCTTTTTTGTTGCTGTTAAAAACACCCAAAAAACCCACAAAACCAAAACTAGCAAGCACTATCAAATACAGCAGATGATTCTACTGGGAACAGCATCAGACCTGAAATTAGCACATACTGATATCTGAAAGACATAAAAAGACTTAAGTCTTTCAATTTTGTTATTCATAATTGTATTACACAAAAAAAGCTGGTGTAAGAGGTTGGGGGGGAGGGAAGAATCAGAGACTCTTTGGCTGACTGGATGTGTTACATTAATTTCTTAATATGTGAAGGAGTGGATTATCCCTCTAACAGCAATGGGAAATTAGTTTCTTTATTTCTTCATTAAGACTGGGGGAGGGAAATTAATTTTCTACTCTGCTTTTCAAAATTAATTGAATATATCTTTATTAAAGTGATAAATATATACACATACTTTTTGGTTGAAAGAATTCTCTAAATTAATCCTAAACAGATATTTTCAAAGCGGCTTGGTAGTGCATGGTTATTTTTTTGTTTCATTTTCTGATGTTATAAAAATATTGAAAAAATAGATCATATATACCCAGTATAATAAGGATTTCTATAGACAAAAGTATCTGAAAACAGTTTTTCTAGAGTAATTTTTCGAGTATTAGTTAAATAGCATACTGTTTAGTCTTCATTTCTTCCCACTCTGACTGTATTATTTTTGTACCTGTATTTTACAGCTTGTGATGTACCTAAGTCTCTATGCTTTCATGCGTATAGGTATATGCATCAAAGAAGAGGTTTTTGATTGCTCTAACAAGAAACTGCAGTGTTTAAAAGCATCATCAACTTAGTTTGAAGAATGAGGCAAAGTACCTTGAGGTGTCTAGATATTTTCATGCACATATTGATTCTTAGAGAAATTTACAAAGCATCTCAAAGTTACTCACTTTACTTCCTCTGCACTGGATATTTTTATATTTGCTTGTATTGTAAATGTATTTCACACAGTGTCCTTCCACCATTGCATCATTATATTCTTTCATTTACATTCTTCAGTACTCTCTTATGTAAAGTCAACCACTTCAAAGTGAGCTTACGCCAATAGTATATTTAGCCTTCTACTGCTTAAACAGTATAATCCTTTTCTCTAACATCTTTCTTACTCAAAAATAAGTCATAAACATTTTTCTAAAGGACTTTGACATTTAAACAGCTGGAAAAAACCTACCAATGGTAATAATGATTTTTCCATCTCCTGGTATCTTCACGTGAAGACTACATGTCCTAGCAAAGAGCATGCTTTGGCCAAACATAAGCTCTGGACTGAATTCAAGAATACCACAGTGGAACCCAAGAACTTATAAGGAAAGTTAGATTTGTCAGTCCTATAGAAGTGTCAATTCCTTCATGCACTTTTGGCCTAAAGGCTCAAAAGAGTAAGAAAATTCATGAGAGCCTCCTGCAACTTCATTTTCCTCAAGTACCTCAAATGCATACAACAGAGAATATAATTTCACATCCCTCATTCAATGACAATTAATGCTATATTATGGGGTCTCTGTCTCCCTGTACAAATAAGTAATTCAGTCTAAGACTACATCAATATAGACACAGGTTATTTTAATTTTATCTTTTTAAATTTTTAAACTTAAATGGACAACTTTGCAATTTCTACCAGGTTTCCCATAACTTACTGTGTTATTCTTTTCTTAAAGAAAAATCTGAGAAATAAATTAGAAGACAATTATTTCTGAAATTGCACTGCATTTACTATAAACCCACACTCATATTCTAACCTCTACCACTAATTCCCAAGTGAAAACCACCAATTTCTCTATTTAGTAAGATCTTTAACTGTTTTACAGTCTTGATTACCAAGGAAATGCCTTCTTGTATAAATTTTTTTTTAAAAAGTAATTAATATCCATAAACGCAGGGGGGTGAACTTGACTTTGTAATCCTCGAAAACCAGTGACCTTTAGCCTTACAAATTATTTTCAACCTGTAAATATTATTTAATTAAAAGCTTGGATTTTTTTGCATTAATTTTCTAGGTTCAAAAAATCCAAACACAAAAATTATTCCTCGAGTTACACACCAAAGATAAAAAAAGCCCTATGTAATTAATTCATCTTTGCAGAAGTTTTTCTTTTCATGGGCTCCACCTTAATTTATGTTAATAGAATTCTAGTGAATTCTACATCTTCTAAGATTATTCTCATCATAAGAGAAGACGAAAAAGTGGAATACAAGTAAGAATTACAATGGTGGGAAGTTACAGCTAATCTCCTTACTAGGAAGTTAATAGGAAGTTCTTGTTTGGTTGGTCAAACAAATAACATCTTAATTATAGACACACAGACTATAGGAATTAAATATGCAAAGTTTATATTGAACAAAAGCAAGACTGTTTCAAAAGCATTCCCACGTCATGATTCAACCTTTTTAATCCATTACACCGCAACAGTCCTTCTCTTTCAAAACCGCCAACAAGAAAGTTACAAAATACAACCAAGAGGAAGTAGAACAAGTTCTTCACTTGTTTAGATAATTTATTGCTTGATTAGCAGCTTGTAAAAAAAAAAAAAAACAAAAAAAAACCTGAGTGAGTCCACACAGCATCTGCATTAATATGTTAAACATAATTTGTAAATACAAAATAAGATTCATTCTTTGCCCAGAGAAACAATTTAACATTGATGCACAGAGAAGTGAAAACAAACTTCAACTGTATCTCCCCCTATTAGGCGAACTTGGAGAGGAAGGCTGGATAACATTTAAGTAGCAGATGAGTTCAACTACCCAAGGAAACAAGTCAATGGTGCAATACTCAAAGAAACCACCACCAAAAATTCTCTTCCTTAAGGAAGAAAATCTATGATCCATCCTATAATTAAAACAGTACACAGTGGAGTCCCTTCCAATGCTGTAACATTTATCAAAATTTATAGTTTGACAGGCTTTTACCAGTATTGCTGTTTTCATTGCTTCATGCATTCACAGAGGAGGTTGCTGAGTGCCCTGTGATACTCCATGTCACACAAACTCCTTCTGTCACAGCTCCAGAGAAACTACCACATTATTCTCCTCTTCCGGGATTTTTTTTTATTAAAAATATAATGCTCCCCAAGATCAAGCAGCAAGGAAACTCCGGAAGACTTTTCATGTCCAACTGTACAATCTCCAGACAAAAAAAGAAAAAAAAAGAAAACAAAGAGTCTTATAGAGAGCATCCTTAAACCATCTTGAGCCAAGACTCAATAACCTTTTCCAACATACAACAAAAACTTTGCATGAATGGGGCAACATAACACTATGTTTACCATCCCTGCCACTGTACATATTATTAGCCCGCACACCCATAAGTCAGGTAAGAATGGCATCATAAGAATGCTGTGAATATTTAGAATACAAGTCCAATGCCCAGACTTCTGATCCAAACTCATCCATTTCCTTCTTACTCATGTGAACCTCCCCTTCAGTAATGGCAGCTCAGTTACAGGCGCCACAACTGCCATGCAGCATACTACCTGGTCTTCTTGAGCCACTTCACTGATTTAAGGAATCTCCAACATAATTTATCCAACAGTTTCTCCATAGCCAAATCTTTCATCCATGTTCTTTTTCCTGAGCTAACGCAGAAGTCAAGTAATTGCTCGATTACTTGCCTTGGATAATACAGATTATGTACCTCAGAAGGAAAATTTGTCAAGCATTAAGAAGTTTGGCATCCGTTGTGAAATATTTTGCCTTTGTTCCAAATGTCAAGAGTTGTATGCGCACCTGAGACGCAGGCACTAAAATTATTCTGTTGGAAACAGAGTTGTGTTTTGGGGTCCACAAAACAAAAAGAGTCAAAAGAATTCATACCAGTACTCTTCACGGGACCTCTCCTTGTAGAGAGACTGCTTACCTAAATGTTCCGCGTGTTTTCTTAGGCAGAAAGACTATTTAGGCAGCTTGTCATCACTGATCTTAATAGGACTTTCAGAAAAATCTTTGCTTCTGTCTAGTCTACAAATATTTTTACAATCAGCTTTTAGACCACAGTAAAGAATAACTGCATGATGAGCTGTGCTGGCTTTACCTCACACACCTGGCAGTCTCTCATTTGGACTAAAAACCTAAAAACTCTCACTGATTGCTTTGTCAAACTCAATAAAATTCACTTTGCTCTTTATCTGGCTGTAATGTGCTAGACCATTTTCTAGAAAACATAACCAACATAAAAGAATGGCAAATTACAATATGCAGGAAAAAAATACAGGCTAACACCACTGTTTATAAAATTGGTAATCATGAAAAATGCTAGTTATTTGATATATTATCAACCCTAACAACCATTATCTCTGCTTGGATAAAAGCACCTAAAATAAGCACCTCACCCAATTAAAGCTGGCTTCGTTCACCAGCGGAAATAAATTGAAATTTTAAGATTACATGGCTAAAGGAAACTTAAAAATCCCTTTCTCACCTTAAATCTTCAAGCAACCCTTCCACAATCGCAAACAAGTTCCTTGTGGATCAAACAAACACACACCAAATGGAAATTGACTGTATCACAGCAACAAAGTTTACAAATATATCTCTACAGCTAAGAAATTAAATGCAGAGCATAACAGAAACATCAATATCTATTGCATTTATGTACATCAGAAGCCTGCATTGCTGCTGCAGCTGAGCAAAATTAAGGCCCAGCCAAAGCTGTCAATCTGGTATTACATCACTTCACCTACAAATAACTCAAAAGCTGAATTTTGTTAGAAAATGAAATATTTTCAAGACACATTTTATACAGCTTTGTCTTGTGTACTTTGATAACAGATTCTCAGCAGGATTTTCAGAATTGTAAGTGAAACGGAGCTGGAAGAAAAAGCTGAAAGGCCACCAGAGAGCTCCCTCTAGTGTGAGCAAGAAAAGAAAATCATTGAAGTCCAAGATGTCAACTGTACAAAGAAATGTGTTACTGAGACAAAAAAAAAAAAAAAGACAATGAACCAGAACTAGTAAGTTTAACCCCAGATCTTAGAAAGTTGAGATGAGGTTGAAAGATCAGGGCTTTTGCTCTACTAGAAGCAGATGGCATCACAGAATCAAAGGATGGTTGAGGTTGGAAGGGACCTCTGGAGGTCCACCACCCCCACACTGTCCCCAAGCAGGGCCTCCTACAGCCAGTTGTCAGGACAGCTTTTGAATACCTCCAAGGATGGAGACTTCACAACCTCTCTGGGCAACCCGTGCCAGTGTTCAGTCACCCCCACGGTAAAAGAGTATTTTCTTATGTTCAAGAGGAACCTCCTGTGTTTCAGTTTGTGCCCTTTGCTTCTTGTCCTGTCACTGGGCACCACTGAAGAGAATCTGGCTCCATCATCTTTGCATCCTCCCTTCAAATATTTGTACGTATCAATGAGATTTCACCCCCCACCCCTTGAGACCAACAATTTTTGTTCCCGCTTAAGGACCTTAAATACTAAAACCAAACAGGATGATTTTGCTAGTCAAAAAGTATCTCACCAAAGTGAGACAAAACTATATCAAGAAAAGCCAGAAGGAAGTTTTCATCACACTGCTAGAAGGTTCTGACAGTATTTTTTTTTTTTTTTTTACCTTGGAGCACACTGCTTTAAATGAGCCAATTTACACTGACTATTTTCCATGGACCATTTCCTAAAATTCTCATGTCAGGGCACATACATACAAGTCTCACAACATACTAGTCTTCCCAATGACAAAAATATTTGGCCTTATTAAACTCGCTGCATCTAAAAATATTTTGAGCGATGGACAATGCAGAATTTTAATCCTATTCTATGAGCAGCGTTCTCAGAGCCTTCAGTGGGAGCCGACAGCACCCACCAACTGGGAGCACCAGGCCCATTACTAAAGTCAGAGTGGGTGTTTGCTTCCCCATCAGCATTGATAACGTTTCCATTCCCTTTCAGATACTGAATACAGAGGCGAGTATATGGGAAATTCAGCCCTGCAAGGCTTTTACTGTCCCTCTGTAAGCATTTTAGTTGAGTAACTTTCCCAGAAAGATTAGTATTCCGACAATGACAAACTTTGTTAATTGCATGTATAATTACTTTTGTTATCTATGTGCTATTCCAAACATGTACCATTATTTCTTAGCAGCAAAAAATATCTCAACAGCTTAGTCCTTAATTACTAAATATTCAAATTGGGTGTAGGCTTTTTGGTTTTTAGTCTTTAGGAAAAATCCTGCACCATTCTGAAACTTAACAACTGACATAGATCTACAATCTGTACTTAAAATCCTAGTTATTTTGCTATTAAAAACTTAACTTCTCACACACGTTTCTTGCTTCTCCCCCTACACTGCCATAGCATATTTGTGCCACTATTTTTTTTCTTTTTAATTAGAAAGATCACTAGTATTCCTCTGAAGGAGAGAGGCAATAACCTCAGCAGAAGTTAGCTTATTGGCTAAATTCAGCCTCTTAATTCCAAAGAATCTCATGACCAACTGTTAAAAGACTTCATCATGTCTTGTAGGGATGAAGTGATAGCCTTAACTGAAAACACAAAGTGATTAGTGTATCAGAAATTTAAGCACATTTAAAATACACTTAAATTTCTATTATAACATCATTACAATAGCAATCTTGACTGCAAGTAAAGATTTCATTGACAATGTTTTGCCAAACAACATGATATCATTAATAATGTCTTTTATTAGACCCACCAACATAGCTGGAAAACCAGGTATTTCTACAGGAATGCTTAAGGGACACTGGGGGTACCCAAAAAAGAAACTGTCTTTTCCAAATAGGAGCTGGTCTAAAATTACCCTTCCCTACAGCATATACTATGTGGAACAGGATAACAGGGTTATCCAAGATTGTTCACTTGTTTGTTGAATTTCTTATTGCTGAATGCAATAGTCAACGCCCTTTGATGTCACCTATACAAAACCAATAATTTAAATTATGTCAGATTACCTTCAGTCAAAAAGCATTACTTCTAAATCAAGCTACCTGGACAGAAGTTTAGTTAACAAACATGAGAAGTTTGAATATTTTTGTATAAAGGAAAAATCTCAAATTTGATTCAGGACATCAAATAAACCATTACAAAGAGCACACTATTAATTTGCAGCAAAGTAATCAATACATGCAGAAAGAAATAATTGGCAAATGAACATCTTAGGTCGGTATCACCCTCCTCTTGTGAGGACATACACAGTTCTGGTTCAATTCTTCAACAGCGTCATACTTAATTTCTCCAACAATATTTTACCAAACATCACTGTAATGAGTGAAGATTTAAAATACAGGTAAATAAGCATACTAGCTAGTACAGCCAATAAATTACAGATCTTTTTAGAAATGTGAATTTATATTCACCTGGTGTTAAAAGCAAGTTATTTAAATTAATTTCCTATTTTTCATCTCTCAGAATATCTCCAATTACATATCTACTATATTATTTAAAGGTATTCATCTCTAATTACATATCTACTACATGTTTACAGGTATTCATCTCTAATTACATATCTGCTATATTGTTTACTGGTATTTATCTGAAAAGGTTGAGAAGAATAACACCCTTACTGCTGGTTCCATCTTTCTGAGCTTCTTCATCAAATAGCTTACTAATCAAGGCTGTTTTACCTGAAAAATTACTTCACAAGTAGTGAAGTAACATGTAAAAGCTACCCATTGTTCTGCCATGCTGAAATCTGCACAGACCCAGGAGATACTCTATTCTAAGCACTTGCTGCAACCTTTTTTTTTTCTTCTTATATTTATCTTTTCTATGTTCTGCATAACAAACCAGAATTTAAGTACACTTTTAGTCATTGTTTATAGCATAACCCTAAAATGTTACTGTTTCCTTATACAATAATTAGCTTAAGCTGTATACACTGTCTTCCTTATACCTGCTGCTGTAATACTGATTCAAACAGCAAACTTGAGTCTTAGGGTTGGGACAGCAAAAATTCAGGTATAGTTCAGAAACAGGGGTGGCTCCTACCTTGGGAATAATGGAATCAAGCCACACTGGGCAGGGAGGGGGAGGGGAAGGGGGCAGGGGATAAACCTTGCTGAATCTTTCTTTGGTGTTCTGTCTTAATAAGGTTATATAGTGACCGTGTAAGACAAGAAAGGTTTACCTCATTAATACAAAAAGGGCACATAGGAGAAAGTTGGAGTCTTTATCGAGGTAAAGACCACCTGTTTTCCAGCATACAACAACTTAATCTTTTCTCATTAAATCTCAATAATAAATAACCTGTACTGTTTATGTTTTGTATGGTATGGTTTTGAAAAATCCCCACTACACATGCACAAGCACCCACGCACACACAGACCAAAGACTCTTACAAATTTTCTGCTAAGATCCACACAGGCGAAAACATTTGAGTAACCATTAGTGAGCATTAAAGATCTCAGGACCTTTCCCACTGGAGTTTTCCTGCATTGCTCCTCCACCTTCAGAGCAGAAGTGAGGTCCAGCAGAGAGTTCGGATGGGGCTGAGGTGTTTCTCAGTCCACAGCAGGAACCCGGAGCTTTGCCGGCTGATGCAGGCAGGGCTTGGCCCAGGGGTCACTCTTGGCCTGAGGACAGCAGGATCCACCTCCACTCCCCAGGCGCTGTACATAAGCAATTGTAAAATCTTTTTCCTTCTCTTTTAATAATGATATGGAATAGTGGCACAATGCAATGGAGATTTACTTGTTGCTTGTACAACAGAGGTTCCTCATACAAAGTTGTTGTTATGACACATAAGAAGTTTCCATATATGCATGCAAGTATTTTACTTACACTCAAATGCACCAGAGTTCTTGTGCATTCACACCCTTGCACTGTAGCTTTCAGCAGGGATTTTGCTGGCTGACACCATCCTCACAGAGACAGTCACATAGGAACTCAGGGTGAGGGCTGAGTAAAGGCGCACAGGAGGAAGTTGTAAGGTCCTGTACAAAGTAATGGCAGTTTCTCCTGTTTTCCAACAGGTAGCAACTAAGTATGCTTGTCTCCTGGGTATTATCTGGACAACAAACAATCTATACTGCTCTTTTCTTGTACAATATTGTTCTCTTAGTTCTCCACTGCTTTATAAACACATACAAAATCATAGTACAGATATTTCTGATCTTCACTAGCTAAAAAGCATTAGAGCCACCCCAGCTTCTAAGTTACATATTCATCAAGCACCTCTTAACTGCAGTGTGTTGATGTCATAAAGTAAATATTTAACTACAGTCATCAATTCTCCAAACAGTTCTCCTTATTTCACACATCAGAAGTTTCTGTTTTTCTCCGGGGAATATCTGATCACTTCCACCAGCATTATCCAATACCCTTATTCTACTCTTTCTTGCTTCCATATTTACAAGTCACTCCAGAACTTAAATAAATAACACAATCCAGAGTCACTACTGTGCTAGCAGAGACACAAACCACTCCTCAGTCCCTGGATTTCCTGGTAGCAAAATCATTCCACTCATGTGTTTCAAGAGTTTGGTGTCCAGTTTTTAACCCAACCCATCCCAAAATTCTTTACATATTTAATGTTACCAACACACTGTGTTAAATTCATCCTCAACTTTACCTTTTAAAAGGCTTTTCAAGTATAATTTCTCACCCTTGCTAAGCACCACACACGGCTTGGGAAAATACTCTTAAACCAAACATCAAGTACTCAACTGTTTCTTTCTTGTCCCTTGGAGAAGCCAAAACAGCCACAGACTGATGTGCTTGAACCTGGCCTCCGTGCCAGGGGATGGGAAGGGGATGGGAAGGGGATGGGAAGGGGATGGGAAGGGGATGGGAAGGGGATGCCCCGGAGCAGGTGTGTGTAAGTGTACACCAGCTCGTGCCTTCTCAGGGAACCAGTCTGCCACTCGCCAGCCTTCTATAAATACACTAAGGTTTGCTTCACTGATTTAAAAAAAAAAAAAAACCCAAACAAAAAAAAACCCACAACAAACCCACCAAAGTTATTTAAACACGTGTAAAACTTTATGCTGGTCCTTTTCGTCCCTGTGATTAGCTGCCTGGCTAGAAAAGATTGGTGGAAATAAAACACTCCAGTTTGCTGTCAGTAAAAACCCCAAGGTTTGCTTCACTGATTTAAAAAAAAAAAAAAAAACCCAAACAAAAAAAACCCCACAACAAACCCACCAAAGTTATTTAAACACGTGTAAAACTTTATGCTGGTCCTTTTCGTCCCTGTGATTAGCTGCCTGGCTAGAAAAGATTGGTGGAAATAAAACACTCCAGTTTGCTGTCAGATAAATAATTAATTGTGGATAAGCAGCTAGTTAAAGGTACACTGCCTCACCCCTGTTAGGAGGCACCTCCTCTCCACAGCTTCTACCCAGCAGACACCCTGCCATCGCACCGTGGGCTTTGCTTCTGGGCAGTAAAAAGCCAAACCAGGTTTTCAGCATCACGATTAACCCCCAGGTGAGGGGAAGTCGGTTTTAACAGCAAAAGAAGGAAGGACAGTTACCTTGTCCTCAGAGGGATCCCGGAGGCGACCTGAGGAGACAGGCGGGTTTCTGGAAAGGGGGCCGGGGGCCGTGGGAGAGCCCCAGCACAGCACCGCACCCTCCCT
>NW_009650173.1:2984444-3003877 GCF_000708025.1 Charadrius vociferus | reverse complement strand
GCGGCGGGGGCGTCCTCCGGGGCGGTGGGCCGGGGGCAGCCGTAGAGGTGGTGGGGGAAGCTGGCGGCGGGGCGGCTGTTGCCCTGGCGTCGTAGGTGCCTCTCAGGTGGTCGCCACAGGTCTCCGCTTCAGGCGGCGATGGTGCTTTTTCTGGGTGTTGGGCGTCTCTCGGAATAATACAGGTCTTATTTCGTTCTTATTTTCTGCAGTCACCCCAGATGGGAGAGCGCAGCCTCTCCTCAGCAGCGTTGGGTGTGAGGTTGGCAACAGCGTTCTCCTGATAAAATGGTTTCTGTCTGTCTCTGCCCGTCGGGTAGCTTTTACAGCCTGCCGTGGCTGCTTTGGCAGCACAGTCGCAGCGCTCTGAAGTTTGGGAGCGTACCTGCAGCACCCTGGCCTGTGGTCTTTCCCCATTAATTCACCAGCTAACCGGGCTGGGGAGGCTTTGGCTGGCGGTGGGGAGAGCGGCCCACTGGCCTGCACACGCGTTACGCAACGGAAAACCACCGAGAGACACGCAAGACCAGTTTGGATCGGTGTCGTTCCTCTAGGGATCCATTCGCCTCAACGGCATGTAGGCGCTTGCACTGGATGACTTCATTCAAGGGTCATTGCGGATACTTCGGCAGGTTGCGTTGTCTTTTTTTTTTTTTTTTTTTTTTTTTTTTTAACCTCAGGTTAGTTTCTGTCTGACAGATACCACGCCATGTTTGTGTTTTTGGTACTGCTGTGTCAACTACACCCGGTGATCTTCGCATTTCCTCACTGCGCAGGGAGATTGAATGACTTGAAGCAACCCGAACAGAAAGACGGTAACTTACTTCTATCGTGACTTTTATGCTTTCCAAAATAAAACAATAACTTTGCTTCTGCTGAGAAGTCTCTTAATGTATGTAAATAGCTTTGGTTTTGTTGTGGGTTTTTTACTTCATTTAGAAAAATAAGTTGCTTTATGCTTCATTTTAGAATATGTGAATATCTTTTGCTGAAAAGATTTGTAATTGACTGGGGTGTTGATATTAAGTATTTATTAGATCCAGTAGTAAGTGCAGATTGGGACAACTAAGCTTTCTCCAGGTCTCTAGGATTATTGTCACTGATATAACCAGAATCCTCTAAGTAACATCAACATTCCAAAACTTTAAAATCTGTATTAAGACAGTACTGCTTTGGTACTATTTGAGAACATCACAGTTTTATTTGTATATCTAAAATTGCTTTGTATTTGATAGGGTTTATTTGCTTGGGTTTTGAGATTGATACTTTTTCTCAATACCAGATCCCCTTACAACACCTTGAAAAATAAATGTTGTGCTGCTATTGCAGTTCTTCACTTGGGAGGGAGGGAAGTGGAGAGGAATTGAGGTAAAAACAAATGAAGTTCCCCAAAAGGACTTGAGCGCTATGATACTAAGCTCTGTGGTACTCAACATTTAAGCATCAGGGCTTCAAAAAGGAATTTGTAACTTGGCTGTCCGGTCTCCTCAGTGGGTACGGAGTGCTGAAACCTTAAGACAGACTTTAAAAAGTCGTCACACTGAGCTGGAGGCCCCTTCAGGGCAGTATATGGAGCAGAAAAATGCTTGAGATGGGTTATTCATTAAAATCCATATTGCTCTGGGGCATAAAATGCCAGGCTGCCTCTTTCCTGTGAGTTCATGGGGTAGAACCCTCTCCTGATAATAGGCCCAGATCACTCCTTCTTTAAAGACGGAGTTGGGAAGAGAGGAGCCCAACTCTTTATCCAATAATTTAGCAAGTAGAACAGTTGCCAAGAGTATGGGGTACCTGCATGGAGAGTTTACCCCTTCAGCATTTTCTGAACATCTCTTACCAGCAGAGTTACTTTATTTGGCACAGTATGTGGATGCATTTTTAATTAAATGCTAGGCATCCTAAAACTGGATTTACCGTTTTGTTGGAGCATGGCCCAAGGACTGCAGGACTGCATTCAGTTCCCTCATGGAGAGGAGAGAATTCAAATCCATCTGGTCTGTTCTCCACCTACTGTCCTAATCACCAGGCTATAGGTAATTTGGAGATGGAGATAGGTGCACTTTTACTACGTCCTACAAAATGAAGACAGTGCAGATAAATGGATAAAGACTCTTTAAAAGAGAAAAGGAGCATATATCCCTGGGAATTAGGAGTCCTAGGCTCCAGGCAGCTTGCCTATGCATGCCATGTCAATAAAAATGCATCAATTATCTTATCTATTCAGAAATATAGTGAATATTACTTGCACGGTAAGGAATGAAACACTGCTGAGCAAAACTGACAAACTCGGTTCCAGCAGATTGAAGTTATTCTCATGATTTGTACTCAGCCAAGGTGTTGATAATATTTTTTTGCCATGTAATTCTTTTCCCTTTCCACTTGTGGGTTTCGGGGATCTTTTTGGGTGAAGTCCTTCTCTCTGGTTACTCTTAGATATAGCATAAATACTTTAAGCTTAGATTTTTCTTGCAATTACTTTAACAGATTTCCTTTCCTATGCAAATGTGTGTGTACACATGTGGCTTCTTCAATATATACTGTAATGTTATATAAAGTATATAAATATATACTGTAATATTTGTTCAATATACTATAATATTAAAGACATAACCAACCAATATACAAGTTACACTGCAGTTTTTTTAGTTTTCAGAGAGCAAACCATTTTGAGATACCACTGCAAGACTTAAGAGTAACTATTAGGGTAAAAATTCCTGAATGATGTGATAATCTGGCCAAACAAGCTAACAAGAACACAGAGCTAATTTGTAGCTGAATAACGTTATTCTGAATCTCATCTCCTTTTTTAGCCGTCTGGCTTGGTATGTAACAATGCTGTTTCTGCATTACACTTGCAAAAATAATCCTCTAGTCATTTTGCTTGACAAAATAGCCTGAATTTCTTGGGAGTACAGATTAGGCTTTCACTGGAAACCAAGCCAGAAAACTAGTTCTGTCATATAAAGATATTTTTTTGATTTTTTTTTTTTTTTTTTTAAGAAGCTGTAGCAAGAGCAGGCTAAAACTTGACTATGGAAAATGCCTGGTGAGAAAATGCATTCCTGTATTCCAAAGCCTTCTATAATTTCACTAACTCTTCTGGAATCTCACCTCACAACGTACTCCATGAGGCCTCATGGAGCCTGTAATAAGCACAAAAGAAGAAAAGAATTAAATGTCTTCAGAAGTGCCTGTTGTCAGTAAAACTCCTATCATGAACTAATTTAAAACAAACTAACTTGGCAATATGCCAACCTTTACATGAAACTTGCTGCCATGATTGTGGAAAGGGAACAAACGTAAAATGAACAGGATTCTGCTACCATGATTTAAAATCCAAATGCCATGAACAAAAGTTGGAACTCACAGATAGCAGAATATTGATCAAGGTATATTGAGGATTCTTTAGAAAGAAGAGGGTTTTGGGGGTGTTTTCCTTTTTTTTTCCCCTCTTGCATCCTTCCTGCAGTAGACTGGGGTCTTGCTGCATTTGCATCTGACTGAATTTCTGCTTTATGCGACTGTTACTTTGTTTTTAAGAGCTCCAGTAAATCCTGATGCCCACATCCCAGAGGGATAATACCAAAACTTGAATAACAGCTGTCATGAGAATCAAATTGTCTTGGCCAGTATAAGGAATAGCTGGAATGCTTTATGAGAAACAAAAATATGTTTATTTTATATTGTGTAGTTAGAAAAGTTAGCAGCAAAGAAGACATTTTAGGAGGAGACCCTGAAGTTTCTTTTTCCTGTATGTGGTTGAGAGATGCTAGGGGAGGAAGGGGTCTCAATATGCTCCTTTAGGATATTAACAATCCTTTAAAAATACCAAATTTAGCTTTCCTGAATTGTTTAAAATCAACTTGATTTTTTTTTTATTAGTGTTCACATCAGAAAAGGAGGCCAACTTATTCATCGGACGGCATCTTCTAAATAACAGATTTGATTTTGAAGCATTCACAGCAGATAACCTGGAAAGAGAATGCTTTGAAGAGCTGTGCAACTATGAAGAAGCAAGAGAAATTTTTGAAGACCCTGATAAAACGGTAGCTGTTCAAACTGAATTTAATATACTGAAGGAGGTTATTGACTGTCATTACTGTATCTAAATACTGTAGCCCTTCTGAAAACAGCATTTAAAATAAGATGATTGCTTATTTTACTGTAAAAGTAGGACCCCAATTAGATAGGGTTATTGCTTTAGATACACAGTTGAATACGCCTGAATATGTATTAAAGACTTTAGGTAAGGGCTCCAATTCTGCAAACAAATATAAATGTAACTTCAGATGTACCACTTGCGGATATACCTGTATGTGTTTTCAGAATCTGACTTTTTTTTAGTAACTTCTCAGTATCCAATTTGAACGTGTTCCACATGCTCTATGTATTAATTGGCTGATCATGTCCTCCTGTCATGCCAAAGAAGTGTTTTATAAGGGATGAGTATGGAGCAAATCTGCAGTTCAGCTATTGCCGATATTCCTATAGCATTATCTTCTAAATTGCTACATATATACAGCTTGAAAGAGATAAAAAGAGAAAAACACATAAGCAACCTTTCAGCCCAATAATGGAACTCGATTGTCTGAAGACTAGCTCTTGTGCACACTTACGAAGAATCTTTGTAATTCTAGATGTGCTCTGCACTAACCTGCAAAAAGAGCAAGGAATACACTCTTATTCTGAAGGTGAAAATGTCAGTTTGCCATCGCTAGTATTTCCCTAAGAAAAAGATGGAAGTGTTAAATCAGAGTCTTGATGGAGTCTTTTGCTGGGTAGCAAAAGTGGAAATTATAGCTAAACACACTTAATGCATAGCAGTCATACAATAGAAAAGTTTTTCTCTTCAATGGATCCCATTATTTTTCCTAGCTGATACAAATTCAAATACTGTTCACGCAAATGTCTGATTCTTAAGAACTTGACTTTGCCTCACTAATACTCTTCTGTAGGGATTTACAAAGATTAATCGCAAGCATTTTTTTAGTGTCAGAATATATGCTAATTTCTGTAATCAGGCAGAAATATCAGGTAGCATTGGACAGTTAAATGCACTTTCTCTTTCACCAGCTGGCATTTTCTTCTTTGTGAAACTGTAATTGTTATGCAAACTTGAATATATGAGAAAAATACAGTGGGATAAGCAAGTACAAATCCTTCAGTGGGAGTTGCTTCTGTTTATGCCCACAGTACCATATTAAAAAAAACCACCTGTCAATAAGCCTGCCAATTCTGTATCTCATATAAATCTGATCCTTTGTGTTTTTATAGATGGATTTTTGGAAAGACTATTCAACTAAAGGCCCTAAAATAAAAATAGGTAAGTCACCTTTTTATTCTTTTCTTATATTGCAATATTTTATGGTTTTGTTGTAATAGTACATTCTTAAAAATACACCATGCATTCAGTTAGCAAAATCAGAATTGATCTTTCTACTGAAATTCACTGTTAACTGTGCAAGTGTATTGCATTATCCGATACAATAAAACATACTCACTGAAGCGTCTTACAGTGGGATCCATTATAAGTATGTAGGTAAAAACAATATGAATTTTGTTGTCCATTTCTTTGTTTTATTGTTTTATTACACAATCAGTGAACTTTACAGTAATTGTGTGGCTGCTTTTTGTGGTTTTGTTTGTCCTGTCCCATCCCCCACCGCCCCATTTCTTTAATAGTAATATAACAGTCTGATTCAGGTTCAGAGTAGTCTTATGCCAGATGTTTTATTAAAAAAATGGTCAGTATGACTTGAGGAAAGATCTACAGTCTGATCAAGGTCACAAGTACATGAAGTAATATTTGGAAGGCATTAGAAGACAGACATCTCAACAGTTTTATGTACAGTAAAGGGAGTATCTACTCACTTTTGCTTTAAGCTGAATGTGAATGATACTCTTGGGTTGTGCTGTAGAGATACTATGGCTTCTTATAGCAAACTAGGCATTTGTGGAAAGGAACAGGCTTATAGCACAGTAAAATTAATATTTCACAGTGTAAACTGTATACCAGGTAGATGGAAAGAACACGTAATGAAAATAACCAATGTTTTATCTTCAGGTGATGAGACACTACAAAAGATTAACGTTACAGGACTTCTCATCAGTCTAGTTGCTGCTGGAGTACTGTTGGTTATAATTGCACTGCTTATCTTCTACTGCTGCAAAAGTAGATGCAAATCAAGGCAACCACCAGGGTAAGGAACTTCACTGCTTAAAAAAAAAAACCAAAACAAAACAAAAAAACCCCACCAAAACAAACCCTTGCTTAAGAGTGAAATTTAAAAATTACTGTAGGTTGGTCTAACTGTATTCTCAGAGAATCCAATGGATGTTCTAGTTCTTACTTTCCTGGAAGTGAAGTTAGGTGAGCACTACCAGTAGTTATGCTGAAATTAGTAACACAAAAACGTAACACAACACTTGCGTGGTTGACGTACTTTGGGTTTTTTTTTTCCCTGCGTGTTCTTGGTTCCAAAATAATCTTACTAAAAAGATGGAATCATTTTAATACATTGGGGCCTGCATGCTCTGTTCGCTCCTTAAAGTAGGGTGTATGCTCTTCATGGCATGTAGTCTACCTGAGATGTGAAATGAAGTAGGTTGGAGGAAATGCTTCTCTACCACTTCTCCAGCCCTGCTTGTTCCTTAATCCTAAACGTGAAAGGAACATAGGATTCTGCACTTCCTCTTCCCTGTAAATTTCACACTACTGAGCTATTCTTACCCGGTGGTTTGGAGAGAGTATTTTGCTTCTGGTCTTTATGATCATTGAAGGCAAGTTTTGGTTTTTTTGGTGGGTGTTTTTGATTTGTTTTGGTGTTTGGGTTTTTTTTTTTTGGTGGGGTTTTGTGTGGTTTTTTTTCTTTATTTGTTTTGTTCTGGTTGTTCTGGGTTGGGCTTTTTTTGTTTGTTTTACAACTAAGGCTTTATAGTCTTTCTTCCCTTTAAGACAGAAGCTGACACTTAAAATGCTGTTAACTTTGTGTAGGTACTTGGGTCATGTAAGAAGTAGAAGACATAATTCATCTAACATCTTCAGAAGGCATGAAGAATTTTCTTTAAACCCACTTCCTCTCAGAACTGAAGATTCAGGACTACCAACTTATGAGCAAGCAGTTACTTCAGATGGACAACACGATGTGCCACCACCCCCTTATCCAGGGCCCCCAAAAGGGGCACGGGTGTTTAAAAAGTCTATGTCGCTCCCTGCCCCTTAATCACAAACCTCCTTCTGGGATGAGGGGGGATTTTGGAAACATAGCATACTTTTTTAAAAAGTGTGTGCTACCTTGCATATTGCAAGACAGTTTACAAAAATGTGAAAGATCTCTAGCACAACTGGGAACGAGTGAAAATCCCATTTGGGAAAAGAGGTGATCTTTTGCAAAGGCTGCAGGACTGTTCTTTGCAAAAGGTTATTGCGCCAAGAGGAGGGACTGCATAAAGACTACATCTTGTACCACTACCCTCTTCCATAAGCACTATTGAGCCATCCTATCCTACTATTGATGTTACCATTAATAGTTGTTTTTTTTTTTTCTTTAGAACGAACAGTATTTTAATTGGTTTTATGGAAACTAGCCATTTTTGGTGACTTAATATTTTAAACCATCATAAGAAGTCTACTTTGTTGTTTGAGATATTCACTTCATTGCTGTGTGAATTTTCTATTCATTGTAGTAATTTTCATACTCAAATCTATTATTTCATGATTTGATCTTTCAAATGTATGTGTATTACTACTTCTGGATTACACTGGTTTGTTTTAGACATTGCTGGTTAACACGCTACTCAAATTGTTGTATTTTTGTGATTCTAGTTTTGGATGAAAAGGAACCACTAACTGCGTGGCACATTACCCATTCAGACAAAGTATACTTTATCAAAGGGTTTTATATTCACTTCAACCTGGTATTTAGCACTGAACAAGTAGAGTACGACGGGCTGGGATGCTAAGCAAATAGCTAGAGATTTGTCCCTTGTTAAAAACTACCCAGGTTTCACAGATACTGTTTTTCTTGCAGTTTAAAAATTTAAATGTTGAAAAAGACATTTATCTCGTCAAATCAAAGGCCAGACTAGCCCACAGAAGTACTTTGCCCTACTGGGAGGATAAAACGATACCTTTGAGTAGAATCAAACATCGCATTACATAAGAAAAACAGTATCCACAGAGCAATAGTCAAGAATTTCAGGGAGTTCCTGGTTAACTGTATCAACACAATTTCTGTATCTCCAGTTGTAGTCACCCTTAATTTTACATCCTATTAAAATATCCACCCCCAGCATTATATGCCCTACAGATCTTGCTGAGCAGGTTACAGACCAACACTGCTGGCCCTTTACCTCCTAGTCAAATATTTGGCATTGTAGTGGAAAAGGCTTCCCACAGCTACAGGAAGCCATATGAGAGCATCTCACAGGCAACATGTCAGGCTGGCGTTTTCTTGTTTTGCAGCAGCTACCTAGTTGGACACATGCAATGAAGTTTTTTAAGAAGCAACAAATTCCACCCCCACCCCTGCATTTGACCAATGCTGAAAACAGCAAATGGTATTTTAATTTGGTGCCTAAAATGCACTTTATATTACAAAGGTTGAATATTTATATGTAACATTTCACTGAATTTTACACTTTTTTACATGCTAGAACCCACAGTGCTATTGACTGAGATAGAGGATTGATACAAGATTCTTAATCTGTAAATGGTTTTGTAAAGAAGAAAATGGTCCAAATATTGGAATATAAAGAGGGTGTATTGAAAATGCTACACAAGGAGCTCCTGCCCTTTGAAAAATACATACAACCCAGCTGGTATCAGTGGACATCAGACTGTGTTCTTCTTCCTAACGCTTTTGCATCAGATTTGGCTTTTGACAAGTCACAAACCTCTTTGCAGCTTCTTTTTTGTTGAGAGATGGGGAAACCCCTTGTTGGGATAGCTTCAATTCGCTTCTGCTCTACTTGTAACACCATTTTGAAGTTCTCAGAGGTTACTATTCTGTAAGACTGAAATAAGTGAATTGTGCAAGATAACTCTGTATTCTGGTTATCAACAGTTATGATGAAGCTATGGAATGACAAGCTTGCCAATGCATTTCTCTCATATTTCCTTTTCATTTAGCTCACAATTTTAAAATTTTGTTCAGGTGCATCTTGAGCTGTAGAGCACACTTTTCTCTAGATTCTTCCTGGGATTCAAAAATGACTAATTTAATGGGCCCGATAGGAGCACTTTTCAAGGAAAGGGACTACACAAGGTCTTGTGTGAGTTCAGAAATTCTTTAATGTTACTACAGTGATGTTTGCATCTAGTAGAGTCACTTTTTAAATAAACTACAGATACTGTACAGAAACCTATTTAATTAATTAAAATTTGATTCTTCTACTATTCCTACAAATCATTTGCAAATGATTCCATGCAACGCAAGCAAAAATCTTGACCTTCATGATTAAAAAGTGTTAAGATGGTGTAACTGTTAAACATCAATGCTGTAGCTCTTTGGACAGCAAACCGCACCTTCTGTGGGGTGTAACACTTCAAATTTACTCAAAGAACCTGCACTTTAGACCCTGAAGATACTCAAAATATAGTGACTGACATTCAAATACTGTTTGCATGCAACACGACAATTTGCAAGACATATTCTGCTTATTTTAAATAGGCAGCAAAGTTTAAATTTTAGTTGAACATAACGGGAACTTACCTCTCCTTGTAAAGGGAGTTGAATGGCAGTTGTTTGGGTTGAGTTTGTTTTTCTTCTTTCTTACATTGACTCCTGGCCCAAGACTCTTACCTGACATCCTGTCTCCTTCTAGAACTTAATTTAGAACTTCTTTTTAGATAAGTCAGGGTTAGCAGAGAGAAAAATCAACA
Organism: Charadrius vociferus; assembly: GCF_000708025.1. NCBI lineage: Eukaryota > Metazoa > Chordata > Aves > Charadriiformes > Charadriidae > Charadrius > Charadrius vociferus. The sequence continues at coordinate 2,993,997 of NW_009650173.1, read as the reverse complement.
AGAGGTTGACTATGGTGACTTACGAATTCGGAAGTGTTTGCCACATTTCCAAATTTTACATGCAGTTTCCTTCGAAAATGCAGTTGCTATTAGAATACAGAAAACAGCAAATAAAGTGTCCGGAGGGGGGAGGAGGAGGAGGAGGAGGAGGAAGTTTTTGAGGAGCAAAGCAGCAGCAAGTTTAATCTAATTTGTGCGCAGATGTAAGTCATCAGTGGTTTGACTTCCAGACACTTTCTTCCAAGGGCCAGTAAGACAGGCAGTGGATTTTAAGTGAATTAACAGAGATCTACTATGACAGTTGAAAACAGAAGCGTCTAAACAAAACACTGGGAAAAAATTGCACAGTATTTAAATTCTATTTCTCTCAGAACAGGTTTAAACATGTCACACTAAATGCTACTGGCCATTGCCTTGAACAATTTTTTAAAAAAATTTTCTGTGTTGCCCTTTCAGCATCATACAAGCTTACAGCATGCAACTTTTTATAAATCAGGACAATTTATTAGGTAGAGCAAATAACCATCAGGGTTAGAGGGTCAGAAAAGCGGTCTCCAGCTCTGTCAACTGAAAATCAAATCACTTAACCAGTTTCTTGCTTAAGTGAAGTAAGCAAGCCTACTATCAATATAACACTATTCATCAGACTATTTGATTTAAGCATTATGTCCTTCTATTTTTGGGGGGGGGTTTGCTGGTGTTTTTGTGAATTTCTTAGATGAGCAAAACCAAAGTGTCACATGAAAGCGCCACTTCCTCACCACAGTTCATTAAGCATTTGATTCTGGTCCTGTCAAAGTCTATGGCAAGCTTTTTATTGGCTTCAGCTTAACTGGGATTTGCACAAAAAATGAAATAACTGATCAGTTCAGGTAACAAAAAGTATAATGCTCTGCCCAATTATTTACCACAATGCTGTTGCCAAACCTGATTTTGAGTATTCTGTTGTTTTAATGATGCCTACTTACATTAACTAGAATGTTTGAGGCTGATCTGCCCTTAAAAAGTGTATTTGAAATTTGGAAAGCATAGGAAAATTCCTTATCTTTCATCAGATTACCAGCTGTGAATAAGATGCATTAATTACCTGTAGGTTATTAGCAACACTGTTTGATTACTTTGATCAACAGGACGGGTTCATTTAAAGTTTAAAAAAAAAACCACAACAACAAACTTCCATCCACAGTCTCATCTGCCAATGAAAGTTTTATTGCTGCTGTCCTCTTTTGTTCCATGTGGTGTAGAGAACAGGAAGGAAACCCCGGGTTTAAAAGCCCCCTTTTGAACACTTCAAGCTTGTTCTTTCTATACTGTAAATGTCCTTCCATTAATTCCTAGCATATGGAAATGTATCACTACTATCATTTTCACGATCAATAAGTTGCATGTATTTTCCTCTCAAAAATTTTAAGCACATCTTCCCAAATACCCTGCTCTTTATTCAGGTGGTAACTTTTCACTGTTTCCAGTCATTTCTGAATTGTGTAAACAGTCCTTGTTACTTAATCTTATATTTCCTTCTACTGATCTGACAGAGCCTTTGGAATGCACTTGTCACTGCTTATAGTTTAATTCCAACTTTGATGTTAAGTGCTGTCATTTTGTTGGGGGACAGGTAGCAATATTTTAAACTCTGCTAATCTCTATATTATGTTGTAAAACAATTTCCAAATAAACATTTATGCAGGTTAATCACAGCAAAAGAGAAAACGCTAATTCAGACTATGATAAAAAGTTAAAAAAAATCTGACAACCCTTTTTTTTTTTTTTTAATGAATTTGGTAATGGCATGCACTCTTCTTCATGCCATATAGCACCTATCAACAGGGAAAAAGGGTCATAGTTTGTTTTCTTTTAACATTGGCAATTTCTACTCTGGACAGACGCTTCCCACTTCACTGCTCTAGTTCACTTATGCATCTGAGGTTCTGAACCATGAACTGCAGTCACTGAAGATGAAGTCTTCAAGACAAACAAGCCAACTGAACTAACTGTTGTACCCTTTCATCTTCCTTGACTTTCACCAGACCTTGGGTAAGAAGATTTAACACAATAACGTAGCCCCAAAACACCCACTTTCTTAGGGTTGGTGAACTGAGCAAGATCACTCCAGCGAGGACCAGAACAGGCATGCGGAAGCAACATGGGAAGCAGGACTTCCTCGACAGTAATGGTGATTTCAATCTGAAGCGAAGGTACACATTGTGCAATGAGAATAACTGTCTGCAGAGAGGCAGGAGGGACAGATGAGGGCAGCTAGGTAGAGCAAATACTGTAGCACAGCAAATTACACTAAATTAAGCCGCTCTTCTTTTGCCCACTGGAAGACAACAGTCAGATTTGTGCTTTTTCTCCCAACTACACAAGATGAGCTGAGCTAGCTGGTTAACAAAGAAGAGCAGAATTTTCTCCTGTATTTGAACATCAGTGAAGCTTTTTAATCAGTCAACTGAGCTGAAACTTGGCATACGGCTGGTGGGGTATAAATGCTTCATTCTCATTAAATGTCTCAGGAAAATAGGATCCCAATTCTTTGGAAAATGTCTTCTATGTCATCTGTTTACTATATTATGACTTTAGCTGTAGAGTTCCCAGCTACAAAAGAAAAAAAAAAAAAGAGGAGTTTGTTATCTACTGGATTTCATCAATTCTGAAAATTGTGTGGAAGCTGAGCAAATTTACAGCATTCTGACACTGCTTACTTTTTTTTTTTTAAAAAAAAAGGCTAGCCCAAACTTAGATTAATCAAATTTCCCATCTAACTTTTAATCTGTGTCCATTTAACAGAAAGCCAGCCCATTCACTTTGAAACATCAAAAACAATTACTGCAAAACCGCCCTGACTAATTTGGCAAAATACTGAAGTGTCAGCAAAAGACTAGCTCCAGCTGGGAACAGCGGGTCCTATGAAGTACCAACAAGGGAAGCAATAGTACTTCCATCAGCGTTTAAACTGCAATTTAGTTTACTGTTCACCCCTGTGGGAGCAGCCTCCCCAAGTTTTCACCAGGTGGACACCATTCCTCTATTTTACCATAAAATATATTCTCTTTTACATAACTCTGCAAGGGCAACTACACTAATTGCTTATACAGAAAATAGCCAAAGTACATTTGATACTGTTCTGCTATTTCTGATGCAGTAAATTTTGTCCATGTTGAAAACAGATACAACTACATTAACTACTTTTGCTTTACATTTAACTTTTCATTTCCTTCTGGTTTTTTTTTCTTTTCTTATTGTTCCACGTATAATTTGCTATTGAACTTTTTTCCTTCTCTGGTTCCTTTTCCTGTGTCTATTCATAATCTGCTATTGCACACACTCACCTGCTTGCTGCCTTTTTTTTTTTTTTTTTTCCCTTTTCTTTCCTGGGCATTGTTCCCAAGCATTTGCCCCCCTCCCACTCTCTGCAAACCACTCTTCTTGCACAGCTTCCCCAGTCTCCTCACAAGGCCTTTGGCTCCTCCTTTCAGTCCTCAGGGACTGCATAGGCATAGCACCTAGACTACAGAAACAAAAGGGGCCACCCGATGCAGGCATCCTGCTGCCTACATTCTGGGAGCCTCTAGAAGCCCACACTGTAAAGGTAGCAGCCAGACTTCAAAGAATCAGGAAAAATATTTCAGTCTAGATATCTGTACGCTTAAACCCAAGTTTTGAAAAGGCCCTATAACAGGTTTTAAATTCCCGATGCAGTGCCTACTTCATTTTGGAAATAGGAAACACCTGTGATCACTCAAATTGTTCGAGCAGTTTCAGTTTACCGTCTCTAAAGATAAGCAACTACTAAGGTACTGAATAGCTAAACATCCAGTATTTCATGTTAAATACACAGCATGGGTATGATACAAAGGAGAAGATCTAGTAAGAGTTAAAATAAAATAATCCTGGCTAAAACTGTGAGTTTAGTCAACAGCAAAGGTTTTATTTAAGTTTTCTTTTTCCTACATGTCATTGCATACGTCTCCCTCTTACCTTACACCTGTTCTGGTACCTACTAGAACCCTTCACAAATCATCCAGCAAAAACGTAGACAGCTTGCTTCTGAGTGGGTGAGCTGAATCAACACAAGTGCCAGTGGTGACGCCCTGGAAGGTGTGGGACCACGTGAACAGAAGGAGGACCAGGAAAGTGAAGGGAACAAGGCCTTCCATCTCATTGCTGCAACCAGCCTTCTACCAGCTCAGTCATCTCCTACCAGTCAGGAGTACCATGGTTTAGCAGATCAACTTTAGTTCAGTAGAATGAATTCTGAAGATTTTGCTTCATTTGTGTGTACATATACTTAAGCTTTTGATCAAAAAAATGCACAGACTAGTATATGTAAATAAATGCAAAGAAAGGGAGGTATTTGCTGTGAGGCTCCAAGATTAAGTGAGTTCTTTGAAAGGCAGCACTTTCTTCCCTATTTGCACATTTCTTAATGTCTAGCTTTATATGTAAAGAGGCCACGTGGCAAATTAAATGCAAAATCTAATCTGTTAAGAAACTGTAATTTTATTCTTTGGTCAGAATCACCATTACAAAAAAAGCCCCAACACAATCCCACAACCCAAAGCAATGAGTGATTAATAGCAGGCCTGACCAAGACTCATGTTATTACCACATAATATCTGAGGTACTTACCCATTGCTGCTCACGGAAGATACCACAACCTGCCAGCACACGTACAAAGCCTGCACAAAGGTGCTGCACCCCTGATCTGTAAATGGATGCCTACTGTCCATCAGTGTTCAGCAGAGAAAGACAATGAACAAACTATATTTTGCACTCTTTTTTTAGAATTTGTTAGTAAATAAGACCCAGCTCAGCTCTGGCCTGAACTTCTTCAAACTTCATCTGATCAGACACATTCAAGTTATTTGAATGTTTTATCCTTTAAACATTAGTTTTCAAAAAAGAATGTCCTCAAGTCTTCGAAACACTATTTTCAAACAATTGTGAAGATTCATTCTCTCAGCACAAGGCTAACTGTTAAGCATTTCTAGAGCTATTGTTGACAAACGGTTAGCCACTGAAAGCTAACCACTAAGATGTTTGTGTATGTTAGTGAACTATTTATGATACTGTGATAGTTCCAAAATAAAGTACTATTATGAACTGAAATACAATCCTTTTTGTCCACTTTCAGCAACCAAGCTGTAATCTCAGAATTGCAGCGTTAACCGCATGCCGTGCCTTTAACTACTTTCTTCGATCAACAACAGCTGAAGCTGCTGATCCAGCACGCGCATCTGACTATTCTTCCATGATTCTTTTCAACCCATCAAAAATTGCCCTGAAGCATACCAAGAATTTTGCTGCAAAACCAGCAGTTTACAGATTTAGCTGAAAGCATCTTAATGCAAGAAAAAAAAAAAAATTTGGTACTTAAACATGAGGGAAGAGCCAGGACAAGACCAAAACCAGGCATCACGTGTCACGGAAAGGCAGGAACAATGCCCTCTGTGGAAGAAGAGGGCATATGGGCATAGACAGACATTTGGAAAAGCCTTGTGGAGCCAAGTTTGTTGTACCTGCAATAAAAAGGACGCCAAAAGCACAGGCAGCAACTGCTGGCCCTATAGAAGAATCACTCCATTCAGGGACATCTGCTGCTGCATGCACAAGGACCCTTAGTGGTGCTATCCTAGTATTTAACATCAGTGGGACTGTTAAAGCTACATACCACGTAGCCTTTTGCCCAGCCAGTCTTGTACGTAAAAAACATAGAAAATGCCCACACTCAACTCAAATGCTGGCTGACATTTTTCTGTTAGCATGGGTAATAATAATAGCACAGTAAGCAACAAAGAAGTTACTAAATAAACAAATCAGCTACAAATAAATAAATCAATGCCAAGCGTGAATTGGAGCATTATTCTGGCCCTGGATTTGTGATTGATATATTGTTTTTAATTATGATCAAATCACAGAAGACTGCCAACTACCCATTAGCTTGCTCCTGCATTTCATTTGGCATACTGTCACTTTAAACATAAAACTAGACCTCAAAAAGCAATATTGCCATTCAGCATTGTGTAACATTAAATTATTTAAACAGAAAGAGGAAAATAGGAAAGTCTCCCGAAGGGGCAGAGTATATTAGCTAACACAGTTCTGCAACAAGGCTGGCTTGATTCTGGCTGAACTAGCATACGGGCAGAGAAGCCTGTTACTGTCCACAGAGGTATGTCCTCAAGCACTCCTAGACCCTACAGAGATTTCTGCACTGAAAATACCACGAGCCAAGTCAACATCTCATCATCAAAAGTAAAAGTTCCCTGCTCTTTCCTGTCATCTCCTTCCCTTCCTAGCTGCTTCTGGCCACACACTACCGCCGCTTGCCCTGAGCCAGCACTCATTTGATGCAAAGCAAGCTGACTCAGCTCAGCAAAATTACAGAAAAATGACCTCTGGCAAAAAAAGTAAGCGTTCTTTTGTCAATAGAGTGCACTTACTGCTCACCTTGCGGCCAGAGCGCATCGCTAGGAGCAGGAGGGTGGAGCAGAGAAGGAGGAAGGGAGAGCAAAGCCTTCTCCTTTGGGTGTCAGCAAGCAGCTGAGGCAGCCCAGCCCTGCTGCCACACCACTACACCTGGAGGCAGCAACGCATGCTGCAGCTTTGAAAATCACTCCTCAGACCTCAGGCAGACGATTCCTATTAAAGCGTTACCTTAAGTAGTTAAATCTGTCTCCTAACCATCACATGACATTTTTGACTCTGTAAAGGATTTGTTAAGTTATTCTTCTAAGCAGAGAGTGTTCATCTAGGGTAAGAAATGTGCAACAAAAAAAATCAGTACTGCCCCAGGCTGGTATGCTGCACAGATTGTGTTACAGTGCTGTAATTTAAGATTTTGCTCTGAAATAGACTGAAAAATTGTATTAGCTTGTGTTTAAGCAAGATGTATTTATTACATTAGATTCTTGACTTGAGAGATAAGCTCATATAATATCATTGCTGGCTACAGGCACTCCCTAATGAACTACAGTTCAGGTGTTAAAGCCCACCAAAGCTCAGGTCCCAAACGGCAAGTAATTGTTGCATTTGAAACAAAATCATTCCTTTCTAACGCAAGAATCAAAATATTTTCAATATTCAGAATCATGAACATGTCTAGTATCACTTCAAAATACACATCTTAATATGTACACTTCAATCTACACATGGAAATAACATATGTAATTAAGAGGATCAACCAAAGGATGTTTTCTATCACTGACACCTTTCAGAAAAGCTGTTTGTAAGTATCATGGATACCAAGATACTGTAAAAGCACTTACTCTACACAGGCTCTTTTGTGGTCTTAGAGAATGGCGTTACAAAATATCTTTTGGTTACAAAAAGACGAAATGCACAAACTTCCGGGCAGCTTTCCTAGATATAGGATGGCAACAAGCAGCAGGGATCAGTTTTAATGAGAAAACTTCAAACAAGTACATTTAACTCACACACGGGAAAAGCAAACTACTGGATAAACCGACTTTATTTGGCAATTATGGACATTAGTGATGAAGTTTTCAGCCTACTCCACCTCTATTAAAACCACATAAAAGAAATTAAATTTAACAACAGCTGTCACAACTTCTGTTTCACTCAACTTCGCCATTGGATTACAGGAAAGAAGATCATCTCCAACAATGTTCAGGGAAACACTGTGTCTGGGGTATATTGACAAGTAGTTCACCTAGTGGTGTAAGCTAATTGTGTATGTTTCCCTGCCTGTAAGTCTAGACTGGTGCTTGTTTTTTGTGATTTCTCATGTAACCTGATTTTACACCCACGTATCTAACAGTACTAACACCCACCCCTCACTTAGAGAAATATCCTGTAATGAAAAGACATTCCATATGCATTAAAACACATTATGGTACTCTTTACAGTTCATGTTGCCATTACTTGAGAAAAATCAAACAAAACACTAGCAGTTTTACAATTTATTAATATGTTGCTCCAAATTGTGGCAAGAAACTTTTAAGGTAGCTCCACACCAACACGTTTACTCTAGACAACCAAACACTACAGCTAGGTGGAAAAGGCATTTCATATCACTTAGGTCCAGTATCGCCCTTCCCTCAAGCCCACTTGAGGGAAACAATGCACTCTAAGTGTAAATTATAATGGAGATTAGCAGAGATCCTACAGGGAAATCAAAAACTGTAGGTCCTTCCCCGCTGGAAATGGTACTTTCAATAGTATCAGCAGCGTAAGTGCTTCATCGTTAGCATAAAACTGGAGTCATTTTCTGTCATCAGGCCTCGTTCATATGTAAAACAGCAATGCTCGTGTTTCTCAGGGAAAGAAGGTCCCCCACCCCCCACATACTCTCCTCCAGCTGCAAGCAATACAGGTGCTAACTTATGCAAACACAAGGAAAACTCACTCTGCTGGTTTCTGGCTTTGGTAGGCTTCTTTTCTTCTTCTCCCTCAGCCCTGGCCTCTGGGTGACTTCGCTCAGTCTCGTCGGTGCTGATGACTTTCACACTTACCTTTCCCTCCTGATTCAAAGGCTGCATTTCTTCCTACAGTGAACTTTGCTGCTTCTTGAAACTAAGGCATAAGAAAAGCAGAGCCTCAGCTTCTCCTCCTAAAGTCTCTTACCTTCCTGGTTCCTCTTTTAATATTGATCACTCTGCTTTTTTATTCAAGTGTTGAGATTTATTTTTTTTTTTTAGCATCTAATCCAATTGGCTGTAGACAAGTTTCTAAACTCTACATTTCACTACAAAATTAATTTCACTCTGTGGTTCGATATTGCCTGGAGTACGACAAACTCAATCTTCAAAAGACTTACTTACTCATTAGCATGCATACACCTTCCTCTTCCGAGCAATGCCTTCAGGTGCAGCCACCTTCTTTTTCAAGTGTGTATTCCCCATCTTTACCTCTGAGGCACATTCCTCCTGCTGGTCTCACCCTCTGTACCTTCAGCCTGCAGGGAAAGCAAGACACCATAGTTCACCCACACAGATGTCTCCTTTGCTCCTACCCTGTTCTGCACAGCTGGTGCCTGTTTGCCTTATACTTTAACAAGCGCACAGCCAAAGATACAGGAATTTACTGTCTGTACACCAGGTGACTTAGATTGGTCTAAATATACCATTTCTGTCCATTCCTCTCTTCATCCTCCTGCTGTTTTGACTTTTGGCCTATTCAGACTCCAGGCCTGCAAGGATTTATTGATAGGGAATCCTTTGGAAAGCTCTGCTATATATCTTTGTATCTATACTAGAGGCTTGCTAGCTTGTAAAAAAAAGGAAAAAAATAGCTAGTGGGCTGTGCTTTTATATTATTTAACCTTTGTGAAGAGCGACAACCGACCCAAACCACTGAGCAGGAGCCTGAAGTGGCCAAGGGTGGCTCTGGGCTGCCCTGAGGGGAAACACGGCCATGAGCTTCCCCCGGTGATCCTCACAGAATTCCTGCCATGTCCTTCCTTCCCCCCCAGCGCGTTGGTTTGTTTTCGTTTTTTTTTTTTTAATTTTATATCCCCACCCCAAGTTTAATCTTTCTGTGAGGAAGGCGGCGAGGGGAGGCGCCCGGGCGGGCGGGAGCGGCGTCACCCTCC
>NW_009650173.1:2926545-2982913 GCF_000708025.1 Charadrius vociferus | reverse complement strand
GGGCCGGCGGTGGCGGCAAGCATCCATCCCCCTTCGCCCTTTATTTCTCCGCGTCGTTGTTTTTCCCTCCGCTAAAGGCTGGTTAACCTCTTTCCTCCGAAGCGCTGCTCTTGGGCGCGCGGAGCCTCCGCTCAGTGAAAACTTGTCTGGAGCGATTCAGTCCCACGGAGAGTTCTGTAAAGTTCCGGGAAGTGCGGAAAAAATACAGGATATCTTATTGGCTTCGGATTGCTTTTTGATTGTATAACTCTGCCAGCTGAAATGAGTATTTTTTCGAGGCGATTAGGTTTTTGTTATCGCCTGCTTGACGTATCTGCAGTTCTAATCTCGACGACGCTTAAAGGTAAAAGATAGTCTCAGGCTAAAAATATACCGTCAAAATAGGTGCGCCTATAGATGACTTTGCATTCGGTCCTGAAAGTGGTCAGGCGTGTATTCTGATCTGCCTGATAAGATTAATAGATTATCAAGTCAGAAGGACTGTTGCAATCATCTAGTCTGACCTCTTCGTAATGCAGACCATAGGACTTTTTTTTTTTTCTTCTTTTTTTTCCTTCCCAATCCGTGTTTGCAACTAGAGTTCACGTTTGCAGGTAAAAATTTCCAATGAGGCAAGATTCAGCGCAGTTCTTGGTAAAGTATACCACTGGCTGATTTGTATTTTATTTCTTATTTCTTCTCTACCTCTAATTTCTAGCCAATGAATCTTGCTGTAGCCTAATGGACACTGAAAATCCCGTTATACCTCATGTTTTCCCGAGGATGAATTTTCATGAATTGGGATTAATTTTTTGCTTTGTCTTCTTTTTATTAAGAAAAATAAGTAATAATCTGAAGTTTGTTATCAGATATTACTTTTTTTTTTTAACTTCTGCAGTTGTTCTCTCTGTTTTCTTTTTGATCCTCTCCAATTCATTGCCACCCTTCCTGAATTGTGGACATTGCATTTGGGAAGCAATTAAGTCAATGTTAAGTAAGAAATAATGGGACCCCCCTGGGGTGTGAGGCTCTAGATTCCTTGTTTCAGAGAGAATTGCAAGGACGATTAGGTTTTTTTGGCCAAAGCCTTGCCCTATGAAGCTATGTTTAGATGAGTTCTTTGCAGAGTTGGCTAAATGGCAAAGTAAGGTCTCCTACCATTCTTTCCAATCATCCTTCCTAATTGTTGAGCTACTTTTGGTCATGTTGCTGCATTGGTTTCAGTGGAAGTCAGTGACGTGTCCTTTCTATAATGCTTTTGCCAATTCTCATCATCTGTTGAGGATCATGCCATCTATTCCACGAGGCAAGTTTGGATTTTTCAGGATATTTATGTAGTGCAGGAGTAAGAGTAGATCCCTCTGGGATCTTAGAAGAAACACAACTGCTTGATGATTATTTTCTATATTAAAAAAATTCCCCTGCTTTCAAAACATGACTTTAATCATTTTAATAGCTGCTATATTAATGTAATATTAATTATATATTTTGGGAATTCCTGAATTGAAATGGCATGAAGAATAGTCCCAAGACAAGTACCACGCAGAAACTTGTTGGATCAGTGCCTGCTACCTTAACCAATCAAATTGTTAATAAAAAAAATCAAATTGGTATTACTGAATGCATTCTTGATGTGACAATATTTATGCTACCCTTTAGGAAGCAATGTCAGGAAGACCTTGCTTTCAGTTCTTAGAAGTTTAATCTCGAGGCTGTATAGATGGTGATGAATGATGCATTTTAAATGTGTTGACTGAAACGTTTTAACTTTTTTTTTTTTAACTGTAGCAAGGGCAGGGAAAATACTATGAATCACGTTCTGTGCTTGTAGTTCTCCTGTACTGGCTTCTTAGAGTTCACGCCATTCTAATCAGAATTAAAATACCTTGTCTTCAGCAAGATTTAAAGATTTGAACCATATTAGACACAATGTGAAATACAGTCTGGGCTTCCATAGGTGTTTCTGGTTCCTGTATCACTGATAACATTTGTCTCCGTATGGATGGAGCCGGTTGCTGGGGAATTAGGACGTAAGAGTCATGCCTATCACTGCCAAGGCTTGAACCAGCCCGGAAGCACATTATGAAGGTATAGATGTACTGTAAGGGAATATGCTGTCAATGTTCTCAACTTGTGTTACAGATCACTTTGCATTTTTCAAAATGGTGTTTTTGATTGTAGTTGACAGGTAGTTGTCTAAACAGCTGAAGCTGTATTAGGCTGATGTTAAATTAAAAAAATGTGTGTCATGTTCATCTGGTACTTGCTTGAAAAGAATTCAGCCTTTAGGTGATATAGATAACAATATTTCATTCAAATTTCATTTCATATTTATGCTGTTGTAGGCTGTGTCGTGGCAGGCTATGTTCCCTTTGTGCGGAGAGCCATGTTCACAGTCTCAGCTCATCAAAATGATTTCTCCTCCCTACAAGCATTGCTCCTGTCTTCCTGTGCTTAACTTCAGCCATCTGGTTTTTATCCTGCTCCTTATTTCTTGCAGGCACTGTTTTGTCTGTGCAATGGCACTATTCCTATCAACTGAAAGGAAATGTGTGGTGAAGTATTATAAGGACATTGCTACCAGGCCTGCTGTGACATAACTTTTCCTATGGAATAGGAGAAGATAGCAAAACGGGATGGGAGCTGATGGAAATCGGTTGAATCGCCGTGTTAACTGAACAGGCATCGTTCCCACTGAAGAGCATGCGTGGATAGTGCAGCCATGGCAGCCCTGTAGCAGGGTGCCGAAAGGGGTGCTCCTGTTCTCCATGTTCCCCTTCTCCACACCCCACCGCAGCGTCTTACATAAGCTGTCAGTGTCTTGAAGGAATTTCTGATGGTTGTATGGGCATACTGCCATTTCTAACCTTTTTCTGTAGCTGTTGGAAAACCTTACTTCTTTGCTGAAACTCTCTCTTTTTGTGGCACAGTTTAAAGCTAGTTGTATTGAATAGCAGATAACGTATGTCATGCTTGCTTGTTACTCGCTTGAGAAGAACTTGGTCTTCAGAAAACAGGTGAACGTGTAATACTTTGAGAGACTATCGTAACTGCTTGGAAAGAGAAGTAAAGATAGATGGTAACGGATGAGATGTCTGGTTCAGTATATGTCTGACTTGTGGATACTTTTAGGGTTTTATTCAGAGAAGGACTTTTAGTAGTGGAGGGAACTCACTGTTCTTGTTTTTATCACAGCTCTAAGACGCAAATTTTCTGCTATATGCGATTGAATGTCCATCACAATTGTTTTTGTTGCTGTTTTAAATCTTGTGGCGACTGCAGGTGGTCTCTGATGTTTCTTTATGCCTGATAGTCTTTGTCTATCTCTGCCCTACCCAAACATATGGGGTTTTATATCATTTAATTCAAGATAGTTCTTTACAATAGATAATACTGACATTTAGTTAGTGTGGCCTATATTAATAGCAGCTAATCTAAGGTAACGAGTTTACAGTGATAGTTCGTATACTAAGTTACATAAGTGGGAGACAAACTTTTATGATAAACAGTTATGATGACTTTTTTAACTTTTTTTTTGCATAGATATCAAACTAATGTAACAACTGTTTGATAATTGTGATTTAGTTAAGGCTCAAATCTAACTTCTAATGGATTTTTGCAGAGCAATAGAAACTCTAAAAGTGCAGATAGTGTGTTTTAGAAAAGCATGCAACATTTTCTTTCATCAAATGAAATTGTTCTGAGAAGTAAAACCAGTGTTCGTTATTGAACACATTTCCTACAAAAAGTTCCCTATGGCATAGTATTTCAAATGTTGAAAGGTAAAGCTTAAACTGTGAGAAAATTTAGAACACTTGCTATTAAAAGAAAAGGCACAGAAGGATTAAATAAACTTTATAAACATATAAAAATGTAGGTAATTTTAAAATCTTACTGAATTCCCTGTCATAGTTTATATCTAAAACATTTATATACACAAAATAACACACAGGTACTCTACAGTGTAGCAAAGATATCTTACAGGGACTTGCTAGCTTCTGTCGGTTTTATTTTTTTTTTTTTTAACTTTCTTGTTTTAACCTGCAGTCAGTATACACTGAATAACAGCTGTGACAAGGTCAAAGATTGACTGAACAGAGGCTGAACACATTCTTGCTGTATGCCCCTCAGCTTTTCACAGATGCAGATGTACGATCATCTTGTAAAATCTTTGCTAAAGTTTCAAAGTGAGCTAGATAGGCTTGTTTGGAATCACATGCTGCTTACCTAAGATTTTAATGACAACTTTACATGGAGCATTTTAAGCATTTTATGTCACTTTGCAGTGAGAAATGGTGACGTAGAGCACCCTGCAGAAGGAACGAGTTGAAACTTAGTCTGAGGGTGCAGTTACATGAGATGGCTGAACTCGCTGCTCAGGCTCACTGCTGCTGAAAGGGGCTCCCTTCCTCCTCCCTTGTGTTGGCTCTGGTGTCTGTGCAACTGCACAGGGAGCTGGTCTAATTTGTTAATCTGTGGGAAAACTGGCCTGACCGAGGAGGTGAACAGCTTTCTCTTGAGTTGGTGAGCTGCGCTGATGTACCCTTGCTGTCAGACAGGAATCCAGAGGTGGCACCAGGGGATGAGCGAGGAGTAGAGCCCTAAGGAGCAAGCTGTGTGGCCTCAGCGAGACTCTGCCCTGTGGTCCTGGGCAGCTTTTAGATGGGCTCAGCCTTTCCACGTCACTGTCTTCAATGAGCGTCCCACCCAAATTATACTGCCTGCTTCCTCAACAGGAGCGCTTAGTAAGTGTCGATGTTCCTTGAGTGTGCTTGACCTCTCTTGAGATCACCTAGAGCATTTCAGCTGTGAACCCTTTCCCATGGAGCCAGCAACTTCAACACACGTTACTCAACATATTGTTCTGGAAGAAAGGGTTTTCATATTCTTTCACCTATGCAAAAGGTCTTTCAGTCCCATATGTATGTCTTACCTTTCATCCTGTTAACTTTAATTGTAGGCATTTACTTTATACAGCCAGAGAACAACCTTTTTCCTTTGTTTCTTCTGTACTTTTGCCCACCTTTTATTTTTTTCTTGGAGATGCTGTTGATTCTGGCATGATGCTGTCACAGGAAGGAGGTTGTTTTTAGAAAAATTTTTGTTCCTGTCAGAATAAAGGCACCTATGACTGGATTATATTCACTCTAAACAATACTAGAGTTCTTAGTGGGTGTATTTTCCTTGGATTTTATTATTTCTTGTATTTAGTCAAAGTGTTCACAAATTTGCATGTGAAATAGTTATTTTGTATGATGAGCGCCTATTCCATACATTAAAAAAACAAAACAAGAAACAGTTAAAAGGCAGCACATTAATAGTCTCACTTCAGACCTTCCTTAGCAGCCTTAAGCATGACAAAAATAACTTTGAGCACCATGCAGGGTTCAGCCTTTCCAGCGTGGCAATTCTTGTTGTACCATGCAAATGACAGAGGAAGGAAAATTCTTAGAATTTTTAAGCAGAGAAATAATTTGCTGTGAGAGGACGGAGCTCTTCGTTATTAAGTACTAGATTTACTTACCTCACTGGGCGGATGCCATGGTGTTTTGGTTTTACTTCTGCTATTCTTTCTGTCACCTTCTCTTACATTATTACTTCCTTGTTTTATTACTCTGAATGGGCTGTTGGGAATGAATGGACGCTTACAATTAGAGCGTCCTCAGAACCTCTCTGACCATGGATTACAGTAGATAGGGACAAGGAGCTTTTATTCCTGAATCCCTGCACGCTTGGAATTTCTTATTCCAAAACAATTCAGCAAGAGTCTACATATGTTTAAACAAGCTCTTATTTGCCCATATTGCTTTTCTTGTTTTTCCATCTTCCTTCTACATGCCTACTTCTGTTGCTTGCTTAGGACTTGTATAAGTGTAACTAATTACACTTAGTAGGAAGAAGGCACCCTTAGGCATCCTTATCTCAGAGTAGTAGTATTTACATAGGAGGATACTAAGCAACATTTATTCCTTAATAACCTGAATTATACTTGGGGCTGTCATGCATCTAGATTTCATTGGAGATAGCCCTCTCTTTCACCTGGCAGTGTTGTGTGAGAAGACTTTGAGGGCTCTGGCCCTTTGTCTAGTGTTTCCAGATGTCTGGCAACTTGTTCTGAAAGCTTTTGGACATCCAGAACACGCCAGACGATCAGCCACTGTGCCTTCGTGGTGTGTGTGCAGTTGGGCTGTTGTTTTCGTGGTGATACTGAATGTACCAGTGTGTGCTGCACGTTCCATGTTGCACTTTTTTTCTGACCAGGAAATCTCTTGCAGAAATACGGCAACTTAGTGTTTCGCACCACATCCTGTTTACTTTCTCTCTTCTTCGTGTCAAAAATTCCAGTGCTAGACAGTGAATAATCCTTCAATTCCTATGTTTGTCCCATTTCATTATTCTCTACCAATTCTGCCAAGGATAGAATTTCTAATAGGTTTTTCCTCATTGTCAACATTTGCTCATTTGCTGTACAAAGAGCGATCCTAGAAAACTAACTCCTTGGGACTCTCAACAGCAACCGTTTGTTAACTACTGTCAGTTGTTGCTGGAACTGGTGACCTAGAGGTTACCGATGCTCAGTGCCACTGAAGAGAACGGAGATTTTCTTCTTTTCCTCTCTAAAAGCCTCCCTTTTTGTTATTCTCTTTAAAAGAGAATACAGGTTTTTCACCAATTAAGGGAATTTTTTAGTTTGTGTTTGTGTATGTTTTGATCTCTATTAATGCTTGTTTTTGTTAAGACATCTGACTGAACATCAGGAAATCTTAAATCAATACCTGGGGCATATTTAAGGAATTTGTTTTTCGTAGTGAAGCTTTTCCCATCTCAAAATAAATGCCGGGTAGCTGTAACTATTTTTCTACAGTTGTGAACAGTGCATGTTTTCTAGTTGAAGCATTCACAAGCAACTGGGTTCACATGGTATTTTCAGCTAAATAGTAACCGGTGACAATGTGGTAGCCAGGGTCCTCTTTTCAAGGTTGGAAATGTAAATCTGTATCTGTTTTAGGATGAAGAGAGCAGTGATGAAGAGGTGTAAGACCAAATTCAAGGACTATGCTAATTTGCCTTAAAAAAGTAAGGAGTAACACCCTGTGATGTATCCTTTAATGTAAAGGATTGCTGCTGCGTTTTATGATGAACTGCGTGTTGTTAATATGTTAGATCTTCCCTGGGCACACCTCCTAAATTGGGATAGAAGTGGTGTTAGTCATAGGGATGCCTCTTTATTGAATCTAAAGGGGCTAATATGAGCTGCTTAGCCCTGTAGTGTGTTGTGGGACAGGGAAAACGCTGTATCAGACATGTAGGTGTGCTGGAAGACTTGGAGAGTATTTAATGGCCTTGAATGCTAGGCTGTACGAATGATCAAGGATAGTAAGGTTTTATTGTCTCAGATGTAGGCAGTGAGTAGATGTCTTGATTCTGTGCAAGTTCTGCGGTTGTGAGCTGCGGAGCCACTGATCTTCACAGTGGTTCAGTGTGTTGCATGCTAAGGTCTTAAAAATTTTAACTTAGTGAAACCTTGAGAAACCAACTCATTTCAGTACCGAGTTTTTGAAACTCGGTTGTGAGGACTGACGTCTTTTGTGAATCTGAGTGGGTTAGTGTTTGTGCTTTAGTTTCCCTAGATTAAAAGAGAAGGTATTTCATGGGTTATGGAACTGTGAAGCGCTTGGAGATTTGGTAATGAAAAGAGGTGTTGCCCAAAGTGGCTCTGTCAGTCAATAGGGCATATATGTATTTGTGCCTCTTACGTCTTTTGTGATGAGTATCTCAATTTCAGCACTGTCTTTTCCATATAATTGGAAAATAAAGGGCTTATTAAGAAACGAGATATCAAGCTTTCCTGTAGTATCCCAAAGGTAATACTCAAGGTTGCCACAACATATGGCACTGTAATAACTGTGGGAGCAAAAGGGTTGAGAAGCATTTCAATAGCTGAAATGAATTGTATTTTTAATAACGCGCTGATGTGGCTAAGCCACATCTTGAGATAATGCTCTGCTGATTTTTATATTTTGAAATAAAATGTTATTATTAAAAGTAATGAATTTTTTTGTGCATATCCTGGCCAACTATAATAGGGGATTATGCTCTGTGCTCAACCATTAATGCTGTGATGATCTTGAGAAGACTTTTGAATGTCTCCAAGACAATAACACAGCATCACGTATTTGAGAAAAAGTGTTAGATTTCCATTACTGTCTGTTACAAAAATCTTTGAAATTGCGAGAAAAGCTGTGTATGAGAGAAGTACTGCTAATTAAAAAAATCACAGCTATTATTTCTATGCTGGGTAAATACAAAGTTCTTTCATAGAGAAAAGGATAAGTAAATGTAGCGACAAAATAATCCAGTGCCTCAAAAGGTGAGAAAAGCAGATTGTAGTTCTTCCCGTGGTGTAAGCTGCACAGACCATAACGGGTACTCGTTTTTCTGCAGGGAGCAGTAGAGTAGAACCTATCAGGGAAGACGCGTGAACCCCCAAAACATTACTTGACAAACAAGTGCCTTAAAGTTATTTCTGATGCTGCATTATACTATAAATTGGGTGGTAAATGTGGATATATCGGCATCTGTTTAGATGTGGGGAGTGATGATACTGAGTTAAGGAGGACATCAAAGTTAGGCTTCAGTATTCAGAGCAGGAACACTGAAAGTTCCGCTCCAGACCTTGAAATCTTAAAAAGGTGCATCAGGAGCTCAAAACTGGTATTATTATAGAATAGTTTTGGCAGGCTGTACCCCTGTCACAGTAGAAGAGAGTGGAGGAGAAGTGGGTAAGCTTTAAAGAGCTTCTTAACTCATACAGCACTTTATGGTCAGTTTTATTTGCAATGTTCAGATCCAAACACGGTTGACATTTTTTCCTGTGGGATATTTTGTGTAATCGATTTTCAGGAATTTTCAAGGAATTTATTATAGGACACAGAGCGGTTTCCAGCAGAAACCTGCCTTGGTGCTGCCAGCCCCATTCGCCCTGTGGGGTAATGGCCGGAGGGACTGCAGTGGTGTGGGGCTGCTGCGGCCGGGCTGTCTCCCCCAGTCCTGCAGCCCTGCTCCTGGGCGTGTGGTGGGGAGCCTGAAAGCCCTTCTGGGGTCCTGCTGGCGGGCTGGGAGCTTGGGAGTTTCTCATTAAAGGAATTTGAAGTAGTTCATATTTACAATTTTAATTCTAAATTTAAGATACCTTCACCCTCTTTTGCCTTTCATAGTCTATCTGATTTTTGTTGCAGAATTTCTCTTAGAAAGTTGCTTTCGTTAGGCTCAGTCAAAGCCAATAGAAGAGGTAGAAACACTTGCCAAGAAAAAACAAGTCTTTTTGTTAAATGTACTGCATTTCAACCATAGATAACCTCAGCAAAAAGATAATTTACATTGTATACCTTGAAAAATAAGAACGTGAGGTAGTTTGTCCAGTCCCTCCATAGTAACTGAAGTTTATAAATAGCTCATTTCTATCTGAATATTAGTTTTCATGTGCATAGTTTTGAGACATAGTTTAACTGATTTCTATGAAAACAGAATTATAATTGTCTTTGTTATTAAGAACTCCACAGGTTACTTAATCAGACAAGCCAGCACTTGCACTCAGGTATTGAAGTACCAGCAAGACTATTTTGGCTATCCTGAAGCGGTTTTGGGTCTTTTGTTTTTAAGAGGATCAAGTATAAAGAGTTCAGACACATTAACATGGGAATAAAAGGGAGATGGACCTTTTTTTGCCATAAAATTTTTTTCTTCTTTTAAGATACATCGTGTATCCAGGTAAAGAATCACAGGAACAGCATGAACTTTTGCTCATTCAGGCAGTTCCCTGCACGTAATTTTAACCTCAAATCTATTTCTTAGAAGCTCCTATCTCAGCTCCTAGAAAGCAAGGAAGTAATGAGCGTTTCCTCTTGCAAGTACCTCAAGGCAATCTTTGGTCCGCATCATGGTGGTCTCAGCCATACTTTTGGTGGCTCTGTATATGAGTTGAAGTGGGAAATAAACACTATAACTTCATCTTTAATGAAAGAGTGAAGTGTGATTGCGTCTGGTATGTTACAATTTGACATATTCTACATCGAATATGTAGTCTGTAATTACATTAAAAGGGAAGACATGACACAACCAACAGGCAGTTGAAATTGCTGACAAAATACTGATCTTCTGTGTTTTACTGAAATACCCTAGTACTGGAGTCTGGTTCTGTATTTTCCATCTTTTATCATGAAGAATAATAGATAGTTCTTGCAGTGTCTTTTTTTTTTTTTTTTTTCCCCTCCAGTATGTCTGTGGCTGGGAAATAGAAGTGAAAAATCACATGTTGTCTATGTTTCTAAATAAATATGTTGCACTGAAATGAGTGTCTGGGCTGAGCAGGGGTTTATTTTCCTCTGTTTTCTGTTGGAATTAATTTCTGAAATATTTCCTGTTGTCTGTAAGGGCTTACTTTTAAACTTCCAGAAGTGCATTGGCCTGTCCATTGGACAGGAGTGATTTGATGTTATTAATGGTATTAAGGTAATTTAAGTAGCAACTTTCTTTCTAGGCAAATCCTTGTGTCCTTTATGATTCTGCTTCCTTAGAGTCATTGCTTTTTTAAAAATACAAGATCAAACCCATTTTTGGATTAAATATATCTATCTACCTGTAACAGTGCTTTTAAATTTTAATTTTATTCTGAGCTGCAGATAGATAAACGCTAGATGCTGAATGACGTTCTAGTTAAACTGTGAAATGGTGGTGAACTCTGTTGCGGTTAGAATGGGCAGCTGAAGCACATGCTGGCTAAAAGGCCTCCATTTTATCTGTATTAAATTCAAGTAATGTTTCCAAGTAATACTCTTGTATTCTGTCTCCATGGGATGCTGTGAATGAAGGCAAATTAACAAAGATAAATATTTAAGCGAAATACATAAACATTTAACCAAAATATTGTGTGTAATCTTAAAACAATTCTAAAGATAAACATGCCAGCAGGTAATGCAAGCTGGAACTGTATTTTATATGTTTAAAATGAAATATGGTGGACAGAAGGAGATGTAAGCTGCGCGTTATTTCTTTATCTTCTATTTAGAATAGAATTTTTAATATTTAGAAATGCATTTGCCGTTTCTGTGGTGTTTGGACCTTAAGCGGCTTTGCTTTTGGCCTCTGACTGGAACTCGCTATTGGGCTGCTTGAAGAGAGACTCCTTGGGGTAGAGGGAGGAAATTGAGTACTATTTCCCCTATTTTGCATATGTGTCAGGTCAGATGAAATGCAAAGTGTGAGTTTTAAGGTATTTCCTCGTCAGTATGAAGCTATCACTGTATTTTTAATCTCCTTTCTGGTGACTTATTTAGAAATGGACCGTGTTCCTGGTCATCTTCCCACGGGAATCAGGAGGCTCCTCTTGTTTTAAGTCAGGCGGAACAGGCTGCCCAAAAATGAGGTCAAATTGCTCCCCAGGTCTACCTCAAACCTGATCGTTTGCGTGGTACAAACTGGGTTGCTTCTTTTTGTTTGGTTGGGTTTGGTTGTTCTGGATGTGGGGCTGGTTACCCTGTGCCGGAGCCCGAGGTTGGGGTGCGGAGACTCTTGCTCCACGGGGCCTTCCCAGTTCTCCCACAGTCAGGGGTTTCCTCTGCAACTACTTGCCGTGTAGGTATCTGGTTTCACTTGGAGCGCAGCCTGCACCGACTGAATGCTTTGAAAATGCACTGTGATTTAATGTGGTTTTTCAGCAATTTCCCTTTATATGGGAGGCAGAAGTTACAAGTGCCTAAGAACAAAAGAACAAGGTATTGCACCCAAAAGTATCCTTTGCTGCTTAAAAGTCCAGGCCTGTTTTTCACGTAGGCATTATACCTTTCCTTAGAGCTTGAATAATTGCTGTAACTGAACTTAAAAAAAAAAAAACAACAAAAAACACCAAAACAAAAAACAAACCCTTAAAATTTGCTAAGCTCTAATGAAAATTACTCCAGAAAATAAAGTAGAAAGATGAAAATGCCCCCTTTCCGTGTAACAATATTTTTTTGTATCGAGTATTAAGTAAACTAAGATACTTGTTTAAAGTGGTTTTGTTTCTGTGTTTCATTCTGTATGGATGCCTAGGAGAGCAAGGTTATTTGAAGAAAATGAGAGCATTAAACATAAAGACTTACTTATATGTCCAGTGCTTATTGCAACTATATTTTGTTCCCTTGTGAAAGTGATCCTTCCACTTGAGTTTGAGGTTAAGAAATGCATTTATCGTTTGTGTGAAGTGCAAACCAAGTAATTGTGTTGGCAGGTGAGGAGGGTGGCAAGTACAATGCAACCCAATAACCTGGTGCAGCTGGAGACCTAAATTCATATGAAACTACTAGATTGAAGAATGCTGTGAAAATAAATTATCATAAGAATAGCAATATAAACAGCTATGTGAAGAGTTGATTCACGAAGGACTTAATAGGGGCTAACAAAAAGGAGTTGTAAATCAAGGTTGAGGTATTTTAGTAACAATTAGGTGCAATGGCTATACGTTTTCTTCCAGAAATTTTACTGGAGAGTTAATAATCTTCTATTAGCCCATCTGATGTCGCTTAAAAAAACCTAGATTAATATTTGAGTCATTTCACTTTCGTTGTCATAAGGATTTTTTGATTGCATTGTTACAACAATGACAAATAATGATGGCTCTTTATAGGACATCTCTAAACGGACACTTAAATATTAAAATTGAATGGACCTTTTCAATGAAAAATATTTCGGGGGGAACTATTTTCCAAATTTATATGTCAAATTTGTATTGCTTTCTGGCAGTAATCACTCCACTGTGCAGTTAACTGTGCCGGTAGAAGTGAGAAATCTTGGTGATATGAGTGATAAGGGGGAAGTATTGTCGGAACACTGTATAGCAACTAATGATAACAAATAACAAAGTACAGAGTAATGTGAATATGTCTCTTCAGTAACTAATCTGACATTTCAGTACCAGTAAGAACTGGTGGAATTTTAACAAACTTCGCCATCAGAGTGCAAAAGGCTGGATAGCCGTGTTATTTGCCGCGCTATATGCATTTCTGATGTGAGAATTACATGCTGTATAAGTTCATCTGTTTAAAAGCTAATTTTATATGAAGAAACCCTAAGGCAGTAATCTTTCAGATTGCTATGCTTGTGTTTAGGATAAGCTTATGTAAACTGAAGGCATATATGCAGGGTTTTTTGAGATAAGAATCTACATTCCAGCAACTAGTAATTATACAATAAACAATTAACTGTTCTAATAAATACAATGTTTTTATTGAAAGACAGATTCATTTTTGAGGTTGCGGTTTCATTAACTATGACCTGGGAGTTAGTATTAAAAAAAAAAGCGTCATGTACTTTGAGCATTCTTACGATGCTCATAATTACTAGAATTTTGAGATTCTAGTGATTAACAAGGTTTTTGAGCTACTAAGTCTAGAGGTTATTTTGTATCCCAGTGTTAATTCCAGCATCCTCTGTGTTACAAAGAATTTGTCTTAAATTACTTTTGCAAGTTTCTTTTGCCATTCAATGTGTTCTCCATTACATCCATAAGCTTATGCCTTAGGCTGCCTTGCAGTCTTTGCTTATACTGTACCTTTCCTTTATAAAAAAGGTGTTTATTGCAAGGGAGTGAAGAGGGGGAAATGAATCGCAATCTTCACCAAACAACCAGAATAAGTAGAAATTTCAAATTAAAAAAACAAACCAAACAAACAAACCCAACAGCAAACTAATTTTTCAATTTCTCAAATTTTGTGGTGGTTTATTTAAAGTAAAGTTGATCCACTTTTTGCTCATGACCTTCTACTGTGACAATGTGAGAGGAGGAATGATGCAGTATGACTGCATTGTACTAATTTTTGCGGGTCTTGCCTCATCTGGAAGGAGGTTTGCTGCAAAGTATAGGCCCGCTTTCCTAGAACACCACTACAAGGCCAAACATGCCTCTCAGCCTGATAATGCCTGAAATGGGAAAAGGAAGGTGTTCCTGCTGTATGAGCGATATATGTAGTATGACTTCATAGTTTGCCTTGTAAATGTACATGAAAACAAAGTCAACGTTACATACATTTATGTAGGTAAATGCTTTAAGAAAACCTGAAAGTAAAGCTAAGCAAAACCTATTATACATGGAAAGTTTTCACAAGATCAGCATTTGCGTCGGTGAAGATAACTCTTGCTGGCAATGCATGCGTTGCCATGATTCAGTTTAGAAACACGTTTTCTCATATAGCACATGTTTATCTTTAAAGAAGCTGAAGAAAACATCATGTGTCCTAAGTTTTATGGTTTTTCTATCTATGTGAGTTTACTCAAAAAAACCAAACCACCTTAACTTCAAAATTTGTCCTGTAAAAATGTTTGCATTTAAATTCACTTTATTGCATGCATAATGTTGTATGTGCAGAACACTATTGTAATTTTTTTTGTCTGGAAATAGTAAATATTTTAATGCTGTAAAACAAAAATAACCTACAGTGTCATGCAGGCATGCTTGCCAATTGTCCATAGTGACGATGCAAATCATTAGATTTCAGTCAGCATATAATAGAAATCGATTACTGATTCGTAGTGTTGAACTGCATGAAGATCTATCGTCTACAACATAAGCATGTCGATGTGCTGACTCTGAATTGTGGTTTGGTGATGCTCTAGAAGGTAGTTATTGCTGTGAGAGGTGTTAAAGTGCTAGCCAGTGAGTGCAACTGAGAAAAGCGGTAGCTGAGGTTCTTTTCTCTTTCAAAAGATTTTAGTTCATTCTTTAGGCTTGTGCCTTAGTCTGGCATGGTGACTGTAGGAGCACTGCTGTGCTATAAGCAGCTGAAACAGAAAATATGTCCCCTGTTAGTGTCACTCTGGCATAGACGTGAATCTAGAAGTCTAGGATGTGTCCCTTGCAGACAGGCTTTTGCTAATTCATAATGTGTGGAGGTCACCATGCTCTTACAGGCTCATCAGATCTCCACTGCCTCCTCTTGTCATCTTAATGAAAAGGAAGCAAATCCAGTAGTGTTGCCAATGTTTTATATTATTTGGTGACTTCTATAAAAGTTTCCCATGATGTCATGATTCCTGGCATCAAGTGTTCAGTTTTTCCCTTATGCAGAGTGACTGCCCCCTCATCCCAGGGGATGAAAGAGGGTAAGGGAAGTCTCCCTTACAGCGGTCAACAGGGAGGGCTGTGGGTTTCGCTGTTTGGGGGTTTTTGGCATCTGTTTACAATTGAATTTTGAACTTAAAACAATCTCATATGTGCACTGGAGTAAGTAGCAGCTACCTATAAACCTAAAATCCAAAAGGCAGGAAGAGAAGAAAATAAATGGTCATGCTGGCTTTCATTTTTTCCATTTGACAGGTGCTGTACAGAGCTGAGTCTGTGGAAGCTTGAAAGTTTTGGCATTTTGTTTTACTTCCCCCTCCTTTTTCTGCCTTTTGAGTTGGAAATCATTAGCACTTTGGGCAGGTTCCTAATGTTGCTTTATCTTTAGATCGCATTTCTTTCTTTTCTGCATGGGCCCAGACACTATATTTGCAGTTTGCTTCCATTAAGCCTGATTAAAACATCATGTTAATTTAGATGACTCATTTCAAAATATTAAATAAAAACTGTGGATCATTAACATATTTAATGCTTGGAGGTCTGAAGACTGAGATTTGTCACTCGCTAGTGCTCTCACGGTCAATTTTTTTAGAATCATACCAAAATCTGTGTTGCAGACTTTACATCAGTAAATCATTACAAAAAGCATCCATCCAGTGTTTCTTAGAGTTGAACTAGGAAGACCTGTGTCTTTCTGACCTAGTCCTTTGTGGACTTTTTCATGATCAACTTTGATTTTTGTAAGGTGTAAGGTCTCCATCTCCCCTCTCCGCCCCCCGTTGGCTCGTGTAGTACTTTTTTTATCTGCTTAACATTTTTAGTGATGTTCGAGCACAACCACATCTGTCAGATCTTGGGCTTATGTTCTCTTTTATTTCTGCAGCTTTTTGGCTTGTGGTTGGGATTTCATAGTTGTCCTTAGTATCTATAGCTGTATATTTTTGTTAATAGTGTTTAATTTCTTCCTTAGCTTAAGCTATGGAGGAGGACATTCATCACATTCAGAAACAGATCTTCACAGGCAGACATACACAGCTTCTCATCAGCTTTCTGGGTACTCTACTACACACCATCCTACAGGTAAGTAACTGTCCATATCGTGAGATTACAGCTTAAATACCTAAAGAAAAAAACCCCCAAACAATTAGATACAAGTTGATGAATTTTATAATCAGAGGGGGTTTGTCATGCAGGTGGTGCCAAGTGATATTAGAAAAGCTGAGTTTGTAGTAGAAAGTTAACAATCAGTTGTTAGCTTTTATCAAAATGTTGTAAGTAGAAAGGAAAATACAAAGGCGGGGGTATGCTCAATAACTTATTGTTGGTTCTTAAATAAGCTGCATTTGTTCTTTAACATACAGCTTTTCAGGATTTGGCCTATGTGTAAGGACCAAATGTTAAGTATGCCTCAAAGCCAGCTGCAGAAATCATGCCAATTCTTTTAGACTAAAACAAATAGAGAAAACTAATGCAAGTTGGAACACACTGCATGTGTACTTACATGTGTAAAATAAGACATAGTGCTGGGGGAAAGTTAAAATTCACTTTAAATATAGTAGCAGGTTAGGGGATGTTACATCTGCATCAGGATCTGTCTGTGATTCTGGTGACAGACTGTTTCCATGTCAGGAGAAGACAGGGCATGACCTCTTCATGCTGACTTTGCAACCCAGTTTCTGAGGAAAGATTTTTGAGCTTATGTGCTGGCTGGAATCTGCAGTCTCTTGGCCAGGACCTCGGTCAGGATGATGGAGGATCAGACCTGCAGAGAACATTTCAGGGCATAGACCCTGCAGTCTTGACATAATCTCAGTTACTGGGTATTTCCAGTGCTTCCTATCGAGCCCACTGCCATTGAAGGGTGTGAGCAACAGGGAACACACAAATGTGTTTGTTGAAACAGGG
The DNA here is from genome assembly GCF_000708025.1 of Charadrius vociferus. Lineage (NCBI taxonomy): Eukaryota > Metazoa > Chordata > Aves > Charadriiformes > Charadriidae > Charadrius > Charadrius vociferus. Next base: position 2,965,935 of record NW_009650173.1, on the reverse strand, counting down.
AATGCAACCAAAACTGCTTCTCTTGTGCCAGTCCTACAGAAAAGTCCAAACTGCTACAAGCTACCTAAAGTGTGAAAAGGGTGATACAGAGAAGTTGAACCCATTTAAGAAGGAGTTATGAATGTTTAAATAGTTCATGTAAAGAGTGGAACAATGAGTCTTCAGAAGAAGGGAGAATTTTATTGGTTGACTTAAATATTGTTTTTTAAGCATCATATTTAACATATATTTTTAAATGTATTATTAAATTTATACTCAAGTTCCAGTTTACAGTTGCAACGCTATAAACCAGTTAAACACTGAAAAATCAATGTACTTTAATGGTATTGCTAATGTTTCGTAGGTTATTTTTAGTTAACTATGAATGTATGTCCTTGCTACTTGTTTGACCTTCTTATAAGTTCATCTGAATTGTGTGTTTGTTTTGTTTCATTTCCCCCTACTCTCATCTAGGTCTTTCAGGAATATTTGATACCAGTATGCACAGTGCTGGAAGCAACACTAAGGAAGCTTCTTCAGTTATGAATTTTCTCTCTGCTATTGAGTCTCGTACCGCTCAAGCAGTCTCTTCAGGATCTACCCTTTTACCACAATTCAGGGCTCCTTCCTGGCAGACAGGTGAAAAATTTCTGTTGAAATAAAATTTTGTCGTGATTACGTTGAAAGTTTGAGAGAATTTGAAACAAAAATACCCTGACTAGCTGAAAAGGCTAAATGTTTTCTACCTCTCTTCCATCTCGGTATTTAAAAATCTCAAAATCAATGAAATAACATTAGCAGAAGAATTATATTACAAGAATAATTATATGAGCAGAAGTTCTAATTGTTTAGAAGGAATTTAGATGCATAGGATATTATTTTGTCCAATGAGTCAAATTTATTTTCCAACTTTGTTTGAAATTAGTCTCGCTAACACCGTAAGCATATTCAGGTAGACTACCTGTACACCATAGCGGATCTTTCGTTCTCAAACTCTGTTCCCTGTCATAGTTGTTCTGTGATATTACTACTAAAAGTCTGCAGATAACTTTAGCCCTTTTGTACACAGAAGTAATGAGCAAGGTATTCTCAAAAAGAGGGTCTGAAGTGCATGTCACATAGAAATAAGTGATCTAATTTACAAATAAACATGCCAGTTTTTTGGCAGACTGACTGCCTTCTATAAACCTCCCCCATCTGTCAAGCCTTCTGTGCAGAGCAGGAAACTTTGCATATTTTGAGCTTGCTGTAGACAGCCACACCAAGATAAGTGTTGCTACTGCATCTGTGGGTAGTTTCAAGTTATGTTTAATCTTATGTGGTGATTATGCAGCTGTGCAGTGAATCAGATCTATTCACTGATCTGACAGAAAAAGTTTGGGTATTTTTTTTCCTTTGGTGGAATGGTTTTCCACTGTATCAGCAAGCTGATCTGTGTCTCACTGCAGCTGTATGATCGCTGGTTCTGATTTAGGAGACGTAAGGTAGGAAGAGGGAAGACTTCGACAGTCCTTTTGAACTGTTTGCACTTGGTGTGTTAAGTGTAATGTGCAGCTGCATTCCATGAAGAGCTACTCAAAAAGTTGAGGAGAGAATGTGGCTTTTTATTCTCCATGGACAAAAGCAGATATGTGGGAGTACAGATGAAGAGGCACACTGTGAGTCTGTTAAAATATCTTAATATAAATCAGTGGTGTTTAGAGTTGTGATGACCCATCCTCACATCAGATTGTCAGCTGGGAAGAAATCTTTTTTTCTCTTCGTCCTAGCATTTTCTCCATTGCAGCCTGCCTAACAGTGAATTGTGAAGAATGGGGAGACATGCTGTGGGTCGGGTTTGATGTTGATACCAGTGATTGAGAGACTTCTCAGTACTCATTACTAAGAACTCATCAGTAAGCCCATTTTCAATATTACCAGTTCTCTGAGCTTTCTGTTGTCCTTTAATACTTTTGCTGCTTTTCTGTATCCCTCAATCCTCCCAAGTGTCTTTTGAGAGCTTTGTCTTCTACAAACTTTTTTGATGAGAGAAAACAAGTGCTCTTTGCTCTTCAAGAGCAACCCTTCTTTCTTTAGAAGGGTTTTTCACTTTGGGTTTTTCTCCAAACCCTGCAACTGCTGATTTGGGGGGGAGGCGGGGGACGGATCAGTGTGTTTGTTATGTTGTCCTACCAAGTCTTCCTTTGATATGTGGGATGTGTTATCAGTGTTCTGATTTCTTAGGGCAGTGGGAGCTGTCTGTGCACTCAACTTACTACCTTTGCCATACTTTTTGTCTGCTCCTCTACGAAAGTAAAATATAAACCCCGGCAGTTCTGCCATAATAGTGCTTCTGTGAATGTCTCTTGTCTGGTTTAAGAAATTACCTGCATAGTAGGAAGGGCTTTAATTTAGGGAAGAGAAGGTAAAAATACAGGTTAGATGAGAAATGAACACCTGCAGTTAAAATAGGTATAAATTCTTTCCCTTCTTTGATGCTTCTGGATGCCCCTACCTTTGTGCTAGTGGTAGGGATCAGTAAAAGAGAACATGTACGTGATGTTGCAGATTTTTAGAATAGGAAAAAACCAAAGCATTAAACCACTGCTTATGCTTTCTTACTCATAAAGACTTTATTGTTGACTCATGAAAAATACCTTGGCATTCCTTCAGTACCATGTCTCTTCATATCAGTTTGTCTTGAACTGAAAGCGAGAAACAAAGACTTTCTTTTGCAGCTTCATCTGAAACTTCCAAAGCAATTGTGTGATTAAGTTGCAATCAGTTTAAGAGGGCTTAATACATTTTAAAATGCAAATGGATTATTTTTTTAACTGAAGCATTTATCTCAAAACAAGCTTTATTTACTGAGAGGTTTTTTTGTTTATTCTTAAATGATCTGAAGCTAAAAGCTCTTTAAGTATCTGAGAAGAACTGAAAAAGGTCAAATTATACCAGTAATTTTAATTTTGTCTGATTTGCATACCCTTGCAAATTTCCCAGTGGAAATTGATTTCTTTACAAGAAGTTTAAGCCTCTCTGAGAATAAACTTGCCTTCTTCACTTTCCTTCATAGACTTTAGAAATAGTACACAAACTTCACCAGTGCCTACAAGTTACAAGGTGAAAAGCACTGAACGACATGGATCATTGGTGTAAGCCCCAAAACTTGCAAGGGAATTTTACACTCCTATTTCAGTTGGAGTAGTCTATTCTGTTGAGAAATCTTGTTTAAGCCAGGATGTCATACCAATATCCGGATGCAAATAAGTAATATTATACCTTTCAGTTGGATAGTTGCTGTTGCACTGTGCAGATAGTTGCTGTCTATGGATATTTTGGACTCCAGTATTTCACTTTAGAAAGCATACAAATCATATTTATTCTTTGTATTGAAAGTCAAAGCTCTCCTTTAAGAAACATATATTACAAAGTGTATTAGCTATTTCACTGTAAGCTCTGAAATGTTTCACATAAAGTGAGTTATAAAAGTATTCATGAGGGTGAACGCAGGAGATGGGATCGCTTCTTTAACTGTGTATGTATTACAATGCTATGGTGTAATTTTGCCTTTTTACTGTATATTAAAGGTGTCCAGGGCTTTTGATCAGTTGTCCTCTACTATGAACCTCTTTTTAAATTGAAATAAAAACTAATAAAGAGCCTTCAGTTTCAAAGCAGAATTAATCTTGTACAATTTTATTATCCACAATTTGCATCTTCAAGATATGAATTTTTTCCCTCGGCAATTCACTGTAGATACAGAATTTGGAATTCTTAAAAAACCTGCACTTCCAGTTTGAAAATTACCCACGATAAGTGCCTCCCTTTATATGTTTTTGTTGAAAAAGTTGGTGGTGATTCTAAAGAAGGTTATATTTGTAAATGCTGTGATATCTTACAATTAAATGAGTTATAGAAATGCAGAGTGTTGTAACTTGTAAAGCTCCCTTATGCTCTTTTTCCCTTCTTGTTTTGTTTTTGTTTTTTCCAGGTATGCATTCCTCAACAGCCACAGAACTGTTTGTTACTGGAGCTTTGCCAACCTCTGGAACATTTCCACCAACATCTGCTTTATCAGCATATCAGCATCCCAACACTTTCAGCAGTAGAAACTTTGCTACTACCCCTTCTCTTACTCTTCAAGATACTACTTTCAGTGCTACGTCAAACGGTCTCTTAACTACCCATGATCCTTTATTACAGATTAAAACATCACAAGGCACTGTTCCAACTGCTTTGACGTTTGAGCGCCTAGGCAGTTCTGTTTTAAGTACCAGTATACCACCTCAGTCGTCAACTTATCGTTCGGCTCAAGAATCTGCACCCCATCTTTTGCAACCTCAATTTAGTTTGTTGCCTTCAACCCTTGGAGGAGCTCAGCAGGTTTCTCAGGCATATAGCACATCTGTCTTTACTGGTTCCACTGCTTCTATTGATAGAGCACTTCAGCGAGAATGTAGTGTTATTAAACACCATCAGCGGCCTTCAAGTACTCAGTCTGTTCAGGCTCAACTGACTGTTTCACAGCATTCCTTACACAGCTATTTAACAAGTACAAGTGGAGTTAATTTTCAGGATACATCTAGGCACTCAGCATTATCCTGCAGTCCAGTTGGAGATGTTACTCAGGTGAGCAATGGAGGACCACAGCAGAAGACTTCTCAAGTCACAGTGGAACTCGCTCAGTCGTACACGTCTGCAATTCCATCACCTGGTTTTCCATCTGCTTCTACAGCAAAAGTGAAAAACTGTTCCGCAAAGCAGCCTCCAAGGTCAACGAAGACCCCCAAACCTCAAAGTGTAGCTCCCACTGTGCAGACACAAAGCTATGCCAAAACTGCACAAAACCAGAGTTCTGTCATTACAGGCCAAGCACAGATCTATTCTACAGCACAGCTCCCAAGCCTCTTGTCGGTCAGCCAGTCCCAGAACTATGTTTCATCCCAGGCTCAGAATGTGCCACCTGTCAGTCACTCACAGGATTTCTCGACCAGCAAGGTTGAGAAGCTGCCCTCACTGTATAAAACGTTGACTTTTTCTGGGCAATCGCAAACTATTACTTCTGATAGTCAAACTCTAAGTTACTCCTCAGAGGAGCAGGTATTGACTTCAGTTCCAAATGAGAACTACTCTGGGCAAACGAGGGAACATTCTTCAGTCAGCCAATCTCAGAGCTATTCTTCTAGTCACTCTCAGGGTTTATCTCCAGTTAGCCAATCCCAAGTTAGTTTTTCATCTCAATCACAAGTTTTATCAGCTGTTAGTCCTTCAGAAAGCTATTCTTCAGGGCAGTCTTTAACATTAACTTCGCCTTCTCTTTCCTTTAATGCCTCTCCTCGGATACAAACTCTTCCAGCCTCGAGTCCTAATCAGAGCTATATTTCTTTACATTCTTCTCAGAACTCGCAGTCACAAGAATCGTCTTCTCCGCAGTCTCAAAAGTTTTTGCCATCTGTCCAGTCTCCTCCTTTTGCATCCCCGGCTCATTCACAGACACTGCAGAACAACAGGCCTTCCTCAGAAACAAAGTCGTATGTTAAAAGGAAGTCTGACTCTAATCTGTATGCCTCATCAAAACAAGAGGAGGAATTATCGATGCAGGATATGCAGGCATTGCAACAGCAAGCTACTCTTGAATCTTCCACTCAAAGGCTAACCGATGAGGAGATCAATGCTCAGGATGCGTCGTATAGGGTCTCAAAAGCAGATTGCAGATACTCTCAAAGTGTAATCAGAAGTAATTCTCGTCTTGAAGATCAAGTTGTTGGACTTACTCTTCAAGGAACAAAAAAAGATGAAAGAATGGTCAGTTCTGTGGAACAGCTTTCCCAACATATTGGCCATATCACTAGCCTAAGCCATGATATAAAAAAGACAGCTAATTTAATGCAAACAACACAAGTAACTGTGAGTGCTAAAGAACTAAACCAGCAACATTCTCTTATGCATAAGGTACATGAAAGTAAAGCTCAAGAACAGCAAGGCCAAGTCATTAGTACACCATCGCAAGTTCAACCTCATGCTTTAAGGCACGGTCCTCAGCTGTGTTTGCCCAGCGCACAGGTACTTCTGGAGTCAGCCTGTGACTTGCAGATTCTTCATCAGTCAATACTGCAGTCAGGTTTAGGACAAGCAAAGGCGTCACCGCAAGTGCAAAGAATACAGAGTCCTCAGCAGGTGACACATCCATTCCTTCAGATGGATGGTCATATCATTCAAAGTAATGGAGGTCATTCTCAGCAACAGCTTCATACTCAGAATTCGGAAGTAATGAAAATGGACATTTCTGAGCCCTCAAAACCACTACAGCAACATTTGACAACAAGAGATCATTTTACTCAGACAAATCAACATGATTCAAAAAATCAGTTTGTTTCTCTTAGTTCAATATGTTTCCCAGAATCTATACTTCTCAGCGATGAGAGGAATATATTATCCAACGTAGATGACATCTTAGCAGCAGCAGCCTGTGGAGTGACACCATCTGACTTTGCCAAATCAGCTTCTAACGAAGAGGAAATCCAGTCTGTTGAAAATAGTGAGGAGTCAAAACCACAATTCCGATCAATGGATGTACGACATGTATCTTCTGCTCTCAGTGCCTCACCTACTGTAGTTGGAAAGCCAGCAAGCATAAGTAATATTTCTCTGAATGGAGGCCAAATTACTATAAATCTTACACCGGTGTCAACAATACAGACAAAAACTGTGAACCTTGATCAACAACACATTGAAACCCCTGATCAAAATGTAGCAACGAGAATAACCTCTCCCACCCTTGTCCCTGGTCAAGAGGAGCAAGAACAAGGGTCTGTTCCAGTTAAGAAACAATCTAGCATCAATCATGAATCTGAAGAAGATAATGATACTTCTGCTGATGGTGCATTGAACTCAAGAGAGACAGAATTTGTTTCAAGCGGTAAGAGTCTAAGTGAAGAAAGTGCTGCTTCAGAGCATGACTTTAATATGGGTGGTGATGATGGTACAGTAGCAGGTAACCAGTCGAAGGGTCAGTTGCAGCCACTATCTGTGCCCCAAAGTGGAGATGGAACCATTAGTAGAACTGAAGAAGAATGCCAAGATTTAACTCAAGGGAACCCTCAGAAGAAAAAAAGCAAAGGAAAAAGCCAGAACAAAAATGCTGCAGAAGATGACAGTGCAATTCAGAAACAGGTTAAAAGAAGTGGACAGTGTAAACGACAAAATTCAAGAGGAAACGACTCCTGTTTGACATACTCTTCTCCTGTTTCTGAAAGTTATGATACTTACCAGCATCAGGAAAGAATGAGGCAAAAAATTAAAGAAGTTGAAGAAAAACAGCCTGAAGTCAAAACGGGATTTATCGCATCTTTTTTAGACTTTCTAAAGTCTGGGCCAAGGCAACAGTTTTCAGCTCCAGCTGTACGAATGCCAAACAGGACTAGGCGACCGGTTACCCAAATGGTTCGCACCCCTTGCCTACAGTCCTCTGCAAAGCCTCAGCCGGCAGTGGCAGCAGTAGCACCTGTAGCTGCTGAGGTTAGTGGAGAAAGTCCAACCAAAAAAGTTGACGAAGAACTTAAGAAAAATTTGGAAACGTTGCCTTCGTTTTCTTCTGATGAAGATGATTCTGTGGGGGGTAACCACGATCTTCAGAAGAGCATCTCTACTGCATTGTCAGCCCTGGATGATACATCTGACAGAAAGAACAAATCAGGTAAAACAGTTACTACAAGTGCATATGTTGAAGGAGGTTTCTGTAGCTGAAGGGCAAAAAATAAAGAATAATTTTAGCTATCTTCAATTCAGGTAAAGGTTTTGATTGGTGTTAATCACAGACATAATAAATAATGTTCAAAAGGTGTGTTGACTATGATTTTCATCTGGAAACCTCAACAAACCATTGTGTCAGACGTTTCAAATCTATTATAAAAAAATTCTAGCAAGAGAACACAGTAATAATTGCCATTAGCAGAGGTTAAATTCTTCCTAGATAGAGTTGCACAGAATATATTTATGGAAACAAGTTTTGCACTTGTAAACTGAGCACTGGTTTGGCTAGTCTTGTCCAAGGTGGGACTCATTTGACTTTGATTTCAGCTATATGAATCAGGAGTGCTGTAGTTTTGTGTTGATATGTTGTTAACGAAAGAATGAAATCTGGGAAGGGTTGTTTTGGGCAGGGAGGGGCAAGCAGCAACCACTCATCAGTAGTTTTCCACACACTTTTCATTTTCACTTGTTTTACATCTATGCTGTAGGTCGGCGTTCATAGCTTTTAACTGATGCTGCTTTGTTCTGAAGTATTTTTGACGTACAGCATATTTTTGACTAGATAGACCTTTTCAGTAAAGTTTGTTTTCTCTGGTAAGCAATTAAAAACTATCTAGCCAATCACAAAACTGTACTAATTCCAGAGAAATACCATTGCCTTCCAAAATAATCTCAGGGAGAAAATGAAACATTTATTCAACTCTTCTCAGGACCCACAACCCATAGGCTGGTTCTTAACAAAATAGAAGAAAGTAATTTTTTCTCTTTTTAGATTAAAGGAGAGAGGGAGATTTTTTTTTTTCACTAGAGTTGACGTGATTTACTGAGAAATACGTAGCACAATTGAACTTAAATTGTAATAATCAGACCTAAAATATCAGAAAAAGGTTACAGAATAAATGATATACTAAACAATACCTCGCCCTAATTACTGGTCTATTTTCTTCTGCAGAGATTTCTATTAAATTGTTAAGTTCATGGAAAAGTCTGTTATGTAAGATGAAGTTTCTCATGTTTCTTTCAGTTGGATATGTATTTTAAACAAGAAAGCAGTGACCTTTTTTCCTTCAGAAAGCCCAAATGTGGACAATGCCACGGTTAGCCTCTCGCTGAAGCTTGTCAGCTTTAATAAGCCATGTTCTGTGTACAACTTCCTAAGGAAAGATTTCAAAAGTTTTTTGTTGGATGGGCATTTCCATTAGTGTTTTATTTGCAATTATTTCTTTTACGGTATTATTGTATCTTCTTTATTATTGTTAAGGTTGTAATATTTACACCACAAATTCCTTTAATTCACCTTCCTGTTTTGTTGTGTACAAGACTGTACATCATACAAGATGCTTAGTAATGATGTCTTTCCTACTTGCTGTTATTTTGCGGATTTTCTAGTAATTCCTTCTTCTGTCTGTTTTTGTACATAAGTATGGAAAGACAAATATTAAAACAGTCTTTTGTTGGTAGTATTAAGTAGTGTATGTACAGTTATCTGCTGTTCTGAAGAATGTGTAAATGTACTTGGGGAACTAATAATGCTGTGTCTAATTAAAGCTGTCATAGATTTCACTGAACAAAGAAATACAACATATTTGCAATAATGTGATACAATATATCCAGAAGAACGTATTTCATGGCTTAGCAATTTTACTGAAATGATTTAATGAATCTTCATGTATCTGGTATATAGCTTTTGGATCAACACATATTTAAATCATTTGTTTTGTATGGGTTGTGTTAAAATGCATGTCACATTATCTTTTTTCTATTTTTTTCAAGTCAAAATCTCAACAAATAACAGTGATTGTAACAAAACTGTAAAATGGTTATCTTCTCAAGTTTGAAGCCAGTCTCCTAAATGATGTTAGTAATTATGCTATAGCTAATATAACTTGATTTCTCTTAGATCAGCAAGTCAGTGTTAAAACTAATATGTATAAAAGAGTGTAAAGTAATATCTAAAAAGGATTATAATTTTTTACAGGTGGGAGAGAATAATAATTTTGAAAGGTGGGAGTTTGTTTTGACTCTGGGACACTAAGGAGAAGAAGAATGTTCTTCCCTGTCTTTATTTTGATCATCAGTTCTCATTGCTCACCTCCGTGAATATTGAAAATTATGAGGATCTAGCCCAAGTTTTAATCTGGAACTTGCAGTTACATTATTACAAGATACAAATTACAAATATACAAATATCATACAGCAAATATTTTTGTATTTCATGTGTGTTTCTCTTTCCTTATCCAATTTAAAACAACTGCTTACTACATTTACTATTGTATTTGCTTATTCACACGAAGTACAACAGTATTTTCTGTTGCTCTTGTCTGTAACTATCAAATTGTTTCCTAAAGCACTCACCTTTTTTATTTCTAGATGCTAATAGATGCAGCAGTTTAATACAGAGGTATACTAGCCACAATATTTTGGTTTTGCTTAAAGTCTAGTTGTGGCCAAAATGTTTCTATTTTAATGCCTAGAATAGTTTTTCCTAGAATAGTTGTTTTTAATATGTATTGTAACAGAAAAGAAGAAAAACAAATATAGTTCTCTTTTTACATTGCTAATATTTGATAATTAACTAAAACTTGGGTTTTTTCTTCAGAAGCTGAAAAAATGGCAGTTGTTACTGCTGCTGCCGCTGCCACTACTGCTGTAATAAAGCAGGAATCTCCACAGACGGCTGCTCCTGTAGTCAATGCGCAGGACAAAATGAATCCAGCTGATGCCTTAAAAGTAGCTCAACAGGATGCTGTGACTTCAGACCAATTGGCAAAAATACAGGCAACTGTTGCAATAGAAGGATGTACTGATGAGGAGAATACGGACAGTGGAGGAGAGGGCATGTACAGAGAACGTGATGAATTTGTAGTGAAGATTGAAGACATAGAGACACTAAAGGTAATCTGGATACTCACAGTGAGAAAAAAAAAAAATAATCACAAAGTCCTGCACATTAATTTAGCCTCAATAAACTACCAAAAGGGGAAAGGCTGCAGATAAGTTTTCTGTTGCAATTCCAATATTCCCTGGATGCTGCCAGGATGCCTTAAGGTGTCTTTCTAGTGCAGGTTATGAATATGTTTTGTATGTACATAATCCGTTTTATGCTGCATGCATAATAAAGCAAATCTGTGTGCTGGTAACCTCTGTTAGAACTTGGAATTACATTCTTTTAATATTAAAAAGCATAACTTTTTCACTACCTGTTTTGGGGGTTTTTTTAAGATGATAGTAGGCTTTCAAGTGTGAGGTGTTGAGGAATTGACATTTGGACTTTTCAAAAGATCTTGGAATTGTCTTTTCTTTGTAAGGGGTTCTGCTTGCTATTCCAACAAGAAATGGCTTCCGTAAGCAACCAGGGCAGCTTTTTTACATGAGTTTATAGGAATGTTACTTGTTTTTGATGTCTTGCTTTGTATTGTTTTTGTTGCTTCTCCATTTTAAGTTCTTCTGCATGTTTGCCTTTCCTTTTGTTGCTATTATAGCCAGAAATATTCTTACCATTAATTTCTGATACTTTTGATTACTTGTCTGTGTTCATCCTCTTGAGCTTAAGTTTCAAATGAATTCATGTAGCTTTGTCACATAAGGCAAGTGTTACCAGTTTATAAAAATACTTATAAAACTGATTAAGTTTTGTTACGCGATAGTTTGAATTTTAAGCTTTGTGGTGTTTATTTCTGTAGTTATTTAAACAATCATGCAAAAGGAACCAATACTTGATGATATGTTTTCCAAAAAGAGAATTTTTGTATTAGTAGTTTGTGTGTAGGATTTGTAGAGAATTCTTATGAGAGCTGAAAATTAGAAATTTGTTTTTAACATAAAGAGTTTGACTTGATTTTCTTTCTAACTTTTTTTTTTTTTTTTTTTTACAGTTAAGTTGAACTGAAAGTGTAAAAACTGGTTCATTAATTCATACTGAACTATCTCTTTTCACATTCATGCAAACATCATGCTGTAATGTACCTGGGCTTCTGCTACAGAATCTCTAGGGACCTGCAAGCTTTTTGCTACTTTTCGTGATTCTTGCATTTTTGTTTTAAAATATATTTCACAGAACAAAAGAATTAAAAAATGGAAAAGTGTTATATTGCTTTAAAAAGTAAAGTTCTGTGGCTCAGTTGCATTGTACATGAGTACACCATGCTGTAGGCAAAGCTGGTTGGCACAACTTCATCGCTCTGAAAGTAAAGTTTGTGGATTATTATAGTTTGTCATACTGTCTTGATGCAAATGGCATGTAATGACTAAGGGACTGTAGTTTTGAATTATTTATTTCCATTTTATTTCTGGGTAACTTGCTCGAAAAATACAATGCACAAGCACGCTTCTGGGAGAAAAAATAAGCACCCTTTTTAGCAAATAATTTTATGTTCTTACAGGTTGCTTTGCAAACAGGAAAAGAGCCTCCAGCTATTTGGAAAGTACAGAAGGCTTTATTGCAAAAGTTTGTTCCTGAAGTGCGAGATGGACAGAGAGAGTTTGCTGCTACTAACAGTGTGAGTCTTAAAAATTCCTTATGAAGCCTCATAGGAACTGATTTCCTTAACAGAAGTCCAGGAAACAAAATAAAATGTGATTCTGACACACATTCTTAGCAAGCATCCTTGGGAGGGGAGGGGAGAAAAGGTTTTTTGATTTCCTCCTACTCTAAAATTGTCTCTAAATATATTCATGGGCAGATTCTTGGCTTTCCAGCACGGGTTCTTTGGTATCACTCAGGCTGTGTAAAGGAACATGTTTTCACAACCAAAATAAAGTCAGTGGAAGCAGGCTTGTGAAACAACTGCTTTCCACAACAGGAAGGCTACAGATAGGATACAGTTTCTACAGGCAGCCTTTTGCCAGGCAGATAATCCTTTTGGGATAACACATGGGGAGGATTAAATAAAGAGAGAAAACGAAGCCCAAAGTACCTCCTGCCTTATTTTCTTACTTCCAATAGTATGTGGAAATCCATTGGAGAATTTCTCTTAAATTATAAATGCTGTAGGATGGCTCATCTTTGCATGTAAACAGGTTGTTTTTAAACTGACTTCTTTTCCTTAGTGTTTAAATTTTTCATCGTTAAACTGAATAATTTTACTTAACAGAAACACTTGTATGTTTTTGGTTTTATTTTAGTATCTTGGGTATTTCGGGGATGCAAAAACAAAATACAAACGAGTGTATGTGAAGTTTATTGAAAATGCAAACAAAAAGGAATATGTCAGAGTATGTTCAAAAAAACCACGAAGCAAGCCTGTACAGTCAGCAAGGTATTTTATTTCAATTTGTTTTTCGTTTTGCCATACTGTTTTCATATTATGGACACACCTAGAGATTTATAACTAAAGCTTATGTTAAGTCGGCTTTAAGTTGGAAACTGAGAACTGTGTGTTTTGCTTTAGGAAATGAGATACAAATTCCTGCCATATCAAGGCTTCCCTACCTCGAATCTGTGGATTTCTGTAATCCTTCATTTTATAGGTGTTAGGGCTCCACACGCTATTTCTTTCTGTCATCTTTTGCCCTGTTACTCAACATAAGAATAGAAGCCTACAGCTGATTTTGATTTTTGTATGTTGTTTTCTCCTATCCCGTGGACTTTGCAAATTAGGTACGTTTTTCCAGATTGCTTTAACGACCATCGTGTCCCAGTATACTAGAGGTACCATGCTTTCTTCTTGATCCTGGAAACAATTTAAAAAGAAAAGGTGATTGTTGAAGTTGTTTGTTGCAAGGATGTTTTTCCTTCTTTTGTATGTCCTTGCACACTGAGGGTACTTTACTTTTCTTATTGCACCTGCCCTACACCCTTCACCCCACCCTAAAAAGCCTTACACCTTTGAGTCGTCCCATGTAACCTCTATTCGTGCCTTAAAATCAGTAATTACAGTAGTATTGCTTTTAAACCACCAACAAGGATAAATAAAACCCAAACAAATCTGTCACTCTGGAGAGACATGTAAAGATTTCAGGGCAAACAGTATGGTTTTGATTATTCTAGTAAATATACTGCAAAATGTTGTGACCATAAGCATCTGTCACACAGGTACTTTGGCTATCTCTGAGACTTCCTCTGTCACCTTCCTTCTGATAAGGTTTTCACTGTCATTCACTTGTGAAGGGTTTTGCTATTGCATTTTGTGTTGAACTTTGTGCTTTTGGAAAAGATTGCAGATTCTGTAATGTGCAAACTGTCATGCTTTAATGCTTAGCTTCTTTTATCTTATCACAACTTCCAATTAAATTGGAAGGTTTTCTTGCTATGGATTTTCAATAACTATAATTAAATGCACATATGTTTTATTTATCAGATGTTAGTAAACAGTAATGAGAAAAACTACAGTGCTCTTCATTCAAGAAATAACTAGGTTTTTAAGTCTGGTTTGCTCTCAAAGAAAGCAACGCCGTCAGATAATCAGTTTTACAATTTAATCGTGACCTACTTAAACTAGCCAGGATTTTGATGCTCTTTTTTTTCTTGGGCTATGGAAGACTGTTCCAGAACCTGTTCCTCTAGTGCTCTGAAACAATCCTGTCTTTTAGCCAAAACGTGGTCGTGATTAGCTTGTGTCCATATGTTCTTCTTTCAGTACTGTTTTTGGCTTTTATTTCTGTCTTTCCCTGGTGTTTTTGCTGCATGATATGTTTCTGGAGAGCAGTCAGGTTCCACCTCTGTCTTCATTTCACTAAGCTGGATTAATCAAGGTCTTTCATCTTCCTCATCTAAGGCAGGCTTTCCATTTCTCTAATCGTCCTAGTATCTATTGTCTCCATCAGTTTTGGTTTGAAATCTTCATCTCTGACAGATGACTAGAATTATTCTCAGTGTTCCAGAAGATACTAACAATGTTTCTACTGCACATTTCCCTACTTTCCCATTTGGACAAAAAAATCTTGCCTGGCACTTCCCAGAATTGTATTCCTGGCCATGTTCTCAAAACTGTAGTGCATTATTAGTCCTAAAATATATAACTTCGTATTTATGATATTGAGTTTCCTGTTTGCTTTCCTGTTTTGAGTGGTGGGAAGAGAAAGGAGAGGAATTGTCTGGTTTCTTATTCCAGTCCTCAAGATCCTGCATTTCCTACATTTTTACCTGGATGTTATTCTCTCCCATCTTTGTATGGATACAATATCCCAAATTCACTTTGTCAGTGAATCTCATTGATTACTAGTATTTCTTCAAGTCTGTCAAGTGTGCCTTTTTTTTTATTAAATAATCAATTTTAATATTAGCTCAAATTTCCTGTAGCTCATAAATTCTACTGACATTAGGCAATTTAAATTTTCTGTGCCTGTCAGTCTAGTTATAAAATTGGAATACTGTTTAATCGTAGGTAGTTGAGAATAATTGTTACACATTATATCAAAAATATAGTACTATAGTGTGTATTACCTGATTCCTAGTTAGTGACAAATAAGTATATGTAATCTGTGGTGAATGTATTCTGTTTAAATAAGACTATAGCTGTTTTATTAATACCAGAACTTCTGTGGTAATTATTTTCATAAAGATCATCTTCGTAATATTGCAGGACTATTCATTGCAAACCTAGTAGTAGCAACAACAAAACCCCTGATCCACCAACACCAAAACCAACAGCAACAAAAGTCTCTTCTGTGAAACCCAAAGCTAAACAGCCAAAGGTAAAGGCTGAACCACCACCAAAGAAAAGGAAAAAGTGGAAAGAAGAGTTTTCATCTTCCCAGTCTGATTCTTCACCTGAGGCCCAGAGTGATGAGGATGGTGAGTGAGATACTATTGTTAGCATCTAGGCCTATTTCAACTTTACTGAAAATAGTATTATAAAAATATGCTGCTTGATCTTGCAGATTTTTCTTTACTAGCCCCAGGAAAAAAAAATAATCTAAAATCTGCCAGTGTCATGCAAAACTGATTTCATAAAACTTTGTATTTCTTGTTTGTGTGTGAGCACATGTGCAATGGAAGTTACCACAAATGTAGTTTATCAATTAGATAAATATATTTTTACTACTTGCTTTCTAAGATAGGTACAATTGCAGGAGAAGGAGCTGATTTGATTTTCTAATACGCCTCAAGAATTGGATTCTTCTTTAATTTTCCATTGCGACCCTGTGTCACGTCTAAAATAACATTCCTGCAATGCCTGTCTGCATGCAGATGTGGGCAGAATTCAGATGTTACTGTTTTTTTTTTTTTTCAAAACCCAAGGAGAAGAAAACAGTTGATATTTTGGCTGCTTCATTGCTTGTCTAAATGCCAGCTGTTCAAATGCAGCCTGCTGAGCAGATTTGCTGTTAAGACATTCATGGTGTCTTGGAATGTCTTTCAGATACGGCATTTGCAGTAATTCTCCAGAACAGAAAGGAATTTTCGAAGTGTAGTATGTAGATAGTGATTACCTGTGGTAGCAGATGTACAGTGTTTATCGCAGTTTTTTGTTTATTTCCTGTATATTTCCTACCCATGCTTTGTATTGCTGTATTTCCAAAGCATGTTGGCCGTGGTGCCTTTTAAAGATAGATGAGCTAGGGTTGGTGGTCTGGAACAGTGCCTCTGCTGAAGGCAGCACCTTTAAAATAACATTTTTTCAAGCAAACTCACTCAAATTAACCACTAGTATGTACAGCTGTCCATATTTAAAATTTGAAGTAACCTGGTGGAGATAGTCACCCATAGAAATGTGGATATCTGAGAAAGTGTAACAGCCTTGCTAGCTAAATTAACTGCAAGATAGTGGCATCATACATGGAGCCTGTAAAAAGCTCCAGAGTGCTTACTAGTACTGATGATTACTCCATGTGCGTGTTTAAAATTGCTGTCTCTGAAAAAAATAAAAGCTTCCTCAGAATAAGTACAAATATGCTTGCGTTGCTTTGCTGGTAAAATTTGGTTTATGTGTTTTTTGTGAGTTGGACAATTAGGTGGGCGTGACTTTGGTGCTGTGCAGGCTCCAAAGTGACATTAGTGCTTTTGAATGTTTTTCTGTTGGACGACTTTGAGGTTTGTGGGTTTTAGGAGGTACTTGAACATGAAACCTGCAGTTAGGGGACTTAGCTTGACTAAAGTTATTCATTATCCCTTTTCCCTAGACTTTCATCTACAATAATAGAAAAATGTTTAAAATCCCTAAAATACGATAATCTAAATGCTGATAGTTAGAAGTAATTGTAAGTGTTTCTACGAAAAATTGTACCATTTGTACCAGATTTGGCATTTGTACCTACTTTTGGCATGTAAGTAGTTTGAGTGTTATTTCTGATTGTACAGAGTTTTAATCTCTTGGGATACCAGTAGAGGTCACTTGTGTTTTAAGAGAGAAAGCCTTTAGTTTTGAAAAACACAAATATTTGCAGGCTGTTAAAGGAAAAAAATTACTATATTCTGATTAATTTTCAGAGCTTGTACCTCCAGCTCCCCTTGTTACTCGATTTTTGAATACAAGAGCTATGAAAGAGACTTTTAAGAGCTACATGGAGTTGCTTGTTAGCATTGCCTTGGATCCAGACACAATGCAAGCCTTGGAAAAGAGCAATGGTACAGTATGTTTAACATTTGTATGTTTTTATTAGATTTTAAGGTTATTAATCAGTGAGGCAAAAATATTTTTTTTAAGGAAAAAAAACAACCACCAAACTTCTAGCTGCATGCCCATATCTGAAGAACACTTTATGCAAGTTACTTATATGTGTGTGCATATAGATGTATATTTGCACTATCTTTTTGAATAATCAAAAGTAATTTGGAAATACCGTTTTGTCTGCTTTGTTACATTAGGCTTGTGCTGTGAGTGACAGAACTGAGCTCTTTGTTCTGCTGTTACTATCTTTTAAAATCTTAGCAAACATTTATTTCAAATGACAGTGTTTCAAGAGTGTGTTTACTTTCTTAGGAAGAAATACCGTGATGACTATAAGTACTTCTGATTCTTGCTGCTATTAAAAATTCTGCTTTTCTGCTTTTGAAACCTTAAAATTCTGACCAAAGACAATTGTATTCTACTTTTTCTTTGAGGAGAAAATGTCTCAGCTTATTTACCGTAGTGGACTCCAGGATACAAGTCAAAACTGTCGTATTTCTTAAAATATAGCAAAGCACTCATATAAAGATAAAGGTCTCAAAAGAGCAGTCATTTCACATGTTACTTAGTTGCAGGCTGTTGTTTTGTACTATATTCTGTTTGCCTGTATTTAAAAAAGCCATTTTCTAGACTTTCCTTTCCTGGTTTGCTCTGGGTGTCTATCAATGCACTAAAAGCAAAGAAATTGACTTTTTAATTAGAAGTCTCCATACTGAGCTGTAAATTTTCATTCATGGCCGCATGCCTATGTTCAAATGTATATTGTGCAACTTACAGTGGTTTATCAGATAACTTTCATCAGTAAGCACTTTCTTCAATTTCTTTGTTATAAATGCCAACAGGGTCATCTCTTGTAATGTGGAACAGCGAATGTCAAAAACACATACTTGTCTTCGTAAAACTGCCAGTTGTATTGCACAGAAGAGGATTATCTAGGAAATGGTTTGAAATTGTCTCTTAAGATTTATGCTCTATATTGCTCTATCTTAATTTTTTCCTTTCAACAAAGAAAAGTCAGAGAAGGAGCAGGATTGCAGTTAGCAATTAAACTGCATAATACATAGACCAGTTTATCAGGCTGGTCCAAAAAAAAGAGATTTTTCTCTCATGTTTGAATTTAGTTTATGTGCAAATTGTATTATTTTTACTCCCACATTTTACGTTAATGGGTAGAAGTATAGATTGAATAGGGGTCTCATTACTGTGTGTCTCTTAATAATCAGCTGCTGCATTTTTTTGTCTTTTAGATGAGCTACTTTTGCCTCACATGAGAAAAATTGATGGTATGCTGAATGACAATAGGAAAAGGCTGCTTTCCAAATTACGCTTGGATCATACTTTCAAGGTATTCTCTTTTAAATTCTAGGATTTTTAAAGTAATACTATAAATAAGTCATTTGATGCATACCGTGCAGGCACAACTTAAAACCCAGAAGGCAAATTTGTAACAGAAGTGAATATGGATTTGAAAGAGATGCTATAAATTCAATGCTTGTATGTGGCATTTGGAGAACATTTTGTGATGGAGGAGTTTATACTGCAAAGGTAAAGTTCTAGTTTTACTCCCCGTGCTTTCTGGTTCATTCTCAAGCATTTTTTCTTTTAAGCTTCTCAAGTTTGCCAACAGAAAACCTATTTGCTGTCCTTTTAGAGCTTTTGGTTAAGTGATTGTATTGCCTAAAAACCTTAATAAACTTTTACATGAAATAGCTATGCTGTGGAGCAGGTGTCTCAACTTCTTTGAAGTAGAGAACATGATCAGAATAGTTTAAAACCAGGACAGAGGGACTTGAGAACAGCTCATTTGTGTGCTCTTTCATGTATCTTCAGCATGGAAGATTGGGAAAAGAGTGGGTGACAAGCCCATATTATAACAGCTTTGACAAGGTAATAAAACACAGGTCTGGATGTGGGCAGGGAAGAGAGCAGCCAAACCATCTCAGTAGAGAGAAGGTAAACAGGAGGATAATCACTGCAGTTCTTACCGTTCCCACCCAACCTCCAAGCAACAATGCAGATTTTGAAAGTGCTGTAAAGTGAATTAAGAATTAAGGTTATTTTCACTCATGTCTGAGAACTAGTTGTCCATGCCGATAATCAGGCTGATTATTTCTTCCTGTAACAGTTTTGAGACCAACAAGAGTAAAGCAGACCTGTCTGTAAACACCCTCAGACCAAACTTGCTCTTTCTGCCTGTCTTTCTCCTGTCCCGTTATGTCCACAGTAGACAGACACTTGGAGAATTAGTTGTCTCTGCACTGCTGCGTGTGTATTTTTGAGAGCTAGGTGAGGTTATTATTTGAGATAATAGCAGACTTGACAGGTCTGCTTTTTCGTAATGAAATCTTTGAAAGATTTTTTTTTTTTTTTTCCCCACAGCACATTCATGCTAAGTCTTGTGGGACACTAAGTGACCTTGTTTCAGGGATGAGAACATCATCAGTGAAGCTTTAATTCAGATGATTCTTGAACTTTTATATTGTTAGTTACACTGTTTTCTCAACAGCTGTACAATTTGTACCTGCTTGAACAGAATTTCTTGTGGCTTCCTCCTTACAGTAGGAAGGCAAGGGTAGGGCTGTGTACTTGCAGACGATACACAGAGCCTCAGAGAGGTTTTGTTTTTCTTTTGTGGTAAGAGATTTGCAGAGAAGATAGGCCACATTAAGGTAGGATACAAATTTGTAGAGTTCTGGTTACATTCACAGTGCACACAAAGTGAGAGGTAGCTTATTTTAGTTTTTCCTAGTTTAAGGAAAAAAAAACTAATATAATCTTTTGTAATACTAACATGTAATTACAGCTGTTTATTCAGTTGGAGTCCACAACTAATACAACAGCTTTGCTGTGTGCTCACTTGGAATCAGATTATGTATCCTATCTCTGAAGTTAGCTTAAGCCTGTATTTCATAGTATGATCTGCAAGATGTTAATGGAGCTACAGATGTAAAAACAGGGATCTGCTTGTGATGTAAACTGCAAGATAACTGTGTTACGGTTTGAAGAACCCACAACAATTTGTTGTTTAGACAAATACTCTATCACCCAATGACCCCTCCCCACCTGGCAAGGGGACTTGGGGGAAAAAAAACAAGGAAATACAGGGGTTAAAAATATAAACAGATTTAATAGAATAAGACTAAATAATTAACATTCATAATACTAAAGAACCAGTATTGAACCTGATCCCAATATAAAACAAGAGGATCACACTGAGCCCATTCTATCAATAGGAAGCTGTGCATTCCCAGCAGTGGACAGCAAATGTGGGACGCTGCGAGCGCTACGGTTTTGGGAGGAAGGGCTCAGGGATCTGGCACCAGGGCAACAAGTTGTCAGGATAGCAGCCATCAGAGAAGAGAGAGAAATCCTCAGCAAACTTTTTAATTTATATTGAATGTGACGTTCATGGAATGAAATAATCCTGTTGGCCAGCTTGGGTCAAGTGCCCGGGTCTCGCTCCTCCTCATCCCTGCACCCGGCTAACTCAAAAACATTGAGACCTTGAAGCCTGCCCACCATAGCTGGCTATGAAGTAAATATTTTCATCAATTCAGACACCAGAGTTTTCTAAAAGTGCAGTTTTCCCAAGTATTAGAAGAGACCTTACTGATAAGTTAAATTACTGAAAGAGAAATTAATCCTGTATTGCTCAAACCAGGACAGTTTGACTTCTGGTATGACGGCACTGACTGTGCCATCCTTCAGCCAATATTTTGGATAAAAATGAAACACCTAACTGTCATCATAAGCGTTTGTGTTGGTTAGTAAAAGGTGTTTGATATGCTTTAAGATTCAGGTTAATCTGGTGATAATGCAGGAAAGTCTGCTTCTTTTTCAGCTTTGATCAAATGATTAGTTCAGATATTGGAGCTGAATGAGGCAGCGAATCAAGGAATAAGTGAAAAATATCATTATTGTTCATGAGTGTCATTCAGTTCTGAATATTTTTTACTCTTCTACATTGATAAGTGTGGGTGAATTTAAGATTATCCTTTTTCCCCCCCACTGGCTACAGGTAATACGGAATATTTTAGCACTGTATTATAAACCAAATCAGACGCTGAAGTTAGCACTAAGTCAGTGTTTGGTAGTTTTGCCTGTAACATTCTTTATAGTTCTAATGCTTTATCGTGTCCTTTGGGTTAGTTTTGTATAAACAAAATTAGAAAATATTACTGTTGCTTTAGTTGAAGCTCGGTAAATGAAGCCTCTTAGCTGAATTGTGTAAATTTAATTTAGAAATAATTATCACCATTTTATGTCTTGTGCTCTCAAAGATGCAGAAATTGCTAGTATTTTCTTCTTCATTCCAATTCAAATTTGTCTGTTTTAGGTCAGTGGTCCAGCCACGTAAACTGTTCTGGTTAATAGGAATTCTCCAGAGGAAGGCAGAAGTGGCCAAAGTCCCTTGACACTCAAAGTCAACCTTCAGGAAGGCTATTACAGTGGATAGAAAACCTAAATAATTTAAACCTGCTGAAGTTGTTCCAGTTTGAAAGCATTATTGTATACGGACAGGTTAGCTAGTCCAGGTTACTGCTACCACTATGCAACTATCACTGTGCAGTAGATTTTATAGCTTTTTACTGAGAGGGATTTTTTTTTTTATAAAGGGAAAAATAGCTGATATGTATAAAGTACTAAGAAATTACAGGTGGGGGAGGTTTTTGAATTCTAGTGCTGCTTGTTAAAAGAAAATACAAAAAGTTAGTGAACTTCATATTTTAACTCAATAGTCCAAATTAGGTCCTTAAGCTGCAGCACTGATACATTTTTCTCTATATCTGATCCCCTTCCCCCCCATACTGGAGCATAATACAAAGATATATATGTTCATTTAACTCAATGTTTTTTTTCATGACCAGATCATTAGCATAACAGAACTATTTCAAAGCAGCTGTTAACACAGTGCTGTATTTGTACAACAAAGTTGTATGCAAAGTTACTCATGCAAGTCACGTAGAACTAAACCTGGTAGAAATGCAGTTCACTCCCATGCAGTTAATATGTCTTAAAAACTTGTGCTTTTTGAGCCAGCCATGTACATCACTGCGCATAAGCTTTTCTACCTGACAGATATGATAAGATGCAATTAATTCGTATTTTGCAAAAACTGTGACAAGACGTATGAAGATATTTAGGCATCCAATCCCTGCTAGAGTTGGCAGACTTCCTGTGCCTGACTAGGCATTAAGTACTTACACATCTCCAAGTAACTCGGCCTTAGAGATTCTTGGGTAGAAATGGAATGGAAAACATTTTAAAAGGTAAAAATTGCCTAGTAGAGCCTTTTTTTTGCTCTTTCTAATGAAAGAATCACAGATGATAATCTGAGCTACAATAAAAACTTCTCGTCTTCAAAAATTATAGTAGTCAAGAACTGGTGGTCATGCTTTTCAAACTGTATGTGGTTGCTTGATCTGATAAAGACCATTTATCAGGTCTTTGTGGAAGAATAAATTGTTTTATAATAGCCTGCACTCTAAATTCTCAAAGAAAAATGGCCAGTTTATCAGCAGTCTGGGAGTTTGGCCCTTCTGGAATTTTTCATAATCCTTTTTCTTTGTGTTCTCTCTTTAAAGAACGCTTTGGAAAACTTTCCTGAACTGACAGTGATCACTCGGGATTCTAAGACAAAAAGTGGAGGAACGTCTGTGTCTAAGATCAAAATGAATGGTAAAGCTTACAACAAGAAAACATTGAGGGCTTCTAAATCAACCACTAAATTAGCACAGGTGAGTGGTAAGAGAGTTTATTGCTGCCACCATCTGACTTTTAGTATGATAACCACATTTATATAAAATACTGCTTCATGTATTAGTGGTTTTGGAAGATTTATCAAAATATAAAATCTTTGTTGAGTGAGGAGTTGCTTTTTCTGTAACAAGGGGAACAACACTTAAAACAGTATATTCAATCACTGTTTTAACTCATCTGTGAAGCATAGTTATATTCCAGTAGGGAGACAAAAGACAATAAATAATTTCATAATTATTCCCCTATTTAAGTTCTGTGTTTAGACCCAAATGCTTTAAGTCTTCTGTAGCAACTAGTCAAGATTGCAGGAGGCTGAAGTGGTAGTATGCTGCTTCCCTAATGCAGGCAGCAAGTGTAGTTGGATGGGAAGGGAGAGGTGAGCGCTGCTGTTGCTGTGCTGCTCACTGCATGCAGGATGCCAGACAGCAGAGCCCTGCTAAAGCCTGCTCTGCTTCTGTCAGCGGCAGAGCAAGGACTGAACTTCAGCCCCCGTTTCTGCATAGCAGTCAGCCTCCTGGACTGTTGCTGAAGCGGTCACATTTTGCCTTCTACGTTGCAGTTGTGGCAAAATCACCGTGTAGCTTGTGATAAGTTTCTGAACAGTTTCTTGAACTTGCTGCAAAATCTCTGAAGTAAATGATACGATGGATTCTGGGTCGAAAATGAATAATACTGTAAAACTGAGATTAGGTAACACTTTTTAAAATTTAGTTGTATATTGCTCCTTTCCTCATTTCCAATGACAGAATGAAGCTGTGTATCTTACTTTTTAAAACTTTTTTTTAAAATTTAAGGTGGTAAAGCTCTGAGATGTACACATTGTTTATTTCCATAGTGTTCCTAGGGAACACTATAACTAGATTTTGCTAGGTACTGGCTCACATAGGCTTACCTCCCAGCAGTAAATAGCGGCTGGACAAATGACCTATAAACACAGCCCACACTCCTGTTTCTTGCCAAAGTAACATAAGTGTTAGGTAAGTATAGGTCAGCTCTTCTGAAGCACAAACTGTATGTTTTTTCACAATGATACTCATCAATCTGGTAGAAAAATAGTTACGCTTTGGTAATTCTTGCATTAGTTTTTGAGAAGGGGGTGTCTTGCCCGTTTCAGACTTGCAGTGCATTCGGGAGAATTGAAAGCATTCTCAAACCTAGTTTTGATAAAATAACGTGGTAGGGAAAGTGGAGATAGGAGAAAATTATGATGTCATATAAATTACAGTATACTAAAATACGTCAAAGCAATTATTTGAGTGGAGTACCCCATTTCTGAATTGTTGGGGGGAAAAAAAAATAATTTCCAAAAGAAAACATCTATCATATCTGTGTCTTGGGAAATAACATGAATTTACCTAAAATAACTGTTCTTTTTGCAGGAGTTTACGGTAGATCCAGAAAAAATACAGTTGTATTCTTTGTATCATTCACTCCATCATTACAAATATCACATATATCTAACATGTAAAGAAGAGGTAAGTATTGTTCACTTTGAGATCCTTTTTACATTCATTGAGGAAATTTATTGAGAGAATTGAGTCCAACTAGAGGGACTGTTCTCTTCTTGATAAATGAGTATGGATCGTGGCCTCCTATTTTAATTCTTAATGGCAAACAAAAGGATATGCTGAACACATATGTTGTCCCTAATGGGCACTGCTGCCCAGAACGTTCTGATATGAGGCTTACAAGAATTGTGTGAAATTAGTTTCCCTCAGGATAGGCAAGCATTCTGCACTGTTCCAAAATAAACTAAACAAATTTTATCAACGTGTGTAACTCCTCAAATCTAGGAGCTACTCTTTTTCTTGGAATGCCTGTTCCTTTCTTTTTCTGCAAATCCTTG
This sequence comes from Charadrius vociferus, assembly GCF_000708025.1. Lineage (NCBI taxonomy): Eukaryota > Metazoa > Chordata > Aves > Charadriiformes > Charadriidae > Charadrius > Charadrius vociferus. The sequence goes on along the minus strand of NW_009650173.1, from coordinate 2,941,065 downwards.
GTGGAAATACTCCAGGTAGCAGAGATGTAAGAGTCGAGCTCTGGCTCAGTTGTTAAGAAATGCATTTTTGGGGCATGTTTTGTTGTTTTTAAATTGTAAAAGTTTTCTTCCAAAGAAGAGTCTTATTTAACTGCAGAATACTATAAAAATGAAATGCTGACAGCCTAACATGTATATGTGTATGTCTCTTTCTTTTTCTTTCCCCTCTTCTCTTTTTCAAATAGATTTCTTCTGTTCAGAAGAAGAGTGCAGATCTAGGACAGGAAGAGATTGTGCAGCTGTGCATGAAAAATATAAAATGGGTGGAGGATCTTTTTGAAAAGTTTGGTGAACTTTTGAATCGTGTCCAGCAGAAATGCTCATAACAACAATGTATCCCAAATCTCACGTTTTTCAACGGCACTAACCTGATGGAACAGAAGGCTCAGAGAGAGGCTCTGATTTCTTTTACAATGCCAGACTGCGTTCTTGTTCGTAGCCATTTTTATTTCTCTTTATGGAACTTTGTGCCTTGGCTCTTGCTAAGGAAAAGTGACGCTGCCAAGGAAATCAGTCCTTTGGAGATGGAACTAAATGTAAACCTAACCACATTTTTAACCTGAAGAATTATTTTCTATTTTGTAAACTATCGGATAACTTAGCTTTATTTTCAGAAATGTTTTTGACAAATGATAAAGCATGCACTACATATACTTTTTTTCTTTAATGCTAAAAAGATAGCAACACTTAAAATACTACAGATTTTTCCATCCCTGACTAAGCAATGGAAAAGTCAGCCTTGGGGTGAACTAATTTTTACATGTCTGGCCACCAAATTTAGAGTTTTGTACATTTTGTGAACAGAGCCGGAGTGACATCAGCTTCTGCATACGCATATTGCCATCATAAAATCCAGAAATGTCATTATGCTTTATGGACTCCTTTTACTATTGTCATGTTCAGGAGACTGAACATGGAGTTGGTGCAATCCTATGACTGCTTTTTGTGTCAAATTATATTGTAATGAAAGACAATGACCTTAACTATTTTCCCTGTTTTGAAGAAAAAAAATATTTTCCTTTATACTGTGTTTTTTTTTTTTCTTTTGGAAAAAAAATTCAATTGTACATTTTATCTCACTAATAGTTGTATTTTTCACAGAGAAAATATTGTGGTTAAAATTGTTTCATGTATCTTTGTAATACACTTTCCATTGTTTTCAGTAAATCCTATTCATTTATATGTTGATTTCATATTGTAAACTATGTATCTCGAGGTAACCCTTTTGTTTATACAGGTTTGCTTCAGTGTTAACCAGAATAATGCATACTAGACTAGTTTTGCTTTAAGTGTAGTTGTGTTAGACACTGCAATTATTTTCTGATACGTGAAAATAAATTTCTTACTAAACTAGCACTTGATTAACTGAGAGTTTAAATGAAGAGCTACTACACTTTATCTTCGTCAACAAAGATTGATGATTGAATAGACTATATGCAGTGTTAAACACAGCTTACATAATTTTTTTGTAGAACTGGCAGTTGCAGAGCTGTTCTCTTTTTGGTGCCTTTCAAGTCTTCAGACATCTTTGTAGCTTTTTTCCCCTCCAGTTTGTTAACAGTTAGTAGTGCCACTAGTCACACTCAGACAATGAATGTAATGGGCTCTAATCAGGAGAACGTTTTCTTTAAATTTGCCAACAGAATGCCTTACTGAGTCATTCAGAATGGATATGTACTCTACTGGCGTCCTAAAAAAATAGTCACGTTGGTCTTTTTTCAGATAATGCGGAAGAAAAATTCATTCCTTTATCCTTTCACTGCCACTTAGTGCCTTAATTTCAGCCAAGAAAGCAGGGTTCACTATTCATTGGCCAAATGAAATAATGTTCATTGCCATGTGACCTTTTTTCCTGTTATCTGTTTCAATCCTATTTAGTTGTTAAATATTCATTAGACCTTAGAACTATAAAGAGTTTAATGAATAGATGTGAAAATGAAATTATTTGATCTTGACTAATCAAATAGATGTTTGAATATTAAAGTATGTACAGAATTTTAGCTGATTAGTTTTAGAACCTTGTAGGATGTTTACCATATTTCCAAAGCTTTTCATCTTTTGAAAGCAATAATTCTCCTTTACAATTTGTATGCAGACTACAGTGAACAGAAAGGGGTGTGTGCCCTTGCCTTTTTTTAAAGCCTCTTCGTAGTGGTTTTGCTTTAAAAAGGGAGGTCACTATCATGTCATTGTGCTACTGTTATGTCTACTATAATCAAGGAGAGTGAGATGGGGTTTGGTTTAGGAAGAATGTGCAGATTGTTGGAGCAATCATGAAGCTAATTTTCGCAGTGAAAAGAAGGGTAGGCACAGGGTTGAGGAGCTGCTGTTGTTTCAGTCATACTGCATTAAATCTGGTAGGAGTTAGAGTTTATATGGTGAAACCAAACAAAGTTGCCAACATTGGTAGCAATCAAGATTATTTTAATGTAAATATGCACACTGGAGATATAGTAGAAATGTGCCTGGTATACTCTTTAATCAATAGTGGGGGTTCCCAAATTTACTTAGTGTATTCCCTTGTTGGTGGGGGTGGTTGGCAGCATGTGTAGATTCAGGAGGGGTGTTTACTTGCCCAGGTGGAGTTGTGCTGTCACGTTACAGTGATAGGCACAGCACAGTTTGGGAATTCCTAATCTGTAGTTTTAAAAATGATCGGGATGCAGACTGAAGGAACAATAAAGTTGGCTCCTTGATGGTATAGTAAAGAACGTGTCAGACTTTGTGTCTCTCACATACCTTCCTAATGTGACTTTGAAGCAACTAATTGAGAGGCCTCTGTGCTTTCTAAATGATTTCTATACTGCTACTGTATACTTACTCTAGATTTTTGAGTCTAGAAGTAGCTTTGGGAAGCTACTTGGTTTAATCCAAGTCCTTAGAAGCTGAAAAAAGAAATAAGAGGCTTTTGGAGTAGCTTGTCCTTGTTTAAAAAGAAAGTAATTTTAGCAACAGCATTCAAAAAAAAAAAAAAAAACCCAAACAACAAAAAACTGGCCAGGATGCTCTGCACTGCCATAGAAGGTGACCTGGCTTATTTTTGGCTGTTTTATTCCCAAGGCCAGTTAAACAAGCACTGTGCCTGTAGAAGACAGGAAAAACCTGTCCTGAATAAAAGTAACTACCCCAGACTATTTAAGATTAATATAATGGAGCTTCCATCTTTGTCTTGGGCTGCAAAAATGGTGGCTGGATTATTAATTTACCAAATTAGAATAAGTAAAAACGTGGAACTCTCAAGTGTGTTGAAGGATCATAAATCAAAATAAAGCTTTGTTAGGGGGATTGGAGAGGTTTTCTATACTGAAGCAAACTTAGAAAAAAATCAATGTACAAATTACTTTTTTGCACAAATACTTTGTTTTGTTGTGTTTTAGATAATTCTGCACCCACAACTCAATCTTTTTTCTTTTTTTTTTTTTTCCTTGAAGTAACAGTGAGATCTTCATCCCTTAACATCTGACAGTGGAAATTGAGCACTCATTTTACTGCAAGAGAAGATGCACTAGGAAGGAGCAAAACCCTCCTTAGACTATGAATTAGCAAAACAGAAATTAAAATAATTGCATGACAACTTATTTGTTTAATTCCACTATCTTTTTTTCCTTTAGTATGGCATCCCCGTTTACATTATGTTTGATTTTATTGAAATACAGTATTTCTTTTAAAGGCAGGTTTTCTTTGAGATGCTACTTCCAAAGTTTTGCTAGCAAAAAATCAGAGATAAAATTGGACTGAAAAACTGTTTCTGCAAATGGCTAAGGACTTTTTAGGGTCTTTGAAGTTCTATGGCATGTATTGTATGATATACTACTTTTTAAAAAGTCAGATCTTACAGGCTGTCTTCCAAGTAAATGATTTCCATAGGGAAATATATTTTAAATATTATTTAAATATTTACTACTATTTAAAAACAGAAGAGCTAAAACTATGGTCACAAAATGTCAGTGTGTCATCAACCATTTCTTATTTTGTTGCCAACACTTGACATTTGGTCTCCCTTATCCTATTCCATATCTGTGCATTATACAATGCACATTCTGCCATATCTTATTGTTTAAGCTAATATTAACATGTCATTGGTAACAAATGCATGTTTTTCTGCGTATCTCCTCTACATATGGCAAAAATGAAGCTAGGGCTAATTAAGAGACACTTTATGCATTCTTAGTCCAGATTTTCAGGTGGTCCGTAAATACAATGTATGGAAATGTGAAAAAGGACGGTTTTGTACCATTCATGATGTTATTAACTAAACCCATTAAAGTGAAAACACTTTTTAAACAAAAATCTTATAATGCTTAGTCATTTATTATTAAGTCTTGAAAAATCAGATTGTTGGGAAAAAATTGGCAATTTAAACTACATTTTCTGATCTCAATATGAAGAAATACAGTTCTAGAGGGTTTTTTTCATTATATTGCATGAATTGAGCATGTCTGGTGTTTTGTTTTTGTTTGTTTGTTTGGTTTTTTACATTTATGGATTCTAAATGTTCTGAATTAATTTTCACAATATATCTGCCAGGTCTTAAACTGATGTGGTAAGTGAGGAGCGTTCAACTGGAGTAAGAGAGAGACTACTGCTGTTATTCAGGTGTTTTTTAGCTATACAATTTTCTGTTGTTCTCTTTCTTGCTAAACTAGAATATCATCTCTGCATATCTATGGGAAGAAATGGTACTGTAGAGGGTTTTAGTCTTCTCTGCCCCCTCTCCAATTGCAATGCATTACTCCAGATATTCTTACAAATACTTTTCACCCACACAGAAGGCTGAAGTCCCATGATGTGGATATTGGCCATAAGATACATGGTAGGCCTTCTCTGAACCACTTACTAGCAGAAGAAGGTGAATCTGAAGGGCTGGAATATTTTGGGGTTTTTTAATGGTCCTGTGTATAAGAGTGACTTCCAAACCAAGATGAGTATAAAATGAGACATTTGCCCATGGAGTTGACTAGTGTTTTCTCCAAAACACACTTTGGGAAGTGGGTAGACACAGAGAATGTCCCGTTGCAGTGTGGAGGCTGGAGCTTTTGATACTGCGTTCCAGGTACAGGTTAAAATTTATTAAGTTTGGGGTTTTTTTTTTAAAGAAAAAAAAAAAGAAAAAAGCAAGAAGCTGGATGTATGCAGCATTTTAAAGAACAGCAGCTCCTGCTATCAGCAATTTGTTGGTAAGTATCTTAGGCAATCTGAATAACTTGTTCTGCATTAGGTATTTGCCTCTCCTATAGAAAACCTAACAAATCTTTGTTTCATTTCCAGAAACTAAAGAACAGAAAACTGTCTTAAAATTCTTTTAATTTGATCTCATATAAGAACACAGCAATAAATACAGAGAACAAGCTATTTATAAAGGAGAAAAATAAAAGGTGAGTCAGGGAAAACAGCAAAGAAAGAGTACAGCCCTGCAAAAGTTTGTCATTTTTCCTGGGTATGTCTTAGATTTCTGCTTTTAAAAGTTCCACTGGGCTATTTGTTTGGGGAGTGTGTGTTTAGTTTTGGTTGTGTTTTTTTGTGATTTTTTTTTCAGCTACCCCGACGCACAATGGGTAGAGAGAAGTAGCAATAACAGCAGTGCCCATGAGCAGAACTGAAGGAGCAGTTAAGGCCCTTTTAGGAAAAACAGACTGAGAATAAGGTGAGAGGGCTTCTGTGTATGTGATGGTTCATATAGGAGGAATCTGAGGGAGAAGAGGGGTGGGAAGCTGGAAAAAATGCGGGTCAGATGTGGGAGGACTTTGGAAAGGGTGAGGCTAGGGGAGCTTTTGGAGTGTAGGTAGTTGAGGAGCAGGGGGTGTAGGAGTCGGGACTGGTCCTAGTTAGGAAGTAGCTTCAATTAGGCGTGCTGCAATGTATACACTGACTCAACAGCGATGACAAGCCAGCAACGTGATCTGGTGGCAGGTGGACATTCCTAGCAGAGGGTCCCCACCAGAGGACTGTTAGCATTTTGCTACACCCAATGACTTTAAAAGATTAATTCAGTCTAGTCCTGATTCTGCCTTTTGTTTTGCTATAAAAAAGGGATTTCTTTAGTTTTGGAAAGCATGCATGCCAGTATATCTCTGCATACAAGCAGTGGTTTTTCAGTGCCTCCTACTCTAATCCATTTTTGAGCATGTGTATTAACAGACTGTGGTTCCTACTCGGGTTGTCCTGTATTGTCAGTGCTCCAACGAGTATGAGGAGAGCAAAAGCCCTTTCAAGAAGCGTTTGTATTGCAGTCACCTGAGACAAGAATTTTTATTTTATCTTTGCAAATGCAAGTATATCATTAAAAGTTCGACACTTATATTTCTTCAGATGTCCATGTGAAGGGTTAAAACAAAACCCTTATGTTTGGACTGTGTCAGTATGAATGGATTTCTCTCTGTGTGTACAGTGTTTGAATTATGATCATTCCAAATAAAAACAAAAAAATGCTACAGCCCTGTGCGCAAATTGGGACTTTGACATAGCTAAGGGAATTTTTTGGCACTAAGTTGCTAATATTTTAATCAGTCCAGTCAGATCTTCTACCTTGATGTAGACAAATGTGTATATGGTGAGCATACAGGGAAACAGCCATTAGAAGAGAGGCATTCAAGTAACTGCCCATTAGTGAGAATAGGAGTAATAAAAAAATGTGTGAGAAATGCGAGCAGTAAACCATACTGTAAAATTTCCATCCAGTATACAGTAGATATATTAACTTTAAAATACTGAGTCCTCATGGAACATGCTTAGCAGATAACTGCATCAAAACCGGAGTATTTGTCTTCTTCTAGACACAGTGGCATTTTCACACACAGGAGAATTTTAATTGTGTATCTGATCCTGTGCATATGATAAAGGTTATAGATGGCAGCAGCCACTCTTGGCTCCAGTTACTATTTTTTCATAGGTGTTTAGGTTCAAATTATGATTAAATTAATTCTCTGTTATACATGCGTTACTTGAAATATTAAACTGTCTCATTGGTAGTACATGCTGCACCCTTTTCCAGGGCTTGTGATAGCAAGACATTTTAAATAAAATTACGTTGTTTAGCATCATCTTCTGCTTTCTAAACGTGGTAGCTGCTAGTGTGATTTGTCTCTGTATTATTTATGTATCATATTTTTTCTGCGGCAACAGAAGGTAAACGGTATGACAATTGAATAAAAGCTGAAGCATCAATGTTTTATCATGTGGTTAGATCAAATCGGTAACTCGTTCAAAGCTCTAGGAGAATAAGGACGTAAATCTGTTCTCTAAGTAAAGCAGCTCTGGTGGTTTCTGAAACCTCCCAGATTTTTGTTGTTGGTCAGTATGGAGAAATTACTTTGGTATTGGTAACAGAAGAGAGCAAGTGAATGCTTTTTATTTGTTTCAGTGCAAGGTCCAGCAACTTTGTTTAAACAGCCAGCGAGGTAGTTTGACCACAGTCAGTGGACTTTGCACTAAAGGAGCTAAAGAGAAAGCTTGTGTGTTCTGTGAGAATTCAAGTGTTGCAATTCTGGAACCAGCTGGTGGGGAAAAAAAAAAAAGCGGGGGGGGGCAGGATAATAAGAAGTGTTTTAGCCAGGGATTGTTATTTTCTTTCTGACATGAACTCTGCAAGTTCTCTTTAAGTTTTAGTGGGGTAGCAAGGCGCTCTGCAGGGTGCTTGCAGGGCCGTTTTCCCATCCTGAACTGTGGTCCTCGCAAAACATGGCATAATTGAGTTTGGGGGCCCCAGCACATAGTACAGTAATATAAAAGGTGACTTATAGATTCCTCCTTGTAGCATACATAAACAATAAGCCTCTGCTCTAGGAGACAAGCCTTACACTCAGCGTAAATATAATTGGTTTGTACCTGTTTTCTGAAGAAGTCAAAACAAATGGTCAAAATCAGGAATTTAGTTATAGAATCATAGAATGGTTCGAGTTGGAAGGGACCTTAAAAATCATCTAGTTCCACTCCTCCTGCCATGGGTAGGGACACCTCCCACTAGACCAGGTTGCTGAAAGCCCCATCCAACCTGGCCTTGAATGCTTCCAGGGCATCCACAACTTATGTGGGCAACCAGTTCCAGTGCCTCACCACCCTCACAGAGAAAAATTTATTCCTGATACCCAATCTAAATCTACCTTCTTCCAGTTTGAAGCCATTACCCCTTGTCCTATCACTATATGCCCTTGTAAAAAGTCGCTTCCCATCTTTTCTGTAGGCCCCCTTTAGGTACTGGAAGGCTGCTGTAAGGTCTGCCTGGAGCCTTCTCTTCTCCAGGCTCAGCAACCTCAACTCTCTCAGCCTGTCTTCACAGGAGAGGTGCTCCAGCCCTCTGATCATCTTTGTGGCGCTCCTCTGGACCTGCTCCAACAGGTCCATGTCCTTCTTATGTTGGGGGCCCCAGAGCTTGATGCAGTGCTCCAGGTGGGGTTTCAGGAGAGCAGAGTAGAGGGGCAGAATCACCTCCCTCGACCTGCTGGCCACGCTTCTTTTGATTCAGCCTGTGATGTGGTTGGCTTTCTGGGCTGTGAGTGCACATTGCCAGCTTGTGTTGAGCTTCTCATCCACCAACCACCCTCAAATCCTTTGCGTCAGGACTGCGCTCAATCCATTCTCCGCCCAGCCTGTATTTGTGTATGGGGTTGCCTCAGCCCACGCGCAGAACTTTGCACTTTGCTATGTTGAACTTCATGAGGTTCTCACAGGCCCACTTCTCAAGCCTGTCAAGGTCCCTCTGGATGGCATCCCTTCCCTCCAGCTTGGCAAATCTAGTTAGAGTTATCACGTTTTCCCCTTTTACCTATCTGCTCCTTCTGTCCCATTAAGTTGGTGCCACTAGTGGATGCTTACTTTTGGAGCAATTATGTGAAACTTGTCCTTGGTAGATCAGTGTAAGTTACTACCTCACCGTGCTTCCACTGGAAATCACTGCTCATTCAGTTGGAGCTCCACAGGCTCTCCACAATTGTATAAACTGCTCCCCTAATTATTTGTGAAGTTACCTAAAGCCACTTCCAGTAGTAACGTAAGGTAGTGAATTTGCCTTTGTGTTGCAATATACAGGATTTCACATTCAGTCAGTTACTGCAGCTCACCTGAGAAATGGTAACTCCCAGTGGGAAAGATGGTAACTTTCAATTATTTGTCTGATTGTACTTGCTCATTCTGGTTGAACAGGTTTCTGGTGTGTAGATGACAGTGAGTCTTTACTGTTCTGTGAGGAGTCTTTATCCAGTGTTGCTAGGACCATGCCGTCCTGAACACATTTAGGCATGCTGTAATCAATCTCTGGTTATAATACATAATAATTCTTGAAAGTCCGAGAAAACTTCCACAAGAGAAAAAGTTGAAAAATCTGTTTAAGACTTCCTGACAGGAAGCCGTCTCGAGTAATTCTGGCTCCGACATGCTCCCTTTCCAGCGCCTGTGTGTGGATTGTTACTCAGAGTGCAGTGTGTTCCACCGGAGGTCAGTGTGCACCAGCGCAGGCTCAGCGCGTTGCCTCCCTGCCCTTCATTTGCCATTGCCCTGCTTGACTTGGTCCCACAGTCACATTGGTATTCCAGCTCAGGAATGGAAGGATTGCGCTCCTGGACAATGCATCCTTTGTCGATTCAGTCAGTCATCCAGAAGTTTCTGTCCTGGGAACTTGTTTATTGTTTCAGTCTCTTCAAAAATACAAGGGTAGGATCCTTACAGACTTCACATCAGTATAAAATACTGAAGTTTGCACTTTGAGAGTAAATCGTACCCTTGCCCAAGCAAGAGTGTGCCTGCAGACAGCCTCTCCACAGGGGGAGAGGATGGTTGGTAGGCGTTGAATGTTGCAGGATGGAACCTACTACTACATTCGAATGTAGATGGGAAATTGGGACTAAGCACAGTGAATTTGTGAATAACCTGCTCTGCATCGTGAGCAGGGAGTGCTCAGTCCTCTAATCCATGGAGTTCAGCCCCAAGCAAACATCTCGTGCTCTTCAGTACCAATAGCAGAACATGTTACTTAGTAATAGGGCAGATTCACCATGGGAGTTTTTTCAGTTTCCTCCATATCTGTCCAGCATATCAAAAAGCCTTTTGCAATCCAATATTGTATGAAATGCTGTTCATTTTCTTAAATTTGAGATTAATAAAGGTGGAAGATATTTATAGGACAATTTTAGTATTAAACACATACTGGACTTTGTATGCAATGAAATAGAGGGGATTTAATAATGTTATGATAACTGTGACTTTAAAAATAGTAACTTTTGTAACTGAAGCTGTTGATTTTCACTTACATGAGTATCTGTATGTGACAGTGAACCACATGTCAAAATTTCATTTATCTCATCATTTGTGAATGGAATGGAGCAACATTTTAATGGTTACTGTTTAAAATGTTCTCCTTTCATCAACTTCAGCACTGCAGTGAATACAGGCATTGTTGATATTTAAGTGGGGAAAAAACAAAAGAGTAACTGTTCTAAAATAACTGGAATGTTTTTCTGAATTTTTATGATAATTATCAATTGCTGTGCTTTTTCAGAAACAGCCATAAAGATTGGGTTCAATAGATCCTTGCGATTATGGCAATAAAATTGTATGTATGCATAAATTTAAGCTGTGTTGACATACACTTAATCTTTAAAGCTTATGTTGCTATGGGAAGGCATTTGAAATCTAAAGAAAAAAAGTTTGGTATAAGAGAGATAGCCTTCTATAGTCTCACGTGTTTATGAGATGTAAGATTAGCATTTGAAATGGAGAGTCTATGTTAATCCTTCAGAAAAGTGAGATCTAAGTTCTTTTGAAAAGAAGAAATTAGTAGTGTTCTGCAAGAATGGCTCTATTTCATAGTCAATTTTCAGTGACAAATCAATATTTTTTTCTGTTCTTTTGGCACTTAAAATGTGAATAGTAATTGGAACATTGAACATTTCTTGGGTTTAGAACATTTTATTTTCTAGGTTTGGGGGCCTTTCAGTTTTTCTAAAAATTTTGAAATTGAAACAGCCTTTTTCCTTTGTTGCTTTCAAGAATACATAACATTTACCAATCTCTTAACCAAGCATTGATCTGCCATAGATGAAACAGCAGCACCCAATATTTTCCATTAATGTGCCTCCATCTTTGTTAAGCAACACATTCTCCAACTTTTGTCTTTTCGATAATGATATTGAAAGACAATCATATAGTTGTTTTTTACTTTGTGAGGTTTTCTATTCAATTATATCTCCTTCACTTGTGACCAGAATACCTGGAAATTACAGGTGCTGTCACATCCAAATACTGCTGGCTGTCTAGCTTCCAAGTTCATTATGAAGAAGCTAGACAGCACTTTTCAGAAAGGTATTCATCAGTTTCTCACTTTGTGATGAGACAAGTTTCCATTTTGCCTTCTCTCTCCCCGTAATCAGAGAAGACCTGAATGTGCGTGAGAGCCCACATTATCCTGTATCATCATCTTATCCTTAAGCAAACACTTAATTGACATGAGCAAGTGAATGAGAACCCGAGCAGCAGACATACCTGAAATTGTGGCTGTTGAATTTAAATACTCTTTTCTGCTGTATGCTTCTAGTTAAACCTTACAGTTTTTACATGAGACTCACAGAAATTCTTGAAAACTGAAGTTTGTAGATTCTTCAAAATGTAGGCCTCTCTCTATCCTGGTGTAGATGGGAGCATTTCTAGATGACCTAGAAATAAATCAAAATAGATTTTTCTTTTGCTGTTTCTCACTATAAAAGTTCTTTATAAAAGTTTCAAAGAATTTGATATAACTGTCCAACTTTAAACTCAGCCATTTTGTTAAAAATGCATTTTAGTTACCATAATTAGATCACAAAATTGCTGTTCTGTGCGACTTCACTGAACATTATTAGATAGGGAGCCAACAGTAAAGCTTTCTGTATCATCTAACTTCCTTCATTGGTGCCATTTATAATTTGCCTTGCAGACCCACACCCTGCAGACCAGATTTTGATATATTTACCTCCAGTAGCACCTGTCTCTGCAGTCCTATATTTTTTTCAGCAGAACTGCTTTTGGAGCAAAGTTACCATTCCCTGTGTGTGTAGGAATGCCACTAAGTTGGTCCTAAGTGTTCTGGTGAATGAATTATGTGAACTATGTCTTTGTAATTGGCATTCTCTTATGCTTCCTGCGTTCAACTTTAGGGAGGTTAATTTGGGGAAAATACTGTGGAAGGCGAAGCCAAATACAGCGTCTTGCAATCTCGTCCTGAAATCTTTCCACTGCAGTCTAAGGAAAAACACCAGCTAAGAATAACCATAATGGCTGCACGAGATCGCATTCTTTAAAATGACTATATAAAAGTATAAATAAATTAATTATGTTTATATTAATAATTACATAAAAGTATATCTGTGCTTTAGGAAAGCATTTTATAATGATGTTATTGTAAGAAGTACTTAAAGTTATATAGCATTTTTTCAACATCCTTTGATATCAGATACTGTTGGACAGCAGCTGGCTGACCAGCCAGTAGCTGCCCACCTGCCCATGGAGAAACTGGTGTGTTATGGTTGTGGTCACTGTAAGGGAAACATGGAGGCAAAGGCAGAAATCTGGGGTAGACTGCTTATCACTTAGTAATAAAATACAAGAATAAAAATTATATTAGCAGTTCACAGTGCATTAGCTGTGGTTCACTCTGCTCCCTGCAAGCAGTATTTTGACAAGTTGCTCTCTGATGATGTAAGGTTATGTTCTCGTTAACTGATTGATACATCCCCTATTTGAAAATGTTTGTAGTTCCGAATTCTGTCAAGATTATGTTGAACCATTGCAGAATTATTGAATGTGTCACTTTATTTCAACAACAATGCAAAAATAAATTATTTTTAAAAATTAAAATGAACTCAAGCATTTACTGATTTGCAGTCAATATATTTTGGCAATGCACCAACCCCATGGACTCATGCATTATATATTTTTATTAGGTTCTTAAAAGCAACTGTCAAAACACACCTGTGAGTCAGAACTGGGTTTTTTTAACATCTTCCTCTCATCCCCCAAGAAAGAAATCTGTTTGTCGCTTCCTATTGCTGAAAAACAATAGGAACTTTTATTTTCAAAGGCTAGCATTTTGTTACGGTTGGAAGGGATTCCTTTTTCTCTGGGCTTAAGCCCAGAGACTTAAGACTTATTTGTCTGAAAAACTTAAGCAAGAACTTCCACTCTTAGAACTCCATCATTAAGTACTTCATTGCTTTGTCAGTGAAACATGGAGAAATCTTTGTTTGCTATAAGTTTGTGGTTTCTAGTTCCCTGTACCAATTTTTCACAGCATAAAATGAAGTCCATTGTTTATTCATTTGTATATGATGAACAAACTTACAGTGCCCTACCTTTAAGTGTGACAGATAAGCACAAAAGAAGGTTAACTTGAGCTTCAGTGGATAGCACACGTCCTGCACTTTACACCTGATTGCATGGAACTGGTTGTAGAACAGTCTAAAGATTTGCTGGGGATTTGTTTTGCAAAACTGCCATCAACAGTTCAATAATCTGAGAACTCAAAATGAATTTTTGTGTCACTTGTAATATCTACGTTATTTGGGTTTTAATGTGCATTATATACTTTTAGAATTTGTGCGTCACAGAGATCAGTTTGACTTTCTGTCTGCTCCTATTGAAATCAGCCCAAAAATACGACTCAATTTTATGTTGTCCTAATACACTATCATTGAGTAAGAATCATCAAAATGTTCCCTACTTAGTGGAAAATTATGTTGGATCTCTCAGCTGTATCCTGCAGACAGTAGAAAAAACCTTTGATTACCCTGAAAGTGAATTTATTATTTCATTCCAATAAAAAATTCCTACTGCTATAATAAACAGCTCATATAAGACAGAGGGAAATTTCAACTATACGTGGTTTTTCAAGCCCTGTGTCCTGTTAACAAGCAAGATCATTGTTTAATTGTTCATCCACAGTCACATACGAGGCCTGTTCTCGGGTTAAAGTGAAATAGAGATGACCAGTTTGATTTTTTTTTAATTACTCAGTACCTACAGGGAAAAGTTTGCATTCTGTGCTTTAACAAGACGGAAATATATATCCTGTTCCTAGGATTGTAGGGTAGCGTTTGTATTGCCGTGGGAAGCATCAGGGATTTGGCAGTTAGGTGTTTTGGTGCAGATAATGCTGTTACCCAGTTGAGAGCAGCAGTGCCCTCTCGCACCAGAACCATAACGCTGGTAAACACACAGACTTCGCTGCATTTTCTCCCCGAGGACAGTCACGGCTTATGGATCTTGCTGGTGTTCACATTCACAGAAAGAAAAACATGTCAACCTGTCCGGCTGCGGGTCAGGCAGTGCCCAGTTGGCGGGTAGGCCCTGGGCGCAGCTCCGCGGCAGAGTGTGTAGTCGGGCTTTCGCTGTGCTTTCTGCCATCACAGGCCCTCGGAGGAAGGGCGGCGGGGCTGGATTTCACCTCAGCGCCCCCCTTCCCCGAGCCGCCATCTTCCCTGTCGACTGCTCTGAGGCGCTCCCGCCTCGCGGCGGACC
>NW_009650173.1:2923535-2925749 GCF_000708025.1 Charadrius vociferus | reverse complement strand
GGGGGGTTATGGAAGGAAGAGGTGATAAAGCAGTGGTCAATAGTAGAATTATCGCAGGTAGTATGTGTTGGTATTTATTTTAGCAACAGAAACCAGCGTTGGTGTGTGTTTGGTGGTGTTGGGTTTGGGTTGGTGGTTTTTTTTTTCCCTTCCAAACAGGCTAGTCAGCCAGCAAAACATAGGGCTGGAAGGAAATTCTGTATTGTTTTGTTTGTTCTGCCTATCTGAAGGTGTCATCGGGTTAAAGTATCAGCAAGTGCGTGCTTTGTCTGTCTTGTATTTTTAAAGCTTTGGAAACTGGACATTCTGGAAAGTTTCTACCTAGTCTGGTTCAATGCCTTGTATTAAAAAGCTTTTTTTTTCCCCCTGATATAAATCTTTTCAGAAAGTAGGTATCTATTTGATAATGGCTCTGAAGATAACTGTTGCTGTCCTTTAATAACAGTGTTGGTGTGTTTAAATGCTATTGAGTTCTCTGCTCCTTTTTCTTGTTTTCTGAATCTTTACTGCCCCCCTAACTTCCCCCCTGCTCCCGCTCACCCTGCCAACTTGCTAATTTCTGGGCTCTCTGGTAGATGGAGATCAGCTGAAAACTCTGGTGCCTAAAATTGGAATACAATGCTTTAATGCCACTTCAGACTGAACAGAAAAAAGACCTCCTGCATCTCTGTGGAAAATGTTCATGGTTGTATGTTCCAGAATGAGTTGCATGTTGGTTTTTTTTTTTTTTTTAAAACACTGCATCACACTGTTAATTCATTTGGTTTGAGGTCTGTCATAACCCCAGATGGCTTTCTGTAGGATTGCTGCCAACTTCTCGTTCCATATTTTGTCCTTGAGCCTTTGATTTCTCTCTTCTTCCTCTGCTTTCTGTCTTAATAAATTATTCATCTGATTTACTGAGAAGCATATATTCTAATTCTAGCCTCTCTGGTGGCTGTAGCTCTTCCCAGTTGGGTGCCACCTGCAAACCTCATAAGTATATCCTTCTTGTGGAGGCTGAGTCTAGCCTCTGGTCAAACTGTTAATTGTTAGCATGCTATTCTTAATCAGATTGGTAAATGAGTAATAGTTCAGTGGTTTTATTGGGGGAGGGAAGACTGGTTGGCTCAAGGAAGCGGCACTGAGTACACGGGGCTTAAGTCTCAGTTGGAGCTGTGGTGGCAGAAGGCTATTCTGTGGGATAAGTGTTGAGTGAGTGGTGTCTTAAGAGAATTCTTCATCTTGTTAGTGATATTCTAGGCACTGATACTAGGTAGCTTGTGTGTATGCACAGTCTTGTAGGAAACAAGGTTCTGATGTGGCTCTCCATCCCTCCTTCCGTCTTGCCTGCCCAGCTGTATAGTTTTGTCAGTGTTAGCAGAGTTACTGGGGAGTTACAAGTATGTACAGTTAGCTTTTGGTTGTGGGAACGTTGTACTTAGGAGTAGGTTCTACAAGCACAACAATCTGGTTATGGAGGAGCGTGCAAAAGGATAGTGCTACAAAGTGACAGGTTGAAAAAGTAGAAACTCCCGGTTGCAAAGTTCCAGGCTTATGTAGTGAGAGCAACCCCCAGAGTGTGGTACATTGGTACAACGCAGGCAGACTTGCTCAGAAAGTAGCAAAATGTTAATACATGAGCAACTCAAGCCAACTGGAAGTCTCACTTTTAAATCCTTACAAGATTCATGAAAGCTAGTAGCCAGAAAGGGGGCAGTTCTTTTCTAATTGCAGCATGAATTCAGTCTTTATGCTTTCTCTGTTCTCAGGCTTTAGCTTGGCACAGAAACCATTTGGAGCAACATATGTCTGGAGCAGCATTATCAATGCACTTCAAACTCAAGTGGAAGTGAAAAAGCGTCGCCAGAACCTGAAGTGCTATCACGACTGTTTTATTGGTTCAGATGCAGTGGATGTTGTCTTTGCCCACCTTCTACAAAACAAGTATTTTGGGGATGTTGATATTTCCCGTGCTAAAATAGTGCGTGTATGTCAAGCCCTGATGGATTACAAAGTATTTGAGGCTGTTTCAACTAGGGTCTTTGGAAAAGACAAGCGGTCTGTATTTGAAGACAGTAGCAGTAGCCTCTACAGATTTACAAATGTTTCAAACCAAACAGAACTTGATAAAGATTACCAGCAGTGTACACCACAAAGGTTAGTAAATAATGGAATATGAAGATAAGAAAAAGAAATTTTTTACAATGAGAAAATGTTCTGGGGGAGAGACGG
>NW_009650173.1:2915247-2923524 GCF_000708025.1 Charadrius vociferus | reverse complement strand
GGAGGAGTAGATACTGTACAGATGTTTGTGGGTGGAAGATAGGAAACAGCAATTTGAAGAGAGTAAATCATTCAGTCTGCATAGTTACTTGTTTTCTGTGTCTGTTATCACATTGCCTTGGGGGAGGGGGCTAGGAGGGTAGAAATTAAGTGCGTTGCAGATACTGATCTGTTGGGCTCTAGACCAATATAACCAACTTGAATTCAGGTGCATCAGGCTAATGCCATGGAACAATCTTTAGTCACTGCACACCTAGCTCTGGCATAAGCTAGTAACCCATCCAGTTTTTAAGGATAAAACAGGTAAAAAAATGTTTTCTTCTTTCATCATCTTAGCTTCACTACAGTTCAAATTTAGCTTTTTGAAATGTTTTCAGCTGTTTCTTCATATGTGTATGATTTGTTCCAAGGCTAGGTAGCAGGCTGTTATGCTATTGTACGCCACTGTAGAACCAGAGGGAAGTGCAATGGTGAGGTTTTGTTTCCCTGTCACTTTAAGAGTGAATAGAGAAAACTCTGGAACTAAATAAATCATCACCAAACAGAACACACTGCTATGTTGATGACACTTTGTCAAGTAACTTCCCTTAAACAGTTTTTGTCAAGTGTTCATCTCCAAACATATTCTTACCAGAAACTACATTCATGTAGTTATTGCAATAGTTATAGCAATACACACTGTTGAAAATTGCAAGTAGTATTGATCTAAAAAGAAAATACCTTATATGATTGGTGTGTTCATGAGTAGCAAATGTGAACTTAAGTGCATCAACCCAATTGATCAGAAAATTCTAGAAGCAGAGATTAAAAATGGATAGTTCCTTGGTCCTGCGTCTCCCCCCTCTTTCCCACATCTAGCTCTTGTTCTGTGCTAAAGCAAACTGTCCCAAGCCTTTATTTGGAGAGGGGAGGATTTGTGAGAAATAAAAAAGCAGTTTAATCAAATGCAATATTTAAAAATATATTCGTCGCAAGGGCTGTTAAAGCAAGACTCTAGAATATATTGGACAGTCATGAAACCAGGTTATTTGTGTTCCATTAGTGTAGAAAGAGGGTGTTTTTCTTGTGGGCAGGGCACAGATCCATTGAATTGCAAACAGATCTGTTGATACACACAGCTTGTCACATACATAGCAAAGATAGCAGACATCAAAAGGATTTTACAGTGCCCTAAAACAAAGAAGCTATAGAAATCAAAATTAAACAAATATGCTTGGAGAAATAGTAATTTTGTAGCTACTTGATAGCATATGAAAGCAGTTATGAGAAGAGCCAGCTAACACGCAGAAATGGGTGACAGGTTTCTGTAGCCTTCCAGTAGTTGATGGCATGAAAAACCAGCATAACTGTAGGAGTGGTGTTGCTACAGGGCAGCAACCTTCTGGGTTTTTCAAGAGCAGATCTTAGTTTTTTGTCCTCGTTTTGCCATCAGGAATAATGTCTTAAAACTCTAGGTGTTTTGAGGGGGGGATTTTGTTTGTTTTATATAATTTCTCCTCCTTAACCATTTCCTCCTCTTAGATTTTTTTTTTTTTTTTTCTCCTGTGGTAAGTGAGGTATCTTGCTGATTCCGGCTTTGACAAGTTCCAAGAGAGGAACTATGCACTTCCGTGCAACAGTTGCACGTATATAATTCTTTAAGGTATTATACATTCTCCTGTGCGACTTAGACAGGAAAGTGTTGGGGGCGGAGGGAGAAGGGGAGAAGATGATGTAAGTATTTATATAGAGAAAAGATTTTTTTTTTTAATCTCAAACAGTTATCCATATCTGTATGTTACATGGTATGTTTGGCTACCCATATATATGGATATAAATATATATAAAAACGTTTTTTTTTAATCTCAGGCATGAGAAGAGCATGTTGTTTCACTCTACTCCTGTCAAACCAGAAAGCTTGGAGGATCTCTGGGAAAACCTGAGTTTAAAGCCTGCAAATACCCCTCAAGTAAACATCTCAGATAGTTTGTCCCGTCAAGGTAAGCCAAATGATGTCTCGGTCATTTGTGGAAGAAGGAAGATAATAACTGTAGGACTGGAAAGGCTTAAGCCTGTTGGAATGGAGAGGGAGTCAAACTGACTCTCGTAGTATTTTGTGTAGAGCACCATGTTGTAACAAAGGCAAATTATATTTTTTGCAGGCTTGCTTTTTACCTTTTTATTTCATCAGACAGGACCCATTATGTCTAGTCAAAATAAATCAGTGTTGACTTCTGTGGAGAAGAATACACAATTGTATAGAGCTTGATTTGTGTTAGGAACATTCTTTGTAATATTCAACTACTTGCACTATATCTGTGCTTGACTTAATCATGGTCAATAGTCTACTGTTAGCTAAAACTCTTCCCTAGCTTTTTAACAGTGTGTCTGCAGCGTCTGGCACTCCTTCAGTATTGTGTGATACTGTTCTTGACAATTCATGTCTTCTCTCTCAGACTAAACTATGATCTAATGCGTTTTTTCATTTGGTTAAAGTGAAACTAGAAACTCTCAAAACTCAAGCCAGATCATAATTGTTGAAGCTGTGATAAGGATAGTGTCACTGTTACACTTTTTTTTTTTTTTAATCCCTTATCTAGAACAAAGATTGCTTGCAAATTAGAACACAAAGAATGTTAGGCACTCCAGACTTATCCAAAAAGCAGTTCCCCTGACACTTGTAGTTAACTAAACAAATGGGTAATTCTTTCCTTTTTCAGTGATAAAATGCACTAAAAGCTGATAAGGGCTATACTGTCTGCTACTGTAAGTCTTTATTTTGGTAAAATCAATCTGTTAGATTAGGACTGATGGGAGCATGGGGTGTTGTCTTTTTCATAATCTGTCTTTTTGCACATGCTGAATCTCCATGTGCTTTGTGTATTCCACCCTTCCTAGTTATTAATGAAGTATGGCGAGAACAAACAATTGCTCGCCTGCTGCAGCTTGTAGACCTTCCGCTCCTTGAATCTTTACTTGAGCACCAAGAGATCAGACCTCAGCTTCCACAACCAAGAAAGGGAACTGGATATGTCATCACAAGCAACTACCTAGACAGAGAGATTCTCAAGGCTTTCAGTGACTCACAGTAAGTATTCGTCACTCACCTCTGCAACTTTGAAGAACTTTCTGCTTTCAGTACTGCAGAAGGGATAAAAGAGCCTACTTGTATCTCTGTTAGGCTTTACTGGATGAACTGGTAAAGAACCATTGCTAAGATCTAAACCAGAAGTAGCTGAGACAATTTCTGCTGACCACTGGCAGAGTTTTGAGTGCAATCATAGTATTTGATTGTATTCAGAGGGAAAATTGTTTGCTGCATTGAGGGAAGATTTTGCTATCATCTTGAATTTTTTTCCTTAAAAAAAATTACCTGTAAGGGAATAATTTAGTTTCTCCAACTATATTAAAAAAGCCAAGAATGCTGAGCCTCATACTGTATATAAGTACAGTTTAAAACATAGTCAGAAAACCAGTCTGAATCTGATCAAGGTTCATGTTTCTGTTTATCTAGTGATAATTATGTCCTTGTCTAACAGTAGAGGACATTACTAACTTTAGGTTTAACTGCTTGTGACTGTTTATGTGTGTGGATTACTAATTCTTCATCTTGATTAAATACATAACAAAGAGGTATATGGCTACGATCTACTGAGTGTATCAGGAAAAGTGTCTTTGTGTGTGTGTGTCAGTGTCTAATGTATTTAAGTACCTACACATGCAGTGAGAAACTCGTCTACTTACTTTCTGTGAAAAACAACACAACCAACTCTGAAAGGCATTGGTAAGTAATGCTACAAAGTTAAACCACTCTCTCTTCTAGAACAGATGAATGGCTCTCAGCAGCAATAGACTGCTTGGAATATCTTCCAGATCATATGGTGGTAGATGTTAGCAGGAACTTGCCTGATCAACCAGATAAAGCAGACACATGGAAACTGCTGCTGTTTGAAAATATTGGTAGATACTATGGCCAAAAAAAGGAGCCGCTGTTAAGCCATGCATCTGAAATCCAATCAGGAATTGCAGAACTATTAGGTAAGTAAAATAAAGCTATAGTCCTAAGATTACGTGAGATATATACTGACTAACTGAGTATTTACTACATCAGCCAAGCTTAAAGGTTAATTTCTGCAAGTTTGGGGCTTTTTTTAAAATTTCTAGTCGTGAAGACTGTGCTTTGAAATTTTTGGTCCCGGCTATATGCAGTTCCATAGTTTGTGTTCAGGTCTGTGTCGAATGGCTGTGAAACTGGAGTGCTATAATTTGGGAGTAGTTGGTATTCATGGAAACTAAATATCTATGGGAAATAAAATATGGCCTAATATTTAGGCAATAAGATCTAAAGTTAAAGCTGTGTGGATGCTTTGTATCCCATTCACAACTCTCCCTTCTTGTCCATAGAAATGTGCATTTCCTAAATTTCATGTCTTGACAGCATTTTAGAAAACTTTTGATGCTTTAGTCATCAATTAACATCTTCTCATCCCCGTTCTCCTTATTTTTCATCCTTCTCTGGCTTGATTATTCTTGTTCCATGTTGGTAGGAACATTTTGCATTTATATCCCATTCCTCCTCCCTATGTGATAAAGGGGGGCTATTAGTACAACCTACTTCATTTAAATAATTCACACATCTAAAATAGGTATTCTGCATAGTAAGGCCAATTAAATGAAAACTTGGCAAAGCCCTACAAAGGGTTTTGCAATGAATCCATCAAGCTAACCCGTTTATCTAGGTCATGTTCCTCTTTTCTTGGGAGATCTCTCTTTCTACAACAAGAGGTCGTTCGTTTTCTTAACAGAACCATTTTCCTTTTTCAGTATTTCACATTCCATTCAAGATGGCTGAACTGTAATTGAACTTAATTGAAAGTGAGTCTTCTTAAATATCAGGCTAAAAGCCTGGGTGTGGGCTGTTCTCAGACTGCATGCAAACAGCTCTCATCAGCCTGCAAGAAACTTTTGGGAGAATGAATTGCTTTATTTGACCAGTTGAGTTTAGAGAGATAAACATCTCTTCAGTGGCTCATTTAGGTGTTTTATCGTAACATTTGTTTAAATAAATATGGCAATAGATACCTTTATCTCTCCCCAGTGAATGGGAAGATGGAGCAATCTTTAGAAGCTGTTCAACTCTATTTGAAACTTCTAGACAGCCAAGTCAGGGAGGAGTTCAGAAGACTACTGTACTTCATGGCTGTTGCAGCACATAACTCTGAGCTCAAACTACAGAAGGAGGTAAATGTGCTTACTTAACTGTTACATGTTGCTTTACACTTATTGAACTCTTGAGGTCCTGGATACCAGTCAGAAAACACATTTGCAGCTTGAATATGTGACTACAGGAAAAGCTATGACTCTAGAAGAACAAAGGTGATACCCTTCTTAAAGGGGAAACTAATCCTCCTCTTCTGGTCGTTATTTCACATTATTCTTTAGAGTGACAACAGGATGGTTGTGAAAAGAACATTCTCTAAAGCTATTATCAACAATAAAACCTTATCCAGAGGGAAAACTGACCTCCTGATCTTGTTCCTTGTGGATCACCAGAGAGATGTGTTAAAGGTAAGTGCTAGAAAATGACCAGGTTTTTGTTATCTTGTATGCTTTTGCAGAATTGTCTTTTTCTAACCTGCTGTTTGACTGTCCTGTCTTCCTATTCAAGATCCCAGGGACACTGCATAAAATGGTCAGCAATAAACTGGTGGCTTTGCAGAAAGGTCAAGATCCTAGTAAGATAACAGGTAACAGTTTAAACTTAACTTTTTATTCTTGTCGTGCCCCCAGATAAGAAATAGAAGAGACTGAGATGATGCAAAAATACTTGCCATAACAATGACTAATTTGACTCTAGAGGAGGATGGGCCTATAGAATCTCAGGGGTGGGTGACGGTGGTGTTAATTATCTGAATGTCTCATGTTTCCTTTTAGGCTATACCTTTTGCCAAAAACTTGATGAAAGAGAGTATCGTTCCAACACAGAGAAGACCACAAAAGATGAACTATTATCTCTATTGAAAGCTATTGATGAAGATTCAAAGCTCTCTGACAAAGAGAGAAAGAGACTGCTAGGTCAGTTTCATAGTAGTAATCCAAGTATTTTTATGCAGTATTTTGGAGACAGAGTTACTAACATGTGTGTGTGACTTTATAAATATAGATTACTTTCTATACTCCAGCATTGAAAACACTAATATATTTGTAAATCTTTTGTATTCATGTATCTAATAAAATTATTTTGTGGAAATGGATAGAATTTATACAGTTATTACCAAAGCCAATGTTACCCGAGTTTAGCCTGTACTTGTAGTTTAGCTTTGCTCATTCTTAATTTCTGTAGGGCCAAGATAATCCTTCTTTTTCCACACCTAAAGCCAAGTCTATTGACTCTTTCTATTCAAGTATCAAAATTGTGGAGATGGGAAATGCCTCTCCATGAATGAGCTCTCTCTGCCTTCTTTAGCCTCAGCACTGAATCTTATGCTAAACAGTCTTTTTTTTCTAATTGCCCTCGCAGTATGTGACTCCGTCATGTAGCATTGATCTATGAATTGTTGTGTCGTGGACAGAGCTGAAGAACATCTTCTGCTTGATATTCCACAGCTTTTCTTCAAGCTTGTCAGCTAACTATACTGCTATACTATAACTATATGACAAATTACTATGCTGTTTTAAGCTAAAATGGCACCATATTGAAAAATTGCTGGGGAAGATGACTTTCCCCAGCTGAATCCTACTCTGTACACTAAACTCCTATTGAGTCTCCTGGGATGGTAAAGATATTCTGGATTTTTAAGCCAGTCTGTCTTTGGCTGCCACAGAGCGTACTGTTTATGGCTAGTTATCTTCATCCCTGCAGTGCTTTGCTCTGTCTGTAAGTCTTATTGATGTCGCCAGCTGTAATTAGAAAAGAGCTGGAACAAATGAAAGGCCTTTGGGTTTTCTTACGGCTGTATATTTTATCTATGCCTAATCTACAGTGGAAATCCCAAGCTGTGCAACACAGGCAATTGCAAGCAGGAAAATGTATACCATCATTGGAGATCTAATTTTGACTCTTGTGGATATATCTTTGGGATGATGCCAGCAGAACTTTGTTAGAGTTACTGTTGCAAGAAATAACAAATTTTGTGCCATACGCAGTGTCGATAAAGCTGTTCTTTTATTTGGGAGAAGAAAGCTATTTTAATCGGGTTAAAAGGTAATTTAATCATGAAAGAAAAGTAATAATAACTGTTACAAACCCATGTGGTGAGCTGTTTTTAAAAACACAATCCTTTTTGAGATACTACTCTGTAATGTATCGCTAAGTAACTCTTCAGTCATTAGTGGTGTCTGGTGCCACTGGTTATTTCTTCTCCAGAGTACTTTCTCCAAAAGCGAGATGCTGAGTTGGTGTGCAATAGGACAATGTGTTACTGTATTCCAGTGGGGGATGGAAGACAAACGTATAAGAGGCTTATTCTAGTCAGTTAGAAAGGACTTCTAAAAGATAATCAGTTCTTGAAAACTAATAGTATGGGGGAAGTGTAACCCTTTTAGTAGTTATTTTTTGTAGTTTTTAGGTTTAACTAAAACTTTTTATTATAAATGCACTTTCTTGGGAAAAAGTGGTTAACCCATGCTTTAAAACGTGAGGGTGTAAATGCAGTTTCTTGTTCTTAGAATTTCTGATCCTATTTTTCTGAAGTTACTTGTGCCGTTGCATTGGTTGCCTCTTTGGCAGAAGTGCATTCCCTTTCTGGTTCCTGATTCTGTGTGCCGTCTGGGCTCACCTCACTTTGTGAAGAGGATGAGATTTCCATCTTGAAAATGAGTTCCTGCCTACGGGCAGTGCCTGCTGGAGAGTACAAGTTCTGAATGACAGATATCACTGCACTGTGTGAGTCACTGCTTGGCATCGGTGCCAAGCTACAGCAGGCTTTCAGGCTACAGCGAAGCAGTCTGCACAGGAGAACTGGGCAGGAGCGATGGTTGGGAGCGCTCAGCCACGGGTACAAGGCAGGGCCAGCATGGCCTTTCCTCTCCTTGGGTGTGTGGTACAGCTCTTCTAACAGCACGAAGGGTTTGAGTTTGAGGGAAGGGGCTGATGGTCGTGGTGTGGGCTGGGTGAGGTGTCTGTGAGTGAATATGTCCCCGTGGGACAGCAGTGACAAGCCGTGGCCTCTTTGCCTGCTTGCTGGGTGGATTTAATCTAAACGAGCACAGCGCCATAGGGGCAGACAACTGGTGATCGGTGTTAGAGTCCATTGGGGTGCAGCACTTGTGAGTGCTGTAGGGACCTGTGCTTTGCCTA
>NW_009650173.1:2845954-2914900 GCF_000708025.1 Charadrius vociferus | reverse complement strand
TGAGGGACTGGGCCCGGGCAGCTCCACCTCCGGGAGCTGTTTGCCGGGGAAGGTGGCTGGGATTCGGTGCTGCTGCAGCCCCTTTTCTCTCCGTGCCCCGCCCGTTTGGCGTCTGGAAAAAACACACACACACGGCAGCGCTGCGGGGGCTCCTTTTCGGTGCGGCCCATTTATGAGCCTCTGTGGCATCTGTGCCTGGAGCTGCGGCCACCACCCCGGCTGGGCAGCGCAGGGAAAGCGCCGTGAATCTTCCGAGCCCGTGTGAAACGCATATTGCGGGAAAATCGGTGCCCAGTACCGGGGGTGGAACAGTAACACCGCTGGTACGCGGTATGGTGTTTTTATTGCAATAGCTCGTATGCTGTCTTTTGGTAGACCATGCTGAAGGAGCGGGACTTCAGGGCCTTGCACAGAACAGGTTGCAAATAGGGAGAATAGTAGAAGTTCCCAAGCATCCTTTTTAATTTGAAAGAGGCACAGAGCTTCACCACACAGAGCTGAGGCGTAGCGTGCCTTTTAGTAGGTTACGAGGGAAGGCAGGCTTTGATGTGGCAGGTGAAGAGAGGGAAGAGGAGAGAGTTCGGCGTTGGAACTGGGCGTGAAGAAAGGCAGCCTTCAGGGCTCCTGCGTCTGGCCTGCAGGTAAGGGGAATTGTTGAGGCTTATCTCATACAGAGCAGTGGGGCCACGCTTGAAGTTAGGAGGAGCTGCTTCAGTCTTGCGTGCGCTCCGCAGAAGCCCGGTGGAGTTTGTTTACTGCTGGTGTGCATCAGATGATTTTGAGGACCTTTGGTGAAAACAACCTGTGGAAAGTGTTTCGTTTAAATTTTAATTTGTGGGGTTTATTATTGTTTTTATTAAAAATAAGTTGGAGAAGAGTGTGAAGAAGTAGCTTTTGTTCTATTAAGAGCCAGTTCCTGTGACAGGAAAGATGATGATCACACTTTTGCATGAGGTATTATCAAGCTTATTTACCCAGTGGAAAGAGGATTTGTTCTAGATGTGTTCTGGCAAATAATAGCAGTAATCCAGCAGAAAAGAGTAGACTATTGCAAACTAAACTAACAAGTGTGCCTGTTTACCTCATCTGCTGAACAGTCATTTGGTAGAATGTCCCAGGAGTTCTTGTACACACTTTCCACAGCTGAAATAGGACTTTTATTTAACAAATGGTCTTTAGATGAAATTGTTCATTTTGAGACTGTAGCTTTTGATCTGCTATTTTACAGAAGGCGATACTTTAGAATGTAGTCTGTGTGGTAGGAATAGTGGTCTGGTGGGCAAAGCTGGGGGTTGTAATCATGAGACTGATTATCATCTTGGCCCTGTCATTTATCTTCTCTGAGTCCTCAAGCAACTTAACTCCCACCTATGTAAGATATATTTATAGTATTTCTCTGCTCTTCTGAGGGTAGTGAGGATAAAGTGCAGTGAGAGATTGCAAGGCACTGTGAAGCATCATGTGCATTAAAGGCCTAAGTGGGTCTTCATTGAGTCATCTTTGTGGTTCAGATTTTGACTTCAGGAGGATGCTTTGTGGAAGAGAATGGATAGGAAGAACAACTGTCTAGTCTGGTTGAATGAATGTGGGAGCATTTATGATCGTGCTTTTATTCTACCCAAATTCAACAACATATTTCCCTCATCTGTTTAACCAGTCCTGTCTTATAATTTCTATTGCAACTGTTACTATAATCTTCTCTATTAACTAGTTCTTTATTAACAGAGCTACTCATCCTCTTGCTGCTGGAGTGTTTGCGGTAGCAGACCTTTTGTCCGCTAGATGGGAGATCCACTTCTCTGGGAGCACGTCACCAGTTTCCCACCAGTGGTTTCCCACTGGTTCCGCAGTTGCATGCTGGTTTGGATGCCGTGTGTTACACCTAGCTGGAGGCTATCTCTGCCTTAGTTAAAAGGGTGGCAATATGACTGCAGCTCTGCCCAGACTACCACTTTCTTGGCCCAGCTAGGATTGTCTGTCTGTGTGAAGGGGGAGATGATCAAGCATTTGGGGTAGGGACATCAGTGACTCTGTTCCAGCTCAAGCTGGGGGCTAATACATGGGTCTAACAATCCCTGTACTGATGTCTGAGTTTTCCTATGTAATTTATCCCATGCTTTTTATGCTTTTTTTTTCTTTTCTAAAATAGAAATCACAGTGCTGTGGACAAGTGTTGCACGTTGTTGTGTATCTCATGCATCTAGCAAGATGATGATCCTGAGTCATTGCTGTAGAACAAAACCATTTCTGATGTGCACCGAGCTTTCCAGCTGTCCTGTAGAATCACATTGGCGCAATCAATTTAAGTGCTGATGGAGTAGGGTTAGTTATTACAGCTGTTGAATGAAATTAAAAAAAGTCTCAGTGCTGCATTTTATATTTCTAGTTGCTTGCTTATGTTGCATCCTCTTCAGTGTAGTCTTCGGTGCTGCAAGTATTTTTTCCTAGCAGCTGTGAGGTACCTCTGGAGGCTGTATCTCTTGCTGGGAACTTGTTTCTTTCAAATTTTGAAAGTGGGGATGGTGGGATACTAGGTGAAAGAGGAAGTTGTTTTTCCAATAGCGTCCTTTTTTTTTTTTTTTGAAAGGCTTCCTGACTTCCCACTTCACAGAACATCCAGGTTATTTAATTGAGTTGGAGACGTCATATGCTCTCTAACAGTTTTTTGTAAAAGTGAAGTCTAAACAGTCGCTTCCAGTATGATAGTGAATTTTCAATGTTAAGATGTGCAAATTACATTCTTCGGAGAGAAATCTGAATATGAAATAAGTGAAGATAATGAATGGTGAGACATGCTTTTCTAGTGGTCACTTTTTTTAGTGTAACTTTTGGTACACTGAAGGTATCTGTGAGGTAATATAAATATTATTTAATATCCAGTATTTAATAAACTAATATTTTAGATGCTATAACTATGTTCTTTACTGTCTTAATGTTTGGGGTTTTTTAAATAATCTTGATATTTTTTGCATAAATCATGACTCTTTCATGGAATGAAAATACAGGAGTAGGATTTTATATTAATTTGCCTTTAGTCCTTTTCCTGCTTCGTAATGCATTTGGATGGCTCAGAGTGAAAACTTTTAAGTTCTGAGCAGTTGGGGCAGATCATAGTTGAGGAATATGCTATGTGTAGAAAGCTTTATCATTATGTAGTGGGGAAATGTCTCATTTAGCACAATCTTTTTGTAAACCATGTTTGTAATACTATTCTGAGGGTGTTTTTCACTGCTCTCTCATAACCAATGCTAAGAAAGAAAATTAAATCTATTTTCCTTTCTCATCTGTATGCATTATGGCGAGGAAACAGTTTCAGATTTTTGAGAACTTACTAGGAATGCAGATTAAGTAAATGGTAGCTGTGTTGAAAGCATCCTGTTATGTGTAAGATGGGAAGTGAGTCATTGAGTCCAGGTCCCCTACCATTATGGGAATGACATCATATTCCTCATAAGATTCCTTTTATTCTTATTTTTTTCTTACCCAGGAGAACTGGTGATATTTTCCCACTCAGCCGTGTCAGAAAATGTTTATTAATTCCCATTTTCATCTTTTTTCTTTTTCTGAAAGGAACCAACTGAAAATGTCTCAGAATCCTGACAAGCCATATTCAAGTGAAGAAAAGTTGAGTGGTTTGGAGGATGGTCAAGAGGAGAGCTTGGACAACCCAGATCAGTCTATCAGAAAAAGAATACGACAGACTGCTCCAGGGTCACACAGAGATGATACACCGAAGTGTAAGCAAAACTGCTTTATTTAAAAAAAAAAAAAAAGTAAATTTAATAATTTTTTTTGGTGGAGACAATCATGGCATTTTATAGCAAGTTTCTGTGCAAGTTTGACTGTTTTGCAATTAAATATTGCGTGTCTCCTGGTCATTTGCTTTGAAACTGTGTTTTAACACCTTTCTCTCCATTTTGTTTTAGTACTTAATTATTCACAGTAACCATGTTGCTCTGAGCGACATACACCTTAGATACCTTTGTGTGTCTGCACTCACGGAAAGGATAAACGCTACTCCAGTGTATTCTAGCTAAACTGTTGCTGTTGTTTGCATTATCAGCTGAACCTTCTGGATTGTTGCAGCCTCTGCTTCTACTGCAGTGCAAGGGAGGCTGTTATCAACAAAGTAATGTTCTGTCACCCCCCTCCCAATACAGATGGAAAGTTGTGTATTTAATCCTAATACTACTTCTAGTGTCAAGCAGGACTGCATATTTTAAGTTTCTTCCTAGGGCATATTTTTCTTTGTCATTCTGCTTTTAACATGAGAAGCTAGATGCAGTACAGCTACCAATTATTTCTGGCAAATGTAAAGATAAAACCAGGGGGAAGTTTTCTGGTCACAGGGATTCAATTCAAAGAGGCAGAATTGCTCAGATAACTAGTTCCAAATTTCCGTAGAGAGTGTCTCAGCACGTAATATTTTACTTGTTGCATTCTTTTTGTTTTTTATTATTACTTGAGGTTTAGCGTTGTGTTTAGTGTCATGTTACACAGAGGAGATGTTCTGAGGGAGTTTATGTTTCTATGTCTTGCTGATTGCCTGATAGGAAATGCGGTGTATGTATGGAGAGAGGCTACGAACATGTGAAAGTAAAATGCATAGCACAGTCTTGCACTGCATTGTACCACAAAGAAGTCATTGGTCTCAAGCCCTCTCCTCTTGTGAGGGAGCAGATATAATAATGAGAATGAAGTAACATGATTTAAGAGCATTCTTTGGTAAATGAAAGAGTCTTAGCTTTTAGTGCAGCCACTGCTAGGGTGAAGTCATTTGGCAGTCGGACAAGAGCACACTCATTCAGCTGTGAACTTTGTTGTCCCGCTAGTTCGTCTCAGAATATCAATCCTTGCTGTGTTCCCAGAGTCACTGTGCAAGATAAAGCTCCAAGCAGAAGGAAATAAAATTTAAGAGCACTGCACAAAAAGAGCAAGATATTAATGAAAAATTAACACATTGGAACTATACTGTGTATACTTGGAACAGCTTTGAATGGCAGACAAGTGACGGACAGTTACTTTTAAAGGATCTTTTTTATGTTACTAGCTAAAGTCCAATCAAACTGCGTATCAAATGAGGCAGACATGATAGTTTGCCTACAACATATCTCAGTGAACCCAGCCTACGAAGGTCCCCAGTTGGTTTCTTTCATTTTGAGAATTTTATGTTGCTTCTATGCTCGGACTGTAGTTGAAGTGAATGAACAACAGAGGAATCAATCCACTAGGGCAATTCTGTTGTGGCTCTTTTTCCCCCTTCTGCTCCTACGGGTGTTTTCTGGAGGAGCCGAGGTGAAACTTGCCATCCTTATCTGCCTCACCTGAGGACACTAATGATCTCGCCTTCTCCTTTTTTCTCAAATCCTGGACCAGGGAAGAGCTGTGGTGCTTCTCCTAGCTTTTGGCAGGGCATTGCAGGGCACCCACACGCGCTGCTTGCGCTGATGCTATCACAGCTGGGAGGAATCTTCACCACAAAGAATCAGTGGCAACAGGTTGCAGTTGGCTTCAGTGGGGATGGGATTACTGCCCTAACCAGCATGGTCTACACCCTTGGCGCTTTCTGTGCCTTTGTGTTGACTTGTTTTTAGGGCTGTGACACTTCCTGCACTACAGCAATGCCAGTAGTGTCCCAGGAGGATGTTATGTAGTCCAGAACAATTAGGAGCTGTAATTCCTTCTACATCCAGGAAGCTGAAACTGTCCCTGTCCTCCTTCTACCTTCTAGATTTCTACAGTCAGTCACTACCTTTCTCTCCTGCCTAACAAAAACTGGCCTGTTTTTTCAGGTTTGGCGCTTCCTCCTACTCGCTTGTATGCCCCAGGGCTCAATTTGAAGCTGCTTGTTCATCCTTGTCAGTCCCAAATGCCTGCCTGAGGAAGAAGTCTTAGGCATTGGTGCTGGGACTAGGTCTTGATGTCCTTTGTCACGTGGACAATGGCCTCTAGGGAAAAAGAGTTTGGAGAAGTTGCACTGCAAGTAGTGAGAATAATTAGCTACTAGTACTTTATTGCTTAATGTTAATTGTTTGCTGCCTGCTTTAGAGATGAAGTCACTTCCTTGAAAAACATAAAATTGAAATGGCAACATCTGCATAATAATTGGGGAAATAGTGCAGTGAGAATACCAGTTTTTTTAATGATTTCTTCCTATGGTATGGAGAAAGATATTAAGCAATCCTAAAGAAGTGGGTGTTTGGGTGTGAGGTTGGTTTTTGTTTTTTTAAAAGAGTTTGATGGAACTTGGAAGCAATTGACATACTGAGCCCAGAATATCAACTTGAGTTCACTCCTTTGTTTCCTGTAAAACTCCAAACCTGTATCATCTGCCAGCTGGGGAGAGGAAGGGAAGGAAAGGAGAAGAATCTTCAGATTATACTGTCTTTTGGCCCCTTGTACCGTCAAGACGGTGGAAAGGGTCCCAAAGTATTAGCAGACTTTTTTCTGCAGACGTTTTTCCACAAACATTTATAGATAACTGTCTGACAGTTTAATTTATGTTGCAGCTAGTCCTCCTCGGCCTGTGTCACTAGAAGAGCTCATGGAAACAGCTAAGGGAGTAACCAACATGGCATTAGCACACGAAATTGTTGTTAATGGAGACTTCCAGATAAAACCAACTGAATTACCAGAGCACAGGTAAGATTGTTACCAAACAGATACATAAATTGAATTTGCATCTGTAGAACTGCGTAACAGCTCTAGTGAATCAGGTAAAGGCTCTGGCTATTATCTTGTCTGGCAGTGCCCGATACGAGATAGAAAAGAGGATAAGAGAAGAATGTAAACATGCAGTTCTGCTTCCTCAGAAATGTGCGTGCATGAAAGTTGAACTTCTTGGAGTAATTGTTTGGTCATGTGTGGTGCGAATCTCGATGTGTGGTTTCTGTCAGTGTCCCTTTGTCCCAGGAGCCTGAGACTGCAGTCTTCTGAATAGCCAAGTCTGGCTGCAGATGCAGGTAGTGCTCTTAGCATCTTTTCAGTTTTCACTGTCTGTTGGAGTAGGATGAAACATCGTTTTAGCTTTTTCTGAGCATAATGTCTGTTCCTCCTGGGAATTTTTGGGAAGAGATTCCTATGTTTTATAAGGTTGGTCCTTTCTCCTTTTAAGTTTGAAGTCTTTCCTTTGCTTTCTGACCTACAGTAATTCTGTCTCCTGCTGAGAGGGAAGAGGGAGAACAGAAGAGGCCATATTGGTCACATATTGGTCAGCGTAGCTGACCCAGTCCTATCCACAGATGCTTCATCTGCTGTTCCTTTTTCTTTCCGACATAGATGTGGCTGCCACTATGTTTCCTGGGTTAATTTGTGAAAGTTGTGTGCATATTTCGTGGAAGAAACTTGGTCCACGTCACACCCAGTGTTGTCTATAGGTGTCTACGTTTGAGAGAGAGACCCCAGAGCGCACTACCTTCACGGGTGCTGCAGGAGAATATGCTATGGATGGGTCTTAGAAGACTGGCATTAGTTGTCCTCTATAGAAAGCAGTCATACAGAGACAAAAGGTCTGATGCCCATCTCCACCAAAACAAGGTGGTTCCCGTTAGCGTTAGTAATGAGAGAACATTGACTAGAACTAAAATTGTCCCTGACTGAAAAGGCAGTAATGGGAACAGTCTCATCTTCCCTTCTCACCTGGACTATTCCTATCTTTCCAGCTCGGACACCAGTGGTGTTTTATTAATGGCTGTGGACTGCTAGACAGTAGTAACCAAAGAAAATGTGCTTGTACTATTAAATACACTGAACCTGGTGGTCACAGCCTTTGAGTAAGGGTTGAATGGAGTGGGTGAGGGTCTTTGCTATACTTTGTTCACTTGTCTCAGCCTCTGAGTTGGTAGGAAACACAATTATGGCCCCCTTAAACGCTGAGGACAAACAACATCTAACTGAGCTAGCACATGACAATAGATATGTCTGCTGTCCAGCAAGACTTGTATACTTTAGAGGTCATGCAATGATTTGAGCTGTCTTCTCAGCACTGTCTTTCACTGTCTGCCTTGTCTGTTAGACAGACCCAGGCAGTGTGGTCCGGTCCTCCTTTGTTGGTTTACATGCAAGACGCATGCAATTCGTGTGTGGTCCCATGAACTGGAACCTGTCTCCAGCCTGCACAAATGCTGCCTCTGAAGCAAGCATTGGAAAGTATGCTGTAAACATGCAAAGCTCATTCTCCTCATTTGACATTATGATCACTGTTCCAGCATCTTTTGGGGGAACTTCTGTCAGGTGTTTTCTGCTTGGCTGAAAATAACTGTGGGACTTTAGGGGGAGCATTTAAGACAGTGCTGTTCTGTTCAGTGTTCACTTCTGCTCCATGTTCCTTCATGTGGACTTCTCATGTGAAAATGTGCTGTGATAGTGGATAACTTTTCTGGTATGCCTCAGTGCCATAAAATTGATCTCAGCTTCTTCAGGGAAGAAAGATTTTGGCATGTTTTCTTTTTCCCATCCTTTCTTCTTTCTACCACCCCCTTTAAAACAAAAAACAAAAAAAAAAAAGAAAAAGGAGGGAAAAAGCTGGGGACCTATGCTTTTGCTCACTGATGCTGAGCAGTAGCTGTAGTTGTTCACCAGAGTGGGTGATTTGCATGTCTTCACCTGATGACAGAAACAGAGGTACTGCAGAGGTCACCTTGCTCAGGAGTGCCTGAGCTTTTTGGTGGGCCAGGACTGCTTTAGTAGAAGATCCCTCTGTTTGGCTTTGGTGAGGGTTTTGTGTACAGCTCTTTACTGCCTAGAAAAGAAAGAGTGGTCCTTCTGATTTTCCTGGAAGGAGAGACTCTGGAATCTTCCTTGGATTAAATGTGCGTGTGTGTGTATAGCTTAGAGTCCCCCGCAGCTTGAGCGTATGTGTAGACGAATAGCTGGAGGAGAAAGCAGTTGTGACTGTGTTTGCAGTTAGTTGTGTGCGCTGTCAGTAGAGATGGTAATGGTTAGTCTTAGAGGGCCACAGGGCATAAGTGCCTCTGGGCGCTGCCTGAACCTCAGCTGCACATGGAGTCAGAGCCTTGGGAATCTGGTGTTTGTTGTGGGTACTCTGTGCGTGCGTGCGTGTACGTGCGAGCATTTTACTTCTTTGGTGTTGAAGTTAAACCTGGTGTGAACAGGTGCCTGCCTGCTGAAGAGTAACTTTCAACATTTTGAGGTAGGAATTGGTTCTGAGCAGTGGAATTCATTTATTTTTTTCACACAAACTGGACTGGGCCTTTATCTCAGGGTTGTTGCAATATTTATGCGTTGAAATGCAGAAGCTTGTCAGGGAAGTTACTTCATGTCTGTTAGGTTTACTTTATGAATTTTACTTAGTAGAATTGCATTTCCTTAGGGAGGCTTTTGAAAGGAATATGAATACTGGTCTTTTGAAGACAAGCTGTAATTTTTGTGATTTCTTTTTTTTTTTCTTGCAGTTGTTTACTTTAGAGGTAGCATATGATAGACACTTTCAACGATTTTAATTTGTAGCTGCCTTTGCTTGCATGTAACCCTTTATTAGGATAGAAGCCATTCCAAATCCCGTGTCCAGTTTTTCTTGCTTTTCTGAGTAACATAAAATGAGAGATCTCTTCTCTGTTAATCGTCATATATTCATTATTACTTCATATTCATACTATTACATGCCGTTCTTCAGGAGCTGCAGGTTATCTATGTAAGGTGGTGCAGAGACAAGTATCATTCTTTTTAACTGGTCATATTTACCCCCAGCTTAGAAAAAAAAGTAAGAGATATTGTGCATAAAGCGTTCTGGGATTGCCTGGAAGCTCAGCTAAAGGAAGAGCCACCGACATATGACCATGCAATTAAACTGCTGGGAGAGATTAAAGAGGTAAGATGGTGTGATATCAAGGTAACTTACTGAATTTGTGTAGCCGCATTGATGTGAACAGGCAAAAAGTACTTGAAGTTCTGCTTTTCAAAAAGGGCTCTCTTGATCATTTTCATTGCTATGTCATTGTCTGTGAACATATGTAAGTTGTATAACCCTAGAGGAGAAATTTGAATGTAAGAACAAATGCCAAACTATGTGAGATGAATAAAGGATAAGTAATACTAGTTTCATAATTCCAAGCTTCCTTCATGTTATGACAGTGGTGTTAATTACGGAATCAACGAGCTGCCCCAACATTGGGCTGACAAAACCAAGTACAGTGGTCCTAAGTACAATCTGTACTACAGAGTATTTTCCCCTTAGTAACTTCAGTATCATACAGAACGAGGTGAAACAGTTGGAGTTGGTGAATAATTGGTTTAAAAAAAAAAAAAAGAAAAAAAGAGATTCCACTTGTAAAGGGCAATTAGTTTAAATAAAAAGTGGTTCAATAACTATTTTGATCCTTGTAGTCTTTGATATGTAGAACTAATGGACTGTTAAAAACTTTCCATTTCAGAATCTCCTGTCTTTCTTGTTGCCTGGTCATACTAGACTGAGAAGCCAGATTACAGAAGTTCTTGATCTGGATTTGATAAAACAGGAGGCAGAGAATGGGGCCCTTGACATTTCTAAGTTGGTCGAATTTGTTATTGGGATGATGGGGACTCTCTGTGCTCCAGCTCGAGATGAAGAAATTAAGAAACTGAAAGATATTAATGAAATAGTTCCTCTGTTCAGGTACTGAAATAGTATTTATTAGTCATGTTGAGATTCCCTTAAATAAGTTTAGATGGGAACGGGGGCGGGGGCAGTGTCCAGCAAGGCAACCTGCGAATCTTTGTAGAAAAATAGAGTGATAGGTAAAGGGATGTAGTTGTTGGTGTGAAGGGGAGAGATACTCCAGAAGTCTTTAACAAGGACCCTCTTTGTTCTTGTGAATTGGAGTATTTGTCTGGCTCCTGCCTGTCACTGAAGGACATTTTCTTAAATGCCAAATGCATATAAGCCTTAAGATAGCAGATGAATGGTCAGTTTGTATCAGAATTTAATATCAACAGAAAAATGGAAAAAAAGCAAGCAGGAGCGTAGGAAAAAGGTTATTGTTCTCCAACCAGTTCTTCCTTTCACCCCAATTTGAGCTCTCTTTACCCCCCACACTGCTCCCTGTGTGCTATCCTTTCAGTTCTAAAGGGAGTGTACATACCACATCTGGGAGCTTCTGCTTTGTCACCATGTTATCAGTTGAACAGCTCAAGGTCTCAATAGTTAGAATAAATTTCACGACCTTGTTGTTTTCTAATTTGATAAGCTTCCAAGAGTTCAGGATTGACTTGGCAGAAACATTGCCAGCAGGAGTGTTTTTCTTTGGGTTTATTTTTTTTTCCCCCTTTTCTTTTTTCCCCCCTTGGATCTGATTATTCACTTCCCAGTGAGGCTGGCTTTATAGGCTGCCAACAGAGATAGTATGCAAGCTTGGAAATCCAGATGTCTTTTTATGTATTGAACATACGATATTGCACATCCTAGGATATATAATGTATGAAGCTAGTAAAGTTAATTCCATGGAGGCTTTTTTACAGGAGAGGAAGTTTTATTTCCTAGTTGGAAGAGGCACATGCATGCGTGTACATGCTTGCTCAAGCTTTCTCTCTGTCTCATGCTCTTAAATTAAGAACCCTGTTAATGTTTCCCATGCATGTTTTTGCTCTTTCCTTAGACAATCTGTAATAAATTTTGTATATAGCACCTCTTAAACATCGGAGCCTTGAATAACTTTTTCTGTTTGTTTGTTTAGAGCAATTTTCTCTGTGTTAGACCTAATGAAAATGGATATGGCAAACTTCGCTGTCAGTAGTATTAGGCCAAAATTAATGCAGCAGTCTGCTGAATATGAAAGAAAGAAGTTTCAGGAGTTTCTTGAGAAACAGCCAAGTATGACTTTGTTCCTTTCTTTCTTCCCCCCTGACCTCCCAGTAAACTGCGTGTCTTTGCTTGTAGATCATGAAAAGAAATCAGATTTTTTATAAGTTCTAGAGTTCATATGGTAAATGGCAGCTTGTGCCCCAAAACCGTGGTTTGAATAAATCTGCCAGAACAAGAGTTCTGCACTTAGTACGGTTTCATTTCTGCACTTAGTTTAGTTTCATTTCAGTACAGTGTAGGGCATAATTAGCTAGCATCATCTCACTGCCAGTTTCCTGTAGCTGTGTGGTTTTAATTTGGTTTTAGATGTTCTGCTTAATGCAATCAGTGAAATGCATGCCAATAACTGATATCATGGGCATTAGTAATAGTAAGTAATGGGATTATTTGGAAATTATTGGTGGAAAATCCTAACTCTGAAAAGGAATTTTCTTAACAAGATTTTTTTTCCCCTGCTTTTCCAGATTCTTTAGACCTTGTCACAAGGTGGTTGCAAGAAGCAGCAGCAGATCTTGCGAAGCTGAGATGTAAAATGTTGCCTCCCCACTGTAGTGCTGATGGTGCCACTGGTGGAGCTTCTGCCTTGTGCTCGGCTGCTGTACAAAATCAGGCCTATCTGAAGCTCCTAAAGTGGGATCATGTAAACAGGCCTTTTCCAGAAGTAGGTGTTTAACAAAAAAATTGGTTTCTGTGCTTGTTCTACTTTTCTATTTCTGGGATATAAGAGAAACTGTTTGGATTTGTAGCCTTGCAACAAGTACAGTACTAAAACACTTCTCTCTTGATTGAAAGCTCTTGTAGCTCTTCTATTAGGTACTTCTTTTTCAGTATTGAAACTTACTTAGTTGGAAAAGAGGAGTTAATTCTTTTCATTTTGTTCCTGTTACTCACCTGCTGAGCATGTGTTGCTTGCTCTTCTCTGTGTCTTTGTCTTATCTTCACTGCTGTGAATAGGTAGGCATCACGATGTCACCTCACAGCCCAGCATTCTGACTTTATTCTGTGCTGGCTTCCTCCTTCTTGGCAGACAGTGCTAATGGACCAGACCCGCTTTCAGGAAATACAGCTGGAGCTGGAGCAGCTCCTCTTGATTGGGACAGTCCTTCTGGTGACGTTCAGTGCAGCAGGCTCGGCACTCGTTGATATGCCTGGATTTGCTGAGAAAATCAAAACCATCGTCAAGGTGCTGCTGACAGGAATGCATCTTCCGTGAGTATTGAACAATCCTAGTCACACAGAGGCAGGTGTAGTTCCTTTTTCACCCTAGTCAATAATCAGTTTAAGCCTCTCTGGCTGTGGACTACAGAATATGTAGAGGAAGTGATGAGGGCTTTCTACAAGCCCAGGCTGACAATTTTTATTCAGCTTACTTAGACAGAACTGTCTTTTCTGGCTCTGTTCTTTTCTGATATGTACATGCGCTTTTTTCAGAGTATGGTTTTCCTGATGCCTGGTTGGCACGTGAGCGTGCAAGCAGCTAACCATGCTCAGTTTGTGCCAGGCTCCCCCGAGGATTTGAGCATGGTGCAGTAAGCTGGTTGTGGGTTTAGAGTGATTGCTGTACACATTTGGGTTGATAACTGTTTTTTGCATTAGTCAGAGCTGTCTGTGAAGTAGGAAAGTCAGCTCTGATTTGCATGGGTTGTTCAGGCCGGAAATCTTTAATGCTATCCCACCCCCTTGTTTTATATCTCAACTTTATTTTTCATATATATAAAATGTATTACTATTCGTTATAGTTCTGGCCTTTATCTGGATTACACTTCTTATTTGATAAAGAAGGCAACTGTGATTGAGTAGTTTATTTTTAAAAGGTGGGGAAAAAAAGTGAATAACTAAAATAGCTAAGTAATGGTCTACCCCGTGTTCTCTAGCTCCTTTAACCTGAAGGAATCTTTGGCTACCATTGGTGAAAAGGTGTGTGCTGAAGTTAACAGCTGCCTTTCCCAGCATGGGTTTACACCGTTCTCAGCTGAGAGAGAGACTGTGCTTAAAGGACAAATCCAAGCAGTGGCCGATCCAGATAACACCATATGCAGGCTAATAGGTATGCTTTGGCAAAAATGCTCTGCTCTCAAGTGACCTCTCGTCTGTCTTTGTAAAACTCTTGGTGGGTTGTCATGCATGGTTTCTCATCTAATCTGTTTCAGATACTTGTTTGCTATGTTCAGGCTTTCTGTATTTTACATGAGATTATACTCTTTCTAATTGACTGTCTCTTTTGAAAACAAACCAAAACCCTTGGTCCTATTTTTCCAGATTCTCGAATTCAAAAGTTTCTGGAGAATTATCTTGCATCTAGTCACCAGAAATCATTACCTGCTGTTCCTGGAGGATTAGGCCCTATTCAAAGAGAGCTGGAAGAAATTGCCATCAAGTATGTTCGTCTCGTCAACTACAACAAGATGGTCTTCAGCCCTTACTATGATGCAGTCCTTGGCAAAATACTGACTGAAGAAGAATCCCAACTTGTAGGGAAGTCAGAAGAGTCATAAAACCAGTTTGTATGCTGCCAATACGGTATTAACTTTGTCGGCTATTTGAAAAAATTGCACCAATATTTGTCTAGGAAAACAGCTATCCGTGTAAATACTGATTCCTTTTAATTCACTAGTGGTGATTGATGAGGAAAATACATGAGGTGCAAAAGGGGGTCTGAAGTACAATGGCGAGAGAGAGATGCATTTTTAATGTAAGTATGCAACCTGGGGGGGGAAGGGTGTCTTGGTAGTTTTCTGGCTGCAATTTTTAGATTTTGGAGCTGATGCTAGGTAGGACAAGATTAAGAACCAAACTTTGTATTTAAGTGGTTCATTTTAGGGCATTTTACTCTAATTTACCCTGAATTTAGTTTAATTAATCCAGAGCAGATTAGCAATGGTCCTTCCCAGAGGGGGTGATTGGGCTTTAAAAAAATCTTACTTTACAGACTTGAGAATTAAGCTAAAATTCTAGATAAGAGAAACTTTACCAGGCAAAAAACAAAGCCAAACAGCACTTTATTGTAACATTATGGTTAGTATGGTAGGCTACTAGTTTTTTCTGCATTTGACTGCATTTTTAATAGCATTTTTTTGCTGTTTACCTGCAGATGTTACAAAACACATAATATATTTTTGTAGCAAATTTTCTGGTTATTGGGTAACTGTCCTCTGCTATGTACAGTACTTACAAAGGTGGCGATCTTATAGATTGCAGCTGTATTTATCTCTTGTAAAGACTTCAGAAGGGCAGAGCTAAAATGTTTTGATAAAAGTGGCATTTCTTACCTTTTTTTGCTAGTTGTTTCCTCCTTTTTATGTGAAATACTAATTTTCAAGTAAATCTTTGTCATTTTAAGAAGGTGGATTTAAAGCGCGTGAGACTTTAGGCTGAAAATTTTACTTGTTTTTTAAAACTACAACTGGAGATGGTTGCATATTCAATCATGTCTTCAAAAATATCCAGGAAGTGCAGAGCACTATTGGAAGTATACATGATTTTAAGGTACCGTGAGAAGTGAATGATTTAATGTTAGTTTGAATACACAGGGAATATTTTCAATAGAAGATTTTTTTTTTTTGCTTTGTAGAAATGTTCTTGAAACTTACAATGTTTGTAGGTCTTGAATTTAATTAGTTACATGTTGTATAGATGAGTGTTCACAGAATTGCTCAATGATCAACTGCATCCTGGGCTGCATCAAAAGAAGTGTGGCCAGAGGTGATTCTGCCCCTCTGCTCCACTCTCGTGAGCCCCCACCTGGAGCACTGCATCAAGCTCTGGGGTCCCCAACATAAGAAGGACATGGACCTGTTGGAGCAGGTCCAGAGGAGCACCACAAAGATGATCAGAGGGCTGGAGCACCTCTCCTGTGAAGACAGGCTGAGAGAGTTGAGGTGGTTGAGCCTGGAGAAGAGAAGGCTCCAGACCTTACAGCAGCCTTCCATACCTAAAGGGGGCCTACAGGAAAGATGGGGAGAGACTCTGTATCAGGGAGTGGAGTGATAGGATGAGGGGGAATGGTTTTGAACTGAAAGAGGGGAGATTTAGATTAGATATTAGGAAGAA
The DNA here is from genome assembly GCF_000708025.1 of Charadrius vociferus. Classification (NCBI taxonomy): domain Eukaryota; kingdom Metazoa; phylum Chordata; class Aves; order Charadriiformes; family Charadriidae; genus Charadrius; species Charadrius vociferus. The sequence continues at coordinate 2,899,053 of NW_009650173.1, read as the reverse complement.
ATTCTTTACTGTGAGGGTGGCGAGACACTGGCCCAGGTTGCCTAGAGAAGCTGTGGCTGCCCCATCCCTGGAGGTGTTCAAGGTCAGGCTGGATGGGGCTTTGATCACCCTGGTCTGGTGGAAGGTGTCCCTGCCCATGGCAGGGGGGTTGGAACTAGATGATCTGTAGGGGTCCTTCCAACTCTAACCATTCTATGATTCTGTGATCTTAGAGCCTTATTGCAATTTCAGGCTCAGCTAGGAGGTAAGTACATTTGAAATATTCCTCTAGTTGAGCACAATGCTGTATTAGAGTAATCAAAATTTGATGACTTCTTTATGAAAGCAAAGTTCATAGTTATAAACAGTAAGTGTCCCAAGTAGTGAACTATCCAAAATAGAATGTGTTGTCTTCTTTAAAAACAAACAAACAAAAAAACCCAAACAAAAATGTAAAATAAATAAATAAAAGGCCCCTCTTATTGCTAACACTCAGGTTCATTTGGTTCATCAATCAACTAGTCAAGAAAAATAATAGAACTTCTAGAAGGAATCAGTATTGATCCTTCCCTTTCCAGTTTCCTTGAAATGTCAGCGTGGATATAGCTGCGCTAGCTTTGAGTCTGGAGGAAGGTGGGATAAGAAAGACCTTTTACTCCGTATTGGCCTCTGCAACTATAAACCAAATTGTCTCTCATTCATTACAAACCCACTTCCCCAAGGGAAAAAAAAAGACCAAAACCCTGTAAGAGATCACCAGCTCGACAAGTGATTTTTCTCTTGGCTAAATGTACTTGGATAGTAAAATGGATGTCTGTCTTTGAATCTTTCTTTGATAACTCAAAAATGAGTAGGTTGGTTAGGCAGAAAAAGAAGTTCTGAGTAGTTTTTTGGTGTGGTCTATTTCATCGTTTGAATCAACAAAGGAAACTACAGAGGTCTTCAAGACTGCTGCATCTGCTTACTGTACTGTGTTATTAGTGCAGGATCCACCTGGAAATATAGCCTATAGCTCTGCAGTCCCAAACAATTAATTCAGTAGTCTGCGTAACAAAAGAGCTACCGGTAATATTATTGCTAGATTAAAACAATAAATGACCAAGACAAAGCTGTTTTCATTTTTGTTAAATAACAGTTGCAGAAGTTATAAATTGGTGCCGTTATTTTGTATTTTAGTATTGCCTAGAAGCTGCCTTTAAAGGCCCCTTGTGAATTACGCATACTACAAAAATTTAGGTGCTGTAGGGGATGAGCTCAAGGACATCACGGTGAAACAACATACTTACTTAGAAAAGACTTTGAAAAGTATGTGACTGATGGCGGAATGAATGGGACTGCATTAGCAATAGATACAATTGTACTTGCTTAATATAGGCGATGGCTGCTCCCAGTTCTGCAATCCAGGGTCCGGATGTTCATGACGGCCAACTCCTGCTTACTCTGTCATTGAAGCACGGACTGCGCTGCCACTCGTGCATGCGTATTGCTCGCAGGGTCAATACAGTAAGTCCCATCTCTCCTGGCGCAGGGGTTTGGTCCTAAGGCTTCACGTAGGGAAAAACTGCAGTACCCACATCTGGCTCCAGTCTCCCCTCTGGGGTGTGCACGCAGTGGGAACGAGCGCCTCCGTGGGTGGGTGCTGTGGGCCTTTCAACAGTAAAGATCTACAGAGACTAATAAATGCCCGTGAGTGCAAATCATGTTTGTGATTTTCCGAGGTCGTTGTTTTTTTTTTTTATGGTAGTAGTTGACAAATAGTTTCTCTACAACCTCTTTAAAAGAAATAGGGAGATGCGGTTCAGTGGCAAAGCAAAAAAAATAAATTCTAGGATTGATAAAGGCCAGCCCCTACCTCCATGGGAACATTTACATGGTTACACATATGCTCTTTCACCTTTCAGTCTGGCAGACAGGAGCACTGGCCTCGGTCATCTCTACTGCTGGTGGCACGAATGTCTTTCAACTTGTCCGAGTTATCTGAATTTCCTGTAGTCCACAGGGGTTCTTGCGGTCTTACCAGAATGCAATTCTGAGTAGTCAATTACCAGGTAAAATCTAAAGTATGCATAGAAACTGCTTCGAAAGTTCATATAGTGTTTTTGTTAGCTTGTTGGAAAATAACAGGTTAAACTCTGTAGCTAATATATTAACATTTAGCTTTGTATATTAAGTGGAAGACCAATGCAGTTATCCAGGAACAGACTGTGTTAGCTAGTACTCCTGGACAATCCACATTAGAAGTATGTACCCAGTTTGTCTTACGATGCCGTTTTCTTTAAACAGTCATGGAATTCAAACCAAAAGTATACTGTATCCTCTAGAAAAATGGAAAAAAAGCTAATTCTAATATGTATGCTCTGATCAATTTCCTGTGATGGTCTTATTAATTAACATCGCTTTTGAAGTGGCTGAGTACTATTTAAGAAGTAACTTGTTGTGTTTGAATAAAACTGGAATGAGGCATGATGTTACGGATATCCTTTTATTTTAAAGGAATGTTTTTTCCCATTTTCAACTACAAAACAGATTTCATACATTCTGCCATAAATAAAAATGAACAATAAGGCAGGACACTACATGAACAAACTGAGAACAACTGTTTTCCAGAAAATGTGAATTAAAAATGCTTCACAAGTATAAGCCATCCAGTTTTTAAAATAAAACTGTTGAAAACCCACAAGATTTCAAGTGGTAGATGTGAACACCCTTGGAGAACAAAATGCAGTTTTGACATTTTGCACTTTTGGTTTTGAAAACCTTGGTTTGTTCAGAGCACATTCTAAGGTTGTTCTGGCTGTTTTCGCATCAAGAACCATACGGGAGAAGAGGCACCACAGTAACAAAACCATTTTCAAGATTTTTTGTTTGTTTGCAGCTGTCCCTTTTAATTGTTTTGACGTTTAAGAGACTGACGGACTCAATGCAAGTCTTTGTCTTTCACAGTAGAACTCCAAACTTGTTTCACCGGATTCTCTTTTGCTGTCGTGCTCTGTAAATGTCGTGTACAGGGGGAACTACAGATCCTTTCTCCTCGTCGTCGTCAGAGTCTTCGTGTGGTCTCTTAACAGCCTTATTGAGCATAGCGTTATTTTCCACAGGTCCGTTGCCTTCCACAGCTATTTCGGGTAGGCCTCCAGTAATTATTCGTACAGCTTCATCGACAGCTTTAGAAAGAGAAAAAGATTAATTTAATTTGGGAAACTAAATGCCTTGATTAGAAATTAGCATGCAAACAGGGACACCAAGATAGATACATTGTGGAGGTTTCTGGAACACGAGACATTTTCCTACCCCATTCTACAAATGTTAAGAATGAAGTCTCGACTGTCAAAAACTCTGAGCTATGGCAAACACTAATTACAAAGCAAATGCTGCCACTTCAGCTTGAGCCTTCCCTTTACACAAGCATTGAGGTCATTTGCAAGCTTAATAGAACAGAAAAGCCTACGGGGAAAACAGTATAGGGAGTTTGTGATTCATCAGAAAGTATGCACAGCAAGTCAGTTTCTGCTTAGGAACAGAGAAAGCTTAAAAAATACCATGTGTAATTCAAATAGATGTTTTATTTTCCCTCTAAAAGAAATTAAATCCTAGCTTGCTTTCTCTCTGATCATTTGCTCCTTAAACTAACAGAGGGGGTGAAAAGCAGCATATTGTCATCTGCTGTAGCTTACATGAAGCCTGGAGTATGGATCTGTCCTCTTTTTTTAGCTCAGAACTCTTCCTTCTTTGTAGGAGCTCAGGAAACACTGTTCTTGAATTGTTCTGAATGAGCACTGCAACGATGTGCACTCAGAGCTATGCCTACCAGTGAACTTACCATACTGCAAATTTGTAATTTAATGTGACAGTTACAATGCTGCTAGAAATAATGCTTTGCTTCTTTTGAAGGATATTTTGAAAATCTTCATTTCTTTCTTTTAACGGTTACCACCAAAATGTTATTAAAGCAGCAGCTGGTGATTTTCAGCTTTTTGACTTTTTGTTGATGTCCCCCCAGTTAAATGTAGAAACATCTCTATGTAGATTCCAACCTACATATGTAGCCAATTCAATAGTATACTCTTAAATAATAATTACACATCTGTAAATGAGGTCTGGGTTTTAGACAGTAATATCCATATGTAAAACAAAGTCATATGCAGCACTATCACAGACTCCGGAGCAAACAAATAACTTACTGTCTGGGAGTTTGCATCTTCTGAATATCTCCATGAGCTCATCCACTTGAACAAAGGGACCCTGATTTGTTAAAAAAAGAAAAAAAAAATTAGAAGCTTATGTTCAGTAGAGTGATACATACTGTGGTTCTGTCAAAACAGAATCTCTTCTACGACTTTTTGAAGCTTTCAGAATTCGTTAAGACAAACCTGAAAGCAAACAGGAGGTGGCAGGAGCTTCATGAGAACTACAGCTGCTGGTGGAACAGGAAATACCCCACCCGGGACAGGATGTAAACCTGGAGCTGTGGGAAGAGAAACTGTATGAAGCCAGTGCGAGACAGCTGGACTTGAATTGCTTTGGCAGCATTATTATTTGATGCAAATAATTACTACCTCGTCACTTTCGCCTCTAATTACATATTGTTTAGTCAGGGATCTGAAGTCTATAAACAGTGTATATAACAGCTTATTACCGTTTACCAGACCCCACACTACTTGTACTTATTTCCATGGGACTGTAGTTTTAAGTAAATACGTGCTTTTAGCAATCCAGTTAAACAACAGCCTAAAACTTAAGTACATGTTTAGATGGCTGAAGAGTAGGAAAGTCTGTGATTAGCTTTGCTAAACACACAGGTTAAAAAAAAACACTTGCCGCTGGGTGAAATAAAACCACTTCCGACTGAACATCTGACTTACGTGCTAAATGTCTTGGCTGAAATGGAATCATTTGTTGAGTGTCCGGTTTTGGATATTCAGGTTTTCTGTCTACTTCGTCTTTGAGAACAGGCACGATGGAAGGTGCAACCACGGGGTCGGGAATTATAGCTGCCAGCTTGGCACGGGAGACATCCTGCGAAAGCCAGTTAGAGAGCACTGAGCTTGGCAGGATCACATCAGGGCTTGTTTAAATTACAGAACAAAACATCTCTCTAGACCAGGCGCTTATTCTCCCTTTGTCATCATTACCATTTCACATGTCCTCTTAGAAGACCATCTGGGCAAAACTTGCATCTTTTCATCAAACATTTTAGTCCTACAGTGTCCCAGCTGGGAGTGGAAACACTTGGGTTTGCTACCAAATGGGACCGTATTTGTCATTTTTGAGTGGGCTCCTTTTTTTAGGTGAAAAAGATTTAGGTGAACAGGTGCAGACCACTAGGCCTTCACGACTATCATTTCTCCCTCATTTCATTCCCTAGATCGCTTTAGCTGGAAAAGAAATACAGCATAAGGCAGTCAGCAGGCATGCAAAGCGTCAGTTCAAACGGGATTATAGTTTGGCACGTTGCGAGCGACAGAAATCAGCCCAAGGGCTGAATCATCTTAGGCAGACGCCACCTCGCATGCATTTATCAAGACATACTCTCTTGTACGCACGCCTCTAACTTCAAAATTACTTTGTCCCAACTGCATTAAAAGAAAAGGATTCAGTGGCTCAGTGTGACTCTTATTTCCACCTATCAGATTATTTCACAACTGTGTGAGGACCAACAATTCAGCTGCTTCTAACTTCAATGACGTCTGTAAAAGTACTTTTTTCTGTAAGAAATAAACAGAAGCTGAGGCACTATTTTTGAGACACGAATCAACGGCTCATGCAAATGGAAAGCAGCCGTGCTTCCAACAGAGCTGTTTCTGCTTCTCTGGCAGCCTCTTTTACATCACGCTTAATAAAAATAATAACATTTTATTCTGTTGTAATGGTTTTCCAAAGCGTTATGGCCTTCCACACGACTGAAACAGTAGTTAAAATAGACACAGTCAGAAATGAGATGGGAGAGCGCTAGATACAGGTGTCTGGCCTAGACTTTAAATTCCGAATCGCAGCACTGAAGCACCTTAACCATAACAAAGAACTGAAAAAAAGCAGGCAGCTGCTGAGCTCTGTAGATGATGTTCCTCAGCCATTTGCAGCAATCATTGGGGCCGCAGTATGTTGGCTTTGAAATGGTTCTCAAGGAAGTGAGTGGAGTTTTGCCGCTGGAGCGGAAGGGCAGCCAGCGATGTCTCGCACAGATGACCTGATTCTACAAACTTCCAAAAGAATTGTGGGTTTTGAGGAAGCTCAGGTTTAAGTCTGCAGCGGAGGCCTGTAGCTGAGTGGTGATGGCATCAACACGTCGACCTTTCCGCGGGAAGAGGAGAGGTAAACACGAATCCATGAGGTTGCGCCTGTCAGTCGTGTTCCTTGCTCCTTTCTGCCCTTGGCCCACAACGCCTGGCACTTTGCTGCCAAACAAGGAGGAGGCGCACCGGGCCTGTTTTACCTGCTTTTCTATCAAGGGAGAATAGCGTAAGGCAAGTCCTGAACAAGGAATCGCTTAAGTTCGCTAGGACTGTAAAAAATAACACTAAAATTAAGTGTTCTTATCCACTTACCTTATAACCAAGAGCCTTCAGTTCGCTAGCAGAGCAAGGGTACAAATCCATGAACTTGTACCTGTCTACCAGCAGAGCTGTTTCTTTACCCTCGTACTCTTCCTTGAATGCTGTAAACCGCCGTTTTTCAACTTTGAGTATACTAGCTAGATCACCAATGTTACTTTCAAAAGCTAAAAACCGAGCCCAGATTTCCCTGTAAAAGAACAGATAAATAGACAGTTGCTGAAGGAGAAAGAATTACTGATCACAGCCCAACTAAAAATCACACAAGAGGAGAGATTCAGAGGAGGTAATCTGGGAACACGTGAGCATTGCAGTTATTTATTTTAAATGCATCTATAATGTGGCATTACCTCCCCAGTGCCTTACATAGTTCTGGAAAAGCTTTCCATCTAGTGGACTGTAAAGGACTTTGTTACGAAAAGGAAATGATTGCTGGAGTAAATGACTCCAGCATTTGAGGTGAGCTTTTATCATCAATGTAAGATGCACAAATAAACTCTACTCGTCCGCTACACAGAATTTCACTCTGATCCCGATATGTGAAGCACTTTTCAGCAAAGACTGTGATTTAGTTCATCTGCACAGACTAGCATATTCTAGCAGGCAAGAGCAATACCCTGTAACACAATAGGCAGCACCTCCAAATTTTACATAGCCCAATATATATACAGTTACTGCTTATTTCTCTGTGGAAAATCTCATCTATAACTTAAGCAACATCTGGCCATATTTCTGGACTCGATTCAATTTTCATTTTAGCTTTGGAGTTCACCTTTGAAGAAGATTCAGCTTTTAAATTCTTGGGTTTTCTCACTTTTAAAATGGACTTAAAACTATTTCTCACGAAAGACCAGAACTAAAGCACAGAACGAATGTGCACAGCGGTGCGATGTTTGATTTCTTAGGTTTGATGCCTCTGTCTCCCAGAACAATAATGGTGAAAAACTCGGACTGCAAATATTTAGAGAAATAAATTTTAAAAGTAGTAATGAAAAGTGTCAGTGAGTGGTTAATCCAAGTCTTTTCTGGTTCTGTCACTATTTTATTTTAAGTTAGCTGGGAGTTGTTCAGCATTCTCCTCAATAAATTCCCAACTCACCTTCTCTAGCATAATGCTCCCGAAGGATGTTCTCCACTCCCTCTCCCCATCTATCTAAGGCATCTATCTGCTGAGTGATACACGTCGTTTACCCACCACCTGCTCAAACCATCGCATCTTTACCGCGCAGGAGGATTTTGCGCTCTATCCTCAACAATCCTGCGTCAATGACGTTTTAAAGTCAATAAATTAATGACTTTCACTGCAAGGGACTTCCACAAATCTGTCACAGTTGTTGCTATTTTAGACAGCGTGAAGAGGGGAAAGAACATCTGTACCTAATTTTGTCCTGCTGTTTATTTTTCTAATTTCTTTGGGATGTTTGTAGTTGAAAGGGGTTATGTGTCTTTTTTAGCGTAGTGAAACTGCTTTTGCAGACATACCCAGATTTCTCAGGTGGAAGGCTCCCTGAAGTTAAAACACGTTCAAACAAAACTCTTGTATTATTGTCCTCTTTAAAAATAGAAAGAAAAAAGAAAAATCACACTGAGTAAAATATATTAAAGACAATTTAAAATCATTTCCATTCAAAGAAATGTGTACATTGAATTAAATATAAGGCTGACATTCCGATACCTGGATTTGAATTTCAGTAAAGTAGAAAAAAAATCTGAACGCCTGTGTAAAACTTTACCGATGTTACTTTCTACTGTGAATTTGTCATTTGCAAGTCTATTTTTGTTGATAACAACAAACCGATCCTAATACGGGTTCTAAAAGAACAGCACAGCTATTGCTTGGCATCTCTTCCAGATCTCTGAGGTTTTTTTCCATTTTCTTTAATTATCACAATGGCATATCTCGGTCATTTTAAATTTGGCCTTTCAGTTCATTACCTCCCTTTTAAATTAGGGCGATATTAATATACTTGTATATTTCTCTGAAGTCCTCCCAAAACTATCAGACGTGGTTCCCAATGAGCAGTCAGTCAGGCTTTGTACGCTGCCAGCTGGGGAAAGGAGTACTCGGTGGTTTTGTTCTCAGAACTGCTAGCTTCTGCCCTGTCTCTCTCGCTGTGTATTTTACCGTATCTTACATTTACAGAAGTTTAGTGATCAATCTTCTCATTTTTCAGTACAGTCTGCTGGGTTGCTGAGACAGAGCAATACACTGGCAAGTTTTGAGATAACTTTTTCTGATGGCAATCTATGGAAAGGCATTGTAAGTATCCATGTACACCTAAAACCATTTCTTGCAAAATCGAAGGTACTTTGACTTGAAAAAAATCTCTCTGTTTACAGCTCACAGGAGGAAAAAAAAGCTCTAAATCTGTTCAAACTTTCAGAGCCTGAAATAAAGGTACAGTAGTCTGACGGGAGAGATTCATGTGCCTGGTGCCCGCAGAAGGCACCGGGAGGTTCAGAAGATGCAGCAGCACAGCTACCTGCCGCCTCCGCTCACACCAGCAGCGCACAGGCTGCCTCACAAAATTGAGCTGGCAATTCGTAATAAAAACCAGACTGTGTTACACCTCTGTGTTGTTACGCTACAAATACTGAGCTAGAGTACTGAATACGTGAAGAAATGCCTGAAGAAGTCTGCAAATCTAATGAGCACCTGGCAGACAGGACTGCGCAGGGGAAGAGCCCGGGATGAACCCGCTCCTCTCCCTCTTCTCTGATTCCCCGTGAAACACAGACCAGGGCAGTTCCACACAAAGGTCCCAGTCAGCCCCAGCTCCCCACAGCAGCTGGGGTTTCTTTTAACGTATTAACTCCCGCATCAGGGAATCCCACGTAGGGACTTTCCGCCGCTGCCACCTCCTGCCCGGGGGTGCCCGGCCCCCTGTGCCCCCGGCGCTGGCAGGGGCAGGGAGCGGCGTGCCTTGCCCGTGCCCGGCTCTTTGCACTGCAAACCTGCTCCCCAACAGCTTCCAAGCAGGGCCAATATTCACATTATTGCTTTTAGATCTTGCTCATCTCATCTATTTAAAGAGAATGAGTTTAAATTGATTCTAGAAGGGACCAACTAACCCATCACTCCTCTCATGGTGATCTCAACCTCCTATAGTTCTTTTTTCCTCGGGATTTAGGTTTCTCCGTGTGCTACCCCCCCCTGTTCACAGCAGACGCCATAAAACTGCTGCAGTGCAAGTGAGTGGCAATTTGGAAAGTTCACTCTCCTCTACTCAGTAGAATCAAGATCTAATGTCAATGCACTTCTGAAACTTCAGTAAGGACGAAACAGCAGGTGTTTTTTTTTCCAAATTAATTGTGGAGTTTTATGAGTAGGTTTCATTGCTCTCCAAGAAGAATTAAAACTAAAATACAAAGAACTTGGCCTGAACCCAAACTCACAGAGAAGGCAGATTAACGCTTCACTAGACCTCTCAAAGCTTAAAGCTTACCATTAAGGTGGGAAAGGTAGTCGATATATGCCAGCACATATTCTGGAATGTCCCCATATTTTTTCAACCCTAGCTCAAAAATCTTGAAGGCCACAGACTTATCCTGCAAACATTAAAAAAAAAAAATAAATATTTATTAGCTTCAGTGAGCTACGCACCCTCCTGGCACTAATATCAAATTGAGCATCTACGATTACCTTACTACAATAATACTCCATTAAAGCTGCTGTAACATAGACGTGATGGCGGGTCCGGGCATCTTCTCTTGCTTTCTTAAATATCATTCTTCCAGATTTTATGCCTTCTGCTCGCCTTGCAAATTTCATGTATTGGATATAAACCTAAGGTGTATATTAATATTTACATAGTATCAGCGCTAACAAAGAATACTAGCATACAATAAAGTTTTTTACTATATCTGAAATAATATTTACTCACAAAACACAGCTAATAAGCCATAATAGAAACAAGACTGTGTTGTGCTTCTATTTTGCTTTGCTACAAATACTGAAGCAAGGCTTTTTATATACTTTTTTAAAAAACGTGGCGTATACCTAAGACTGATCCCCTGAAATGACAATAGTTAAATACACAGATTTTTTTCAAGGAAGGAGAGGTAAGCTGATGAATGTAATTTACATAAGCTGGTGCCTTCAGAGAACTAGAGGCTTATTGTAAAAATGGTAATTTTCCAATAAAGTTAAGACATCCATAAAGCTAAAGACCAGTCCAAAGGCCTGATGAAGCACTTTACTATACATTATACAACCCAGGATACAAATCAGCCGGTCTGCAAATACTTACACCCGATCAAGAAAATAATAGCTATGCTATTTAATTCAGTAGCCAATTTGTGATTGGCATTTCTTTGGGATTTAACTTTTCTCCACTCTGAATTAGATCACAAATAACAGCGTTCCTCAAATAGGGGGAACTGGTATGTGGTTTCTCAGAAAACATGTATTTGGGAAGCATTGTAATCTGTGTTTAATGAACAGAGGACATCAGTAAGTGGATACCTTTCCTCTGACACTGACCTGTTGTTTAATTTTAGATCTGAGACCTTCTTTTTCCTTCTCATGCTTTGTTGTGGCTATTTATAAATTCAATAACTTTTGAGGGCAGGTTACTTCTTACGCCATTTGTGCACAGTTGGCACTACAGACAATGTTGTTTACAATATAGCTTAAGCAGATGTACAGCAATACTCTTTGATACTTATATGGTGCGTTACAAATTTATTTGCAAACTACATGTACGCAGGATGGTGTATTTCTCTGTAGGGAGAACAGCGGGCAAAAGCAATGTGCTTTTAATCATTTAAGGGAGGCAAAGTGAAATTTTAGTTGAGCCAACAAAACATACACCAATTCTTACGAGCTGCATCATTAAATCTTTATTATCTTGTATCTTCATTGCTTGTTTTAAGAGATTTTCCAAGAGAGACAGAGGAGAAAAGCGCACACGACTTAGTGTATCTGAGTGGATTAAAGGCTATAATTACCAACCTTGCTGAAATTTTAATCTAATTCTGTCATCTCAGTACTCCACCTGCTCAATCATCCTTGTGACCCAATGAACTCCTGTAAGTACTTCCCCATTCTGTAAGAGCACTCAGGTGACGACCCACGCGCATGGGGAAAAACTCAATACGAAGGATCACCTTACCAGAGTGGGATCGATGTCTTCAATAGCCAGGAGTCGGTTATATATGCTGTGTACTTTCTCATACTTCATTCGACTCTAAGTAAATAAAAAGGAAATACAGACTGCTTGGTAATACTATTACAAATCACCCGTGAGAATGCAAAAATCAATCTGAAGAAAAAAACCTACAAGTCTTCTGTTTCCTTTTTTCCCCAGTTGAACACTATGCATGTCAGTCCCTTTACTCAGATGCATTTTTTCGTGTTGTGCAGTCATTTCTTTACTTCCCACATTAATTTCTCATTAGTGCTTACGTACATGCTTGTCAAGAGTCTCTGAAGTCTTTTTCTAACTCAGTAATACTACGGCAGAACTGCCGTTGTATGTGTTAGGGATAAGGCGATTGTTTCCTTTACCTCTGTCTACAAGTAATGTGCAGACAGGGAGGAAAACCACCTTCGTCACTCTCCAACCTACACATTTCAATGAATCCATTCTGTTCCCTGCCAGCTGCAGCCCTCCAAGCTGTATTGTGCAACCTTAAAAAAATTAAATAGCCAGTACACTTAGGATACAAGAGGCTCCACTGAAAGCCAAGGAAACCTTTTTCTTTTAAGGGCAAAACGTTGGGTTTTTTTGCTGTTGTCCTGAGGATCTTCCTGCAAAGACTCTTCCATATTATGATAAGTTGGCAAAATACATCCCACAGAGGATTCCATAGTCCTCATCTGATCAGTGGGAAATGGCTTTTATTCCTGATGGTTCAGGTGCAAAACCAACACTTGTCGGGACACCACTCATTCCGGAGGCTCTGCAAGAAGGTAGTAGCCTGGGCAAAGAGATTTCTCAAAAAAGCTGCAAGCATGGGCTGCCTCTCATCTTCCCTCACAGCCATGCAAATACAAACACTAAACCCCCAAGAATTAGATAGGAAAGGTGTTCTTTATCCCCATTTTAAGAGTAAAGAAGCTGATGCTTCAGTAAATGTAAATCTATCAGCCTTTCAACTTCATAGTAATTTGAAAAATGTAATCAATATCTAAGTGGAAAGACAGTAGATTTTCAAAAATTTTTTAACTCATATCACAGGCTTTTCCTCTCCATTGTGTCAGCTGAGTCTTAGAAAGACTAAATGAGGTTAAGGCTAGAAGAATCAGTAAATTAATTCTACAGAATTCTGTGTATTCAGCATGTTTCAAATAAATGACATTATTGATGGGAGATGTCTTTGGGTTTTAGCGTCAGTACATCACTATTTTTGCTCACCTCTTCATAATCTGCATATGCAAAATAAAGAAGCATATTCTTCTTTAATAAAGTGCTGATCGCTCTTTCATAAATATTAGCAGCCTCATCACTGAAAAGTTTAGCATTGTTCATGTCCTGTTATAAAATAAGTATGACAATGTAATCGTTCAGTATCTGTGACAATGAAGGCCAATCTATGGCATATATTCTGTGTGTGAAAAGTCCCAGTGAACTTCCACGCAGTGCTCCAATAAAGAGACAATCATCTCCCCAGTACTTAAGGAATCACAAGATCAGGCCAAAAAAACCACCCCAGACCCAAAACTGGCCCACACTGAAATAGTTTTTCATCATTCTTATCTCAAATGCAATTATTTTTATTTCTTAAAATAGCCCTGGTTTTTAAAATTCTGAACATGACACAACTTATGGTGCTTAATATTTTTCACACCCCCCTCCTTGGTTCTTAAGTATTTGAGGAAAAATTAACAGTACACCACGTCAAAGCAACAAAATAAGAAAGAAAAGGGATGGCAATCTGCTTACCCCTTTTTCAGCTAGCAGTTTACTCGATTGCTCGAGGTACTGTGCAGCTTCATACCAGATATCTGGGTGATGTCCCAGAACCAAAAGGCATTGCTCATAGGCAAACATAACTGGGGGGAAAAATGCAAGAAACACTCCTTGTATATTATCGCAGAAACAGTACCATCTTGCACAATGAAATATAAAACCCGGCAAATAAATTGGGGAATGTTAACGCTAATGAGATTTGAATACAACAATCACAACTGCAGTTCTTTTATATTACCAGGAACTTTGTGAATCATAACCAGCAGCTAAAACCTGCCTCCTTCACAGAGGAAGAGGCAGAACTCATTCAAGAACATCAGCCATAAAATCAGGCTCTGATCCACCGTTTCCTGACCTCCAGTGAAAGTTCAGTGGCAAAGGACTATAGCACTGGCCCCCAAAATCCATGTATTACTGTCAAATTGGCTTGAGCAAAAACTAAACAGTAGTTTAAAAAAACTACCCACACCATTCAAGAAACTTGATCCACTTCTGCTACAGCATGATCCCTGAACACGAAATCACATCATTACTTATTCTGCAGGTCGTTAACGGAGCTAAGAAATACAATTCTACATGTCCTGGCGCAGTATCTAATTACCTCTTTTTGTTATGAGAGTTTGATCTTCTGTACGCAGAGGATTACTCTTTTCCCACTGGATGTACTTCTTCCACATGTCTACCTGCTGAGCCTCCTGTGGGGTATTTTGTGGGGGGACAGAGGGAGCGTTGCGGTCCAGACCTTTCATCACTGTCTCATATTCCTGAAACAGAAACAATGTTTTGAACAGCAGATTTAAACACATTAAGCACTTACTTCAGGTAAAGCTTTACAAAACTGATACAAAAGTTTTAGCATACCAACTTTATTAGTCTAACACACACTTTTATTTGAAAATAAGAACCAAGTTTAATGCTAGTTTGTAGAACTAAATAGAACAAAGAAAAGTCAACAGAAGGTTGGTTGTACCTTTGCTACACGTCGTGCATTCATATAATCTCTACTCCTGTCTTCAATCATCTTCTTAGCTAAGTGAATATTGATGCCCTGGAAAAGGGTGAAAAGGGGAATTAGGAATGTGTAATTTCACTTTGGAACTACTGAATCTCATTTCATACAGAAAAGAGCTTGAAAGGGGATGCAAAACTGAGTGAGAAGGACAAAGTTATTTTAAAAGACTGATCTCGAAAAGTACTGCCTTTCTCCTAATAAATGTACAGGCAAGAACTTATTTATCAGAGAATAAATTCACTACTAAAAATCAACTGACCTGAAGCACCTCAATGTATTTTTAATCACTTACAGCTTTTAAAAATACAATGAACTTTACATCAGCCTGCTGGGGGAGAAAGTGGAAAGAATGTATGTATGATTTACACTTTTCCTGTTAAATCCTGGCCAGTGCCTAGTCAGGGTCACCACTCCCTGCCTTGCTGCTGCCTGCTGTTCACCAGGTGAAGACTGAGACAGTATATGAGCAAGTCAGTTTTCTTGGACAAGTAATAACAGAGATTGAGCTCAAAGCTGAAAGCTCTCCCTTCTCCTTTGCTCCTGAAGTAACTGACAGCTTTTAAGAGGTTATATTCAACCATACACATACCATTGTCAGCTGAGAGAGATGTGAGACCTGTCACCGCGGAGTGACACCCCTCCAGGACCACAGGCGCATGCAGAGGGCCCTGCCGTGCTCCTGACCAAGAGCAGCAGGGGATTTGGGGCAGCCGGGCCCCCAGGTACAACCCACAGCTCAACGTCAGCAACACAGGCCAGGTCACAGGGTCCCAGGCACGAACAAAATCTCGAAGAATTGCTCTTATGTCAGGATAAGCAACCACCCCTTTGTTCACGCCTGTGTCAGGGCGGATTTTGCTGGCATGGCTTGCCAGGACTTTGAGGAAGGTGAGCACAGCTTTCAGTCCTATTCCAAACAGGCACCCGAGCTGGGTATCGACTCATCACAGAAGTAAGGTACCCTCGGGATGCACAGAGAGTGCTGTCTGGGATAGCCATCTGGGCCAGTCCGCATACAAAGCCAGCAATGCCCCATTTAACCCAGGACCAGGCTGAGGACGCAGCGATGCTCTCCCAGGATGCATTCCAAGCCTCGTGAGGTGCAGCCATGCAGCTTTGTGAGCCAAACACTGTCACTTCTCTGTCTCGCTAGGGGTGCTACCACTTTCGACGGTGTCTTGCAATAAAGATACTGCTGACTGACAGGCTGAGATCGCTACCCAGTGGCTACTGACTGAGCTAAAGGGAAGTTTGAAAGTATTGTAATTGCAGCAAATTGCCATAACCTTTTGTACCGAGACCTGCGCATGATCTCTGTGTTGTTGGGCTACTGATGCAAGGAATCGCTTTCCCCTCAAAGAGCCCAGCACGTCCTTCCCTGTGCCAGGACACCTGTAGGCAGCAGCCCTTTCCCTCGAGGCCAGCCTAGCCACAACACGGCGTGCAGAAACCCGCGTCCGAGCGGAGCACTGGCCCTTGGCTTCCGGCAGCTCTGAACAGCCCGAGGTACAGGGCTGTGTTACAGGTGTCAGCCAGAGCAGCCTCAACTAGAAGGAGACACAGAACGAACGCAGGACAGGTTTCAGCTATCGTTTTGACAGTCTCCTCACCTATTAACAAAAGTGGTGGGCACCAGCGGTGACAGCCTTCGTTTGCTATGTGGGAGGGGAAGAGGAGGTTTACAGGGAAGTTGTCCTGGGGGTTTTCCTACGCAGGAGAAGGCACGTCGCTGGGTATAGCCTGCTGACCACCAGGGGACATCTGTGGTATGCCTGAACACCCGCATGGTGATGAGCTGTTACAGCACACACTGGTGGCTGTGGATGCTGCCAGCAGGTACTCCCACTGGCTAAAGCACAGTGGCCCTATTAGTGTCAGGTCACCAATCCTACAACTTGCATAATTAGCAGCAAGGAAAGGGAAACTGTCCCTTCTTTCCTGCTCAGCGCACAGCTGACCCGCAGCACGCCGGCATCTGCATCCCCGGGAGCAATATGCAGGACAAGGGAGCGTGCTGCATGAGCATCCTTGCTTGACGCTGCTGAGCATGAGGGCATCGACCCTCAGCGCTGCATTCTCACCTCTGCTGATGGGGACAGGTTAACAAGCTGTTGCCAAACATGTTTACAAATACACTATAAAAATTCAGCTACAAACTAGCGTGCAAGGCCAATGAGCTGAGGTTACACTTGCTGAAGACAATGTGGTAGCAGACTCACCTGAACTGATGCTGTAATGGCTTCAGGTGAAGGATGGTGAGGAGCATTTTACATGTACTTGAGACCACATACCTTAATACCGTGAAGGAAGTCGAAACCTTCACAGCTGAATGCCATTTTACCCTGTTCAACTATAACTGAAAGAAGGGGAGTGCCTCCTTGGGGAAGCAAGCTCTCACTGCCAGCTGATCTACTCTGGCTTCCATTATTCTCCATCACTGATACCAGTGATCTCTAATTCACCAGCAATTCTACTGGGCCAACTGGGAAATCGGACAGTTAAATGTGTTCTATAGAAAGTTGTTAAAATAAAAAATAAGTATCACTCAGGTACCTATACACTTTTACCATACTTGGTACATACTGCACCTGCAAAATGTGTTTATACTGCTACTCATCTCTTTCACACGTAAGTATTTAGTGGATACAGTTTGGGCACCGTACTTAATTATATATGTATTTTTTAAAAAATGTCACAGACAAACTTTGTGTTCTTGATTACCTCTTCGTATTTGTTATAATCTCTCCAGAGCTGTTCTATGTTTATCATTGGATTCACGCAACCACGCTGGTAAACCCTACGGACAGCTGTTATCCTCTGGTTTTCTGCATAAGATCCTACTGCTTCTCTAAATAGTGGGGAGAGAGATTAACGTCAGCTATTACAGATTATAACCAGTATGAACATCAACATTACATTAACTGAGCTTAAAAAAAATTCTTTTAAGGTACTTACACGCCCTTCAAAAAATTGATGTAATCCACCCAGATCTACGTGAGAAAAAACATTACATATAATGAAACCAATATTTAGTTGTACTTCTTAGAAAGTAAGAAATAAAATGTTTTTTTATTAAAAAAAACATACCTGATATGACATGATTTCCATGCCAATCTTATCCAGAGCAAAATCATATGCCTGAGCCATTTTTTCTCTGAGGAAAAAAACAAACCACAAAAACCATAGAGCAAGGGTTTAGTATTTAAAAAAATCTTTATTTAAGAGTATTCTTTTGTGCAGCAAATTCTAAACAAACATTGAGGTATGAAAAGTATCATTCAACAGTCTATAGTAAAAATTGGCATTCAGATAGTTTTAAATTCTGCATTTAGGGGTTTGTTTGTTTGTTTTATGCTTTAAGAAAATGATTTGCCACCAATAGGTTTAATCTAGCACACTACCAGTTCCTGAGACGCCCCCTCCTTAAACAAGTACAAATCCACATGTACTATATGCACTGGGAGTTGAGAAGATTGAAAACAACTGCCTTCTACATCTTCTTAGCTGACAGATGTACCTGTGGTTTCTTTTTTGTTTTTTTTCCTCAGAATTCCCCAAACCTTGCTGCATTCTCCAGGACCACCAAAAATCTGGGGCAACTAGGAGTAGCTCCCCTGTGTGGAAACTGGCCAAAATCTTTTACGTGCTTTTTTTTAACCCCTAAATTCAAAGCATTTTTCCCCAAATTCAAAACATTTGCAGAACATTTCCTTGGTCAAGTTTCAGTTAAAACAGCTTTTCCTCTCTCCCCCTTTTCTCCCAGTTTCCTTTACTCAAACATCTTGCAGTACCTTACTATCGCCTTCACCATATTAGCAGGAAAAATAAAGGAATGTTAAATTAGAAAAAAAGATGGGGAGGCACCGATACTTTCTTAAATTGTTTCAAAACAGTCTTGTAAAAATAAATTTTAAAAATCTGCCTTTTTTTCTGTTAATGCGTGAGTTGTCTTGCCATTTATAACACACAGAAACTGCATGGGGCTGGGAAAGAAACAATTTATAGATGCTGAAAGGTACTGATATTTTTTGAAACCTCAAGCAGGAAGAAAAAACATTAAACCCAGCCTGCAGGATTAGGAACAAGTAAAATGTAGTAAATGAAAAAGGATGAAGATTAATGTATCCCAAAATGACGATACCCTGATTTTTATACCTTTTTACACCTTCTGGAACTCTAACGACTGGACTATTTACTATTGCTAGTCAAATATAGTACCTCAGCTGGAATCAATGCTGAGGTGTGCGGAGACTGAATGGGGCACTAAAGGGGAGGACAGCAAAAGGTCCCGACTGAGGAAGAAGCGTGTTCCAGATTGGCTCAAGCACCATCTCCTTCGCAGGGAACCGGCATGGATACGCCAGCTGCTCCCCGCTCTCGTCCCACCTTGTTATATGGACCCAGACTAAGGAAGCAATTTTACCCAACAAGCTCAATTAAAGGCACTTTAAAGAAAATGTTTTCTAAATGCAGATTATATATTATCCCCCTGACACTCTAACCAGAAGATCCCCAGGCAGGTTTGCTACCCAGGTTCCTCCCCACCCCCTAGTCAAAAATCAAGAAGAGATGATCATAAAACTAAAGTAATTCAGAGCAACTCTGTTAACTTACTTGTAACTAGGTAGCTTCCCCTTGGTTTCTCGTACATAGGAAAGGTAACATTTCCATAAATCAATGTGTAAAACCTTCATAAGGCATCGCTGAAATAACTGTTTAATACATCAAGAAGACGTGATCAGGATTCCAGATACAGAAAGTAGGTTTCTACTTTTAAAGCTATACAGTATGAATTAAAATAATCTTGGTAATTATGATTGAAATTTATAAGAAAGTGTAAGTTAAACTACTCATCTTTTTGACTAAAGCATCTCTGTGCTATGCAAGGGAACTGGAGAGAATTAAGCAGAGAAATTCCTCTGCGCACCTCACTGATTACAGCTTGGTTGCAACAACAAATTGACCTTAGAGATACTTCTTACGTGTGTTTTTGAATCGCGCATTCAATGACAGCTACACTACTTTTCAATCGGCTTTAGCCTAATCACAAGATACTTGTTCTTGCTATAGAGATATATTGCACATATTGATAGGACTCACCTTTTCCACTTTGTCATAATTTTTTGCTTTAATCTATAGGGAAGCAGAAAAAAACAAATCACTTAAACTATTTTAGAATAGTAGGAATATATTCTTCATACAGTACTATAGCATTGCAGTTTGTACTTCAGCTTCCTAAACTAATTACACTGTAACACCACATAATGTTACAAAAATATAATTAAACATACAGAAATCAGGTACTTTGCTTAGCTTTTTCAAAATTAGCGTTTTTAAGATTTTTTTTTTATTTTTCACTTCTACTAGGGCCAAAATTTAGGTATCAGTAGGTGAAGTTGTTTTCCTGTATCCTGGTTTGGAGACCCAGACTTAGCCTCTTATTTCAAGGTACTCTGTTGCCTTAAGTGCATATATTGACTCAGGTACAAAGCCTCTAGATCAGGATGTAGTAAATTAAGGGTAAAATACCATAATTACAAAACTAATAGGCTAATAAATGTATTATATTTGAGTATTTATTTCTCGAAGTACACTTTGCCATAATATGCTGATGCTGAATAAGGGAGTAACAAACCATGGAGAACCTGGTTTTGGACAGATACCCCAAGCCCTGGTGCTCCCTTCCAGGAGGGACCAAACCACACTCACATCTGGGCACTCGTTTCATGCAGACAGCACGCACACCGCAAGGGTAGAGGGTGAAACCTTGTCTGGAAGTAACAGGTTGCCTTTCAGACAGGACAAAGAAAAGCACAAGACAGACGTAGAGGGCAGATGGACACCCTTCATGTATTTATTAGCTCTAGTTACGTTAACATACCAGACAATCTGTAGAGATATACCCTGGAGAAACAAGGAAAATCTACAACGCCTCTGAAAGATGCTTATCTGCATTGAAATAAGGAGCCTTTAACAAAATAAGGACTTGTTATGTTGTATTGAGGTTTTTTTAAGCACCAAAACTCCCTTTTAAATTTGATTGCTTTTTGTTAACTTCGGGGATTCACAGCTTTTATTTTCGTGCTAAACAGGAGAGCCACAGGAGCAGCTCTGAAAGCCTTTCCTTTTCCCCAAGGAGCACGGCGGCAGGCAGCAAACAGCACCCTTCCACACCAGGTATTAATTGTATCATTTTATACTGTTCCCACTCTAAAGCACAAGATAATTTTTAATGGAAGCATTTGGAAACATCAACTCATCTGCAGGAGGCCTAAAATAAATGTCCTGTAATGCACCGTCCACTGCCTTTCTTGTCTGCTGTTTCCTGAGTTTTTATATTCCTGCAACAACCCGGCCTCTGAGAGCCCCAACAGAGCATCCCCATTTCTCTCACTCCTGAACAAGACCAAGTAAAAATGACAGAATTCAAACAAGTTTTGCAGAATAACTTTAATGGCACGCATGGCAGACCGGACCCTTGTGTCCGTACTGCTTCTGTACTGGAGCAGTATCCTGCCCAGGTTGAAAGGATTTCACAAAATCCCAGTTTGCAGAAAGACAAGCCTAATTATGTCTTGCACACATCGTTTTCACACAGTCTTTCTGCTAACTATTCAGTTAAAAGATAGCTGACCAGAGAAATGACCGATTACAGGAATAACAATGCTCTGAAATAACACTTAACTAAAATCAGGAGGCAGCGTGTCCGTGCTCGGGGGAACACCTCCAACCCCTGCGGTGAGACACGCTGACCCAGCACGCCCTCAGGTACCGGTACATATCCCAGTGACACTTTCTCACAGCTTTTTGTGAGTGGAGCAATCTTTCAACCTTTAAAAAGCACTTACAATAATTGTACGGATGTTTAGACAGAAGTCTTTTGCGGACACAAATTAAGAAGTCTGATCCTGCCCTACTTCCAGTTGACGGAAAGCAACTTCTTATATTTTAAAGTCCAAAAAAGATATCTCCCACTTTTACTGCATCCTTTTTTGATAGTAACTTTTCAGGTTCATCAGCACCTCTTAGAAGGTGCTCAAAAAAGGACACAACTCTTGCTAAAGAGCAAGAGCTCGCAGTCTACGCCTCCCACTCCCTGCAAACTCCTTTTATCCTTCTTCACTGAGTGGAGAAGAACAAATGAATCTTGGGTTGTATGTCTAGCACAGAGCACAACTGCCTGCACTTTTTTCCTTTGTACTTACTCAAGTAACACCATCAATAAGATGAGCAGAAACTTTTTTGGAAAAAAAAAAAAAAAGAAAAAGAGTGAATCCCCAGTGAATACATAGTATAAATCCTTCTTTTGTGAACATTAAATAAAATTAATCCATGGCTTTGCCACTGACAAAAGACATCACCTTGTAGTTATTCAGGAACAAGACCAAAAATAATCTTTAAAAGCTCAGAATGAAAAGCTGTAAGCAGGCAGGGCAAAAATTAGCATGCCTTCCAGGTTTAGCCACATGAAAAGTGTTTTGCCTGTCTGCCTTGAGTTACAATGCCAAAGATAATTCCTAGATGTCACTGGTAGGGCTGCGAATGCTCTCTGCCTGCTTAGTGCGTCTCCCTGCCCCTTGTCACCCAAAATCCCAACGACTACCATTACTCAGCATAAGAGACCCAGACTGACCTCAGTAATTGTATACAGCATCAGGTAAGTGCACAGTAACTCCCCTTGTCTACTTGAGCAACTTTATTAGCACCTAGCAGCACTGTCAGCAAGCAACATCAAAAGACGGAGCACAAGGAGTACTTATCATTAGACAACATGCACTTCCAATAACCAAATACCTTGAAAAGTAAAGTATTTTGTTAAGAAAAAAAAGCTATAATCTTTATTTGCATGTGTTATGACTCAAAGAACAGAGTATTTTCTACATGAATTATCAGATTCACAGCTGGTCTTGCAGTCAGTGTTATATATTTGTTAAATCCACACAAGTGGTTCGATATTGATATCTGAAAATTCATAAATCTTGGTACTGATGAAGTTAGGAAGTTGGGGATGGGCAGGATTTGTTAAAAATAAAGGAAAAGAAAAAGCCAATGCTTACTGGGTGTCTCTCTCACTGGAGAGTTTTTCCCCAAGCCCCCAGAGCCAGAGGAAAAAGCAGCTGTTTCTCCTGCAGGAATTTGTTTGCATTTCTTGGCTCACGGCTCCCGAGCAAATGTCCTGGCAGCCCTGGCTCTGGGGAGGCCCATCAGCAGAGAGGGTACACACTGCCTCCAGGGCCCACCATCACACATTTCTGTTACATTTCTTGTTTTTCCTATTACAGACACAGGAACAGGCAGTGATTAGATGTGGACAAGCCTTAAAGGATTGACATAAATACTGTATTTTTCCCCTTAAAGAAAAACAAAGTGAACCGTAGATCTTTACAGCAGATCATCCTTCAATTCCTAACACTGTCTGTATTCCTATTCTGATTGCTTTAATTCAAGAGGCAGGCGCTATCCTCCTGGAGGCTAACATACAGGAGTGTCTCCACCACCTACAGATTGCACTTCGGCATATTGTTATCCTAAAGTAAAATTAGTATACACGAATGTCTTCCCTCAATCCTTGAAGACTATGCGAAGGCCACCTGGTCTGACCAGCTATACTGAAGACACTCCTGTAGTAAAACACATCTGACTGTGCCTTCCTCTGCCCACCACAATGACAAATTCCACCTCTTTTGCTGAAAGAGTAACTTTAAATTTGATGCTCCAATAGGAAATTTAAGTCACTACTGTATGGGCCTTGTACAAGACAAATTTGTAACAACAGGGTCACATTTCTTCCCAGAATACACAATACGCTTCCCCATAATGAGCTTCACAAACATTCAAGGGCACAATTTAATCCATGAATTACATTGCACTTCACCCTTTTTAACAGACTTATTAAAAGACTTGTGTCATTTATGATTATGCAAAGCAAGTGATTTTATTTATCTAGAGACTTAAGACTACTTGTAGTTGTCGGGCAACATACAACACAAGCCTAAGAAGTGTCCTAGTTTTATTTTAACCTTTTCAGTGTTTCCTGGTTTCGATCAAGCTCCTAAGGAAGCAAGGTTACTATGTGGTACTTAAGGATCAGCATGACTTTTTCTGCCATCTATTTCTATATTCCAACTCAATCTTCTTTTTCAATGGTTATTTTCCAAGGAAAAAAATTATTTTCTCAGTCATAAAATCTAATGTTCCTTTATCCACTGCCTCCAGCTGACCCCTTGGTGAGGCAGATAGTCTTGCCCTCTCCTCTACCCACTGCCCCTGTGCTGCTTTTCAATATTTTCTGGAACTTTTTTTTTGAAGAGGGACCTGAAGAGAAATGCCGTGCACCATTGGCAGACTGAACCGGTTGATGAGGGACAGATTGGGAGAGGAGAAAACACCACAGCAACATTAACTTTCTGAGGATTTAGTTCATAGTGGCTGGTATTTTTAGAACTACTGTTTCCTAAAATCTGGTTTTGTCATAAATACTACCATGTATGCAACATCTTTAATGTTTTTTTACAAACACATACGCAACATACGTTTCAGAGTACAAAATTACAACCTGAGCATACATGTATGCATTTGGAAGTATTACTTTTGTTTATTAACTGAAGGGAGCTTGCTGTTAAAGACAGTCATTCACACAGTTAGATGACTAGCTATTAGGTAATTTAAAAGTTAACATTTTAAAAATAAAATCAGACTACACAAAATTTATTATTACTGAATCCATTTGTGTTGACCATTTGCCTTTTTTGTCAGGGTTTTTCTGTGGGTTTTTTTTTATATCTTGATTGCTAAGGTCAATAGCCAACTGCCCACCATCAAAGCCCAGTGGGATGTAACTTGGGTCCCTATTAGTATAGAGCTGTAGGTGTAATAAAAAACATTCACGTTTTCTACCGGTTTCCCAAATATAGGCTAGGGCTGGCTAGAGAGATATTGGTGCTTTATTCACAGAATAAATACTGCTTGGACCATAGTAGTTCAAACTTTTCAGATTGCCTGAAAGAAATGCGATCTTTGAAAGGATGAAGACTGCAACATGCTAATTCATTCTTCTATCTTTAGTACATTCAGCCTTTTGCTATTTGCTGAGATTTCCAGTCACTGACTAATTGCGTGGGTGCTTAACATGACAAATTTGTTTTCCTGCAGGTCAAATAACAGCAATTACCTTTGCAAATAGCAAACCAAGCTCTCTTCAAGTCCATGAACTGCAGGTGAAATGCAGGACTCACACCACACTCGCATGTGGTCATTAACTCAAGGAGGCTGAATTATAACTGCCTAGATAACTTGATGCAAAACTTATGTATGCTGAACAACGCACATATTTCATTTGTGCAAGATATTCCAAGGCTAAACCAATGAAATCTCTCATTAAAAAACATTAGCATATAATTGCAGATGTAATTTCTGTAATATAGAATTTTACTGCAATTTGTACCAGATAAAGATTGAATGCTTCTGTATTTCTGCAGTCTTCATTCGGAGTTTTAATATGCCTTGTGAAAAATATAGCTTTTATCTTGGTATTAGCAAAGACTGCAAGCAAGAGCTATAGTACACTGAGTATGGGAAAACTCATTTTCTCAAAATGTAATAAGATGACATTGTAAGTATTTTCATTCAGTGTGGTGTAATTTTTCACATGGTCATGTCTCAATTTCAAAGTCTGCCATAAAATGGGATTTGAAAAGTTCCTTAAAATTATTCTAAATGAACTGCCTCCAACTACTATTACATGTATTATTTCTAGAGCTTCCACAACCATGGCATTACATCAAAATTTAAAAATCATGTTGTTTCCACTAGATATATCACTTGAAAAAGAGTCTCCTTACAGGATGCAGTCACAGCTGCCATATAGATGGCTACAATACAGAACCACAAAAAGCACCATTTTGCATTCTGCTTCCTGATCACAACCATCCTTCAGGTTTCACAGTTGTTTCCTCATTAACAAAATAGTGACCTGTAACATACGCTATCATGTATTTGTAGTTATATTTAGACATACTTTGAATTTGTACATCGTATTTAGGAATAAATCAACTTTTCAGTAACAAAGACTATTGTTTAAGCTGATGAACAGGACCTGTAATTCTGCGAACCCAATTACCAGTGAACAGCCTACATATACAAATGACAACAGGCATTTAATGGGCAGCTAGTGAAAACGTTAACTTTCTGTATAAAAAATTCTGGGCCACGCCACCATTTTCTGTTAAAGACAAAAAAACCCAGGTGGCCTTGTCTACAGGAAAAGTGATCATTGGCAAATGAAGGGCAGCATTTTTCATAAGGAGGTAAGTTGCAGTGAGAGATTGGGACAGGACAGTGGCAGAGCTAGAGAGTGCTGCTGCGTGAATAATCCATATGCTAGGTTGCTCCTCACTCTTAACTTCTTGAAAATTGACATTACAGCCTCATGACCCCAAGCCTTTAGTAGCCTTCAGGAACAATTAACCAAAGCACATTAGGTTAACACACTCTACCAACCTTTCTCCTCTCAGAGGCAGCAGCCTAGAGAGATCTCTACATGAACATCTCCACCATCTGACTAATTTTTAAAAAAAAAAAAAAAAAAAAGTTGGCATGGCTGAAGACTTGAAAAGACTATTTCCAAACCTGTGAGCATAAAACTAGATTTATCTGGAAGCTCAGGAAAGGGAGGAAGCCAGCTGTGTCTGCCGAGGGGCAGTGAGGGACTGGCTTCAGAGCAGAAGTCTTTTCAGAAATGAGTGCAAACAAAGAAATTGTGAAAATGCTACTCTGAAGACAAGAGTAACATAAGCCCCAGTTGAAAGGAAGTTAAATAATTTTTAATTAAAAAAGTATGTAAATAAGTAATTACCAAGTAAAAATATCTTCAAGTAGAAGATGTCTTTTTATCTATTAGACTAAAAATCCTAATGTCTTTAATTTTCAGATGCGTTAGGAAAGAAATTAATCCCGAAGAATACACAAATACAATATCCTTAGGTATCAGTAAACTGTCTGCATTCTGTTAAGTGCAGTAATACAAGGACTGAGAATCTGGACAACCGTACTGAACAAACTTACAGTAAATAGACTCATCTGGAAGTGAATAAGAATTAATGCATCACAATAGAGAAACTTAAATTTGTTACTCATACAGTTTGGAATATTAAAGAACTACCTCCCCCACCTAAATACCTACTCCAGTGTAAAGAAGAACAAGGACTTAATAAGAGACATCAGAGACAGAGGTACTAAAAAATAGCTACTGTGCTTTAGTTTAGACCTTAGTGCCATTTGAATTAATTTCCATGTCCAGACAAATCTTTAGGAGTAGCATCTCCCTCTACTCCCTTACAGAAAATGTTGGCCTCTTGGTCCTGCAGGGAGGCACTTCATTCATGTTAATACTTTGAAAAGCAAGCATAAATTTCAGCCGCCACAGTCAAGAGACTAGCCAGAGACTGTACAGAGAAATAGTTCTTTATGGGCAGCCTTAAAAAGATATTTCTCTATCTAGTTGGAGAATGGTACTGAATTGCAATCACTGATTCACTCTCTCATTTATTTCTGATGTCACATATACTTCTATTATTTCTCCCCCCCTCCCCCTTTTGCTTTCCCAATGTCCATTACAAAAACGAAGAAGTGACTTCTCAAGCTTATTTTCCCTTTTTTCCCCCATCTATTTCATTCTGCTGCTATCTTTTCCCATTTGGCTTGTTTGCGTTTTACTTCCTTTCCAGAACATTTCCCATTCCTTCTTCCAGACCACAACACGCTGTCAGAGAAAACATTTCAGATTTGCGGTTATCTTGAAACACCAAACCCACCTCATGTTAATCTTTGCACTGCTATTTTCCTTCCTGACAAACCCAGTGTCATTATAGCAAATATTTCTTGTGGATTAGTATAATCCAAGCAAAGCTGCAGAAACAGCCCTTTTCAAGCTGTGATGAAAAGCACACCACACTCCATGCTAGTCTTCAAAGAAAAAAAAAAACACCACAACTTCAATTATGTTACTCCACTGCACTACGGATCTGACATTTAAAAATTGCCTAGAGATTGGGGGTGAAGTAGAGAGCTGCTGCATCTCTAAGTTTCTTTTACTTGTGAGTACTACCTCAGTCTACTGAACTGACTTTGCTGTATGGGTAAAGCTCATATATATACAGCTCATGTAAAGCAGCAGCACTGCCCGCTTTTCTCCCCTATTCTATCTCCTCAAACTCTTCCATACAAAATCATGAAGAAGTTTCCTCTAATAATATTTTGAGACAACTGTCCCCAATAAAATTTGGTATTAGGTATATAATCAATAGTTACACTTTCCCCCACAAACCACTTTTCATATATCCACTCTTAGCATAAGCAGTTCTTATTAGCCAATTTAAAAATCAATAGACCGTAAGACCCCTTTAATAAGCACCTTCTGTTTGTAGCCATACCATATTTGGTAGATGGAAAGAAGAATCTCCTGGTTAGAGAAAGACAGGACTATGTTATCACTACAGTTACTTTTCTTAAATATTTTTAATAGAAAATTTGATCCATTCTTCCTGTTGAGTCAATTTTGCCCCCGTACTACCTTTTGCATCTACCAGCTTCACACGATCATTCTGAGATACTGTTCCTTACCCACCTGACTGAATTGCACCATCCACTTCCCTCCCCATGCTCTAAAATATGCCTTTAAGAATTCAGCAGCCTACCGACAAAAACACCTATGACTAAAAGCACCAAGACCTCCTACCTAACATCAGGAAGATGCCTTTCATACTCCTTGCTCGGCACTATTAAAGAAAACAAGAACTTATCTTAGGTGTTTAGGTCTTGCCACGTACAAGCATATTTTCTGTAACAGCGCCTACCTTTACACTTCCAATTGGGAAATGCGAGCTACCCACTCCAATAATTTTTCCAAATAATGGGAGACAGTCCAGTGTTCTTTGCTCCTTCGGTATTTACTGTGTTTTACTGCACATCTTTATCTGTGCTACCCATTCTTTAGTATCTTCTCCAAATTGGGAAAATTGTTACTTTTTTTTAATTAGGCAATTTGCCCACCATCAAATTTAACGTAATATTAACTGTATGCAGTAATTTACAAATGCAAAGCATCCTTCTGTTTTCCGCTCCTTTCTAGCCAGATTCAACTTCATGCCTAGATTCTCAATTTGTCTGCAAATCTCATTTTAATAAAAAGTCCATTTTCAACATGCCCCGTGGCTTATAATTTCCTCTTCAATTTCACACTCACTTTAAGCCACAGCAGAAAACATCCCTCCACATTCACACTCCTGCAGATTACCTTGCTTTCTTCACAACTTATGCATCTTGGTTCTCCCTACATCCTTTAGTTCACTTCTGCTTCTCATTCCTGTTTCTCAATGTCTTTTGTATTTTATAGAAGCAGCGGGAAGTTTTAAAATGCTTTTTCAGATGGCTAACATTAACAGACATACTGATATCCTTTGCAGTTATTAGGAAGTATGCCATTTCACAAAGAAGCAGTGCTTTTTTTGCCTAGAATTAATTTTATATTGGTTTAACTCTCAGAGGAACAAATTTATAGACCTCAAAAGCACATAAAGCGCCCATAGATTGCAAGATAATCTATTAACATGACAAAATGCAATGACATAAAGACTTGCAGTCTTATCTATTGGCCTGATCATCAAAGTTAAAAAGTTAAATTAAGAGGGAAGCCTAAAAGCAAGGTCTCTGGCCCATTTCATTGGGCTAGAGATCCCTAATTTGTAAACTCAGATAAATTACACCAGTTGCCTACCCCAACTGCATATTATAAGCAAGCAGTCCCTCATCAGGGGCAATGGACTTGAACATACGCACTCCTCTAATGCTTTTTTCAGCTAATTTAGTAAGATAATAGGCGCCAGTATCTTACACAAGGTTGCCAAACTGAGAAGCATAAATAACTGCAGTCTGCCATCACCACTAGCAAGGCACTAACCTCATAAAACTCCTTGCAATACTAAGACGTTAACACAAGGCAGGGATCAGACAGCTGCAACAGACTACATATCCTAAGGGGGGTGTGAGGCATCACTACCTAGAAAAAATAAAAGCTGATTGTTTCATTACACAGATCACATGCCTTACAATGCTCCAACTTAAGATCTAACTTAAGAACCCTTAAATTAAAATCGTCTAGTTGCTTTTCACTTCTATCAGAAATCAGTGTTCATTACAGTAGCACACAGCTCCTTAAAAGAATCATTCCTCTGATTTTGATACCCTCAAAATATCGCAGAAGAAGTAAGGATGCAAAATTTTTAAGAAAGTGGTGATTTACTATGTAATTTGATGATATAGCTGGGGGAAATGGGACATTTTAGGGGGCATTAAGTTCCGCATTAGGTTTACAGTTTGATGATTTCTCACTACACTCATCATGTGCCTACAGTTTTGTTATATTCTTTTCAAATATGCTTACGTAAAAATGCAGAAAAGGGTAAGTTTGATAACAATAATTGTTTCACACTGTGAATTATGGTATTTCAGAAAATTTATTTCTGTAGAATAAAGATACCAAATAATAATAATTCTTGTATGGAAGGTTTTAAGAATTCTCCATTCATTCACCAGGATTACATGTTAACAGTACACCTGAACAAGCTAGCATTTCACAGATCTTACTTTTTAAAGGGATCCTTGAGTATCTACTTTAAAAAAAAAAAGCAGCAATACATCTAGAAGGCAGCAAAGGTCTTGTCAACAGTCTCCACACTGCCTTAGCAAAAAGGGCTAATAGTCCAAATGAAGACATCTTAGTACCAGAAAGAACTGCTGTCCCTTTGAGCGGCCAAATTCATTCAGAGATCATGCATTAATTCCTCCCACTTTCTGGTGTGGAACTGGTCTAATAAAAAAAGACAGCTGAACAAGCCATTCTCCTAAGGACAAGGAACACGGAACACAAGTTTCTCAAAGAGTGAAAAATGGTACTAGAAGATGTAATTGTATCATACAGCATAATCTTCTTACTGTTACAATATTAGCACAAGACTAGCTTGGCCTGTCAGCACAGGACAAATTACTCTTCATGTTTTGTCTCCACAGCTGGAATGTAAACAGCAATCTTCCAATAATTTGTTGAAAAAATGGCCCAAAGAATGGTTCTCAAAACCATTAGATTGGACCTAAGTCTCCAATGGTGCCTAGGGGCTCTAATGTTTGACCACATTAGACAGTTGTCTCATCACAGGAAAACACAAATCAAAAATCTCAAAGTTAACAGTGGAGAATAATGCTCAGACACAAGTAATTCTCTGTAACTGCGTTGCAGCACCAATTTGCAGTTGACAGGATGTATACTGCATTACAAAACAAACCTTACTTAACCCAAACCAAGTGCACTTGAACTGCAGTGCTACAAAAATAATCTTGTAAGGAAGGGATGTGGGTCCTGGCTTTCCCATGGACTTCCTACAAAATCACGAAGAAAGAGCTATTATGTCAGTCATTTACTAAACTGGGAAAATAATCTGCCTCAGAAATGTAAGATTGACCTAATGACTGAGCTGTTTTTATTCTATAGCAATGAGATATTCCAGCTGAAGTTCAGGGAATTATCTTATTTTTCTAATACAAGCAGCTGCCCTAATTAAAAATCCTTCATATGTCTGTCAGAAATCAAGGGAATTCTCTACTGTTTCCTTTCTGAGAATGCATATTAATCATAGTTACTAAATAGTCGCTTCTATAATGTTAACAAAAGGAAAGAATGTATTTTTAGAATCAATTAGAATTAAACTTCCAGACTTCTGTCTTTTGGCAATGAAGAGGAAACAGAATTCACTATAAAAGTAGCATTCATCGGTAAGAATTAATAGTTTCCTTCAACATATGAGTTTAACTGCAGGGTCTTCTCAATATCTAGTTACCAAGTCCGGACTGATCACAGCCTAATCCAAACCCACATGAATAACACAAATCTTTCTGGTTAAAGACTTGATCCAAAAACATTTAAGTGGATAGACTGCACAACTATTCTGGGACCTCTGTTTCCACAATACTTTGAATTTGAGTGTAATTACTATCCTGGCTAATCAGACTGCTTAGTACATTAAAAAGCAGGTTTCCAGAATGTTTAAATGCTCTACGGCTTTCCCCAATTCAACACTGTAAAAGTGCAGTTTTTAAAGTGGCTTCCCCTCCTCCTTCCCTTTTTAACTTCAGCTTGATGCCTTCAAACGTTAAAGCTAAGCCTGCTGGACTTCCAGCTATTGCAATAGTCCCACTATTCATAAAACAGGATAAAGACAAAAATATACATACAGCTACTTTTACATCTCTGAGTCGATATTAGTGCTTAGATAACTTATTACGCTATCTTACACTTGAGTAATTGGCTATGTGGAGACGCACTGAAGTTGGAAAATAAAAATACAGATTACACATTACCATGCTTTAGAAATTAAAGCTTTATAGGTGACATTTCTACTGAAAAGGGAGAGGGATTAGCTCTATACTGAAGTCTTTAATTTTACAGGTCAACTCAAAATAACTTACACCTTATGTGAGGTTGGTTTATGGCTTGTTTTGCTTTTATACACTCCATGTGATTAGAATTATAAAATTAAAACTCATTTAAGTCAGCTGTACTTTTTGTAAGACAAAAGACTTGTAAAGACAATTCATTACATTGTTCCTATTTGAAATTCATCAGTCGGATCAGCAGAGAGAAGAGCTGCTCTGACTCCAGATTTCAATATAACAAGAGTGTCATGTGCTAACATTCATTTCACATGCAGCTAGGCAGGTGCATTTAGTTTATTTCATGTCTTATGACGAAGATGAAATGCGAAAGCCTGTCAAAAGCAGTGCAGAAACTCACAGCCCCTGTAGCCTAGCAAAAGAGAGAGACAGAATACAACCGACATCCCAGTTTCCTCCCACTTCCTCCCATCTTGGTATACAGAGAAGAAACATCAGAAGTTAGGGTCAAGTATTTAAGCTAAAGACACTAATTTTGGAGTAATGAAAGGACACTGGCACAGGTAAACCCAAGACTTGCCAAAGAAAGGTTTGTCTTGACCCATAAGCTAGAAAGAAAACCCTGCCTACTGCCCAGATACGAAGTGCTACTTTTAGGTACCCTGTACAGAACAAATAAATACAGCTGCTGGTTCTGTCCCCCTTGCTAGAGAGCACGCTGAATAATTAGTTTCTTTTCAGTTAAACTCTGTTTTATACCAATAATCTCATTTCTCTGTTGCTTTTCATAGTGAAAAATGTGTTTGCTTCTATACCTTGACACCAAAAAGTGGTGTCCATGTAGGATTAGACATATTCTAGGAAACTGCTGTTTGAGACAGCAGAGATCCAGTCAGTTTGATACTCCCCCTACCCTTCAACCTGAGCATTCTGCAGCTTTTCTGCTCTGATGATTCAGAAACCCCAAGTAAAGCGTTCTAGAAGTGATGCAGCATGCTTAAAAAATCCAGCCTGAAGACTTAGCAACATGGTGAAGCATCACTACAAAACCTCTGTGATTCACTGAATCAGCCAGTGCTTGAGCAGAGAACTGACCTTGAATATAGACTGTAGCAGAAAACTGCTCAGACAGATGAAAAACATTGTAGTCTACACAGTTTTTTAGCAACCTGGGAGAAAGGCAAAACACAGATAATGCTACCAAGGTCAAGTAATTAGTGCAACATCACAGCTGGTCAAGATTTCTATGTGTCAGAGGCACAGAAATACAATGAAAAATGTTTGATTAGGAAGCTTCTGCTGAAATGACAGACCACTGAATGTCTGTCATGCAGGTTAATTATTACACCTCATCAGTGCAGTGTCTTCATTTCACTCAGACCAAAGATCAACAAGAATTATCAAACTTAATTATTTAGAAACACCTACATTTTTCTCATTAGTAAATTAAAAAAAAAACAGATTGACCTTAGTTTTAGAATTTCTGCAAATGGGAGTAAAAAAAAAATCACAAAACTTTTCTGGTGGTAAAACTGAATTTTAGGAACATGAGTAAAATGACAAATAAACATATAATACATAACTTTGTGCCTTTTTTTTGTAAATAGGTGAGATTTCTTATGCAACAGTAATTTTTTTTTTTTTAACAGCTAGGACTAGTAGCAAGAACAGCAGAAACTTTGTGGCATTATGAAAAGAGAAACTTACCTCCATCTGCTTAGTGCCAGAAAAACATTTCTGCTGAATTAAAGTCCGTCAGCTAATTTTGAAGTTCCATAGTATTTCCCCTTTAATACTGATATTTAACACACATAAAAAAAGCATGTGGTATGTAATTTTCAAATATCAATCTTAAATTGAATTTACAAAAAAAAAAAAAAGAGCAAAGCCTGAATTATGTTTGGTCACATCTTATGTTGGAGAAATTAAAGTTTTATTATTTAACAACAAATTGTACAGTCAGTTTTCTACTCAGGCTTACCACCACCGAGATTTTATGAAAGGCAAATACCGTGGAATATTCTAAGGTTTTAAACAACTACTTATACTGCCCATCCTGCTCCAGTAGTCCTGTGCAGAATTTGTTGACATAAATACATTGATAACATCTCCCTGAGGAACGCCAGCTAGTGGGCAACAATAATGGGCAAGTAACATATACTTACCAGGGCAGCAATTCCTTTTTTTAGGGGGTGGAGTAGGGATAGGGACGCTGCTCTATATTTAACATTTTGGCTTCCATCCATGGCATTTTTTCAGGTAACTTGGAACCAAAAAGTTATGCATTGGGGGCTATTTCAGACTGCATTTTTACAAAGAAAACCTTATGTAGCTCGTAGGGTTGTCAGGGGCACCTATTTGTACTTTTAAACATTTATCCCAGTCTAAGACCAGTCCACTTGAAACTTTACATTCTTCATTATAAATGAACTGTACTTTCTTTCAGTTACTTTTTATATAACGATCAGTCATCACCACCATGGAGTAAGAATTTCTAGCACAATTTTACAATTAGACAGAATTTACAATTCCCAAAGGCACAGTCAGTCAGTACCAGAATGAGGTAATTCCCCTAGTGGAACTAAAACCACTAGGCTAAGGCTCTTGGTGTAAGGCTTGAGATTCTAATTTAGTATGAAGGACACGTTTCTTCATGTATGAACTTGCTAGCACTATCAGGTTACACAGACAGACTTTCAAAGCATACTGCTTGTACTAAAACTATTAATTACTGCACCCCCCACGGAAAATCTGGGGAGAGGGGTCAATTGACATAGCCGAGGGATGGGAAGCTGCAAGCTAAACTTCCACCAGCAAA
The DNA here is from genome assembly GCF_000708025.1 of Charadrius vociferus. Classification (NCBI taxonomy): domain Eukaryota; kingdom Metazoa; phylum Chordata; class Aves; order Charadriiformes; family Charadriidae; genus Charadrius; species Charadrius vociferus. The sequence continues at coordinate 2,864,337 of NW_009650173.1, read as the reverse complement.
AAGGAATTTTCTGTGAACTTACTCCCACTTATATTCAACTTCTATTAACTGTATGTTAGTACAAGTGCTTAACATGAAAGCACTTAAGAAGAAAGCCTACATGCATTAAATTACTACTATTCTATTCTCTGCAATAATAACATCAATGAGAGGGCTTCTTACACCTCAAGCTCCTGCATGACACGGTGTAATTACAATTTTATCTTCTAAGTATCTGTGATACAGTAAAACAGAGTAAACTGTAGTAATTAACTAAACCAAATTTCAAGGAAAGTTTAAATAAAACTCAACTCAGATCTGTTCTTGCAACATAATACATATCATAGGCTGCTAAATATGTTTTACGTGCTTTACAAATACAATACCATTACTGTGTCACCAGCAGCCATGCAGTTGCACAAGCACAATTGAGAGACGTTAAGACCACCAAATTTCCTCTGCAACAATTAGGATGTAAAAAGGTTTGTCATGGGATTAGTTTTGGGGCTGTTTTTTTTAAACAAAATCAGGAAAGTTACAGAAAGGTGGAAAAAAGTTACAAATATTATTTTATTACTAGGCAATCTCCCCCCCCCTCTCTGCCCCATCAAAAACAGTAAGTAGAGTCATGCTTCTTAAATTCAGAGAACCGTCCAAAGACAGCTTCTTGATAAGGACTCCTGGGACCGCCTTTTCATCTGAAAGATGAATTGCAAGGGCACGTAGAAAGTTATGGCGCACAGCAACACCTCACAAAGTCCACAATTCTTATAGTAAATACACTTCTAATTCTGGCCACAAAAACATTCAAAAATAATCTTTTGATGGATAGGGAGGAATGAAGAAAAAGACAGGCCAATACTGGGTTCATAATAACAAAAGTAAAGCAGGAAATCTAGCTCTATTTTTTCCCATCACTTACACACTGCATCAAGTCATGTTTTTGCGGTCAGACTGAAGCTGGATATAACACAAAAAAATTCCATTAATTGTTATTCTAAATGTACTCCACGTCAAGATTATGCAAATTATTTTTGTAAATTACGAGTACCTGTAAATTTAAGTAATCTAAATAAATTATCTGCAGAAAATTTGCACTGATATGCTCATACGCTCAGACTTGTATTTAGTATGATTTTAAAAGAAAATTATGCTGTGTGACCTTATTACATAAACATGTATATACACATCAGTGAACATGTATACACATACATACTTTGAGAGATTCCTCAGGAATCCACAGGCATGGAACCTATAGCATGTTTTCATTTAAACATAAAAACTAAAATAACCAAAATTTTGTCAGTGAATTTTAAATGGTGCATTTGATTGTTGTTTTACCTTTGTTTCTAACTTTGGAAATGCTAAGTACACTTTTTTTTTTTTTTTTACTTTTGATCCATCACTTGGTTAAGTAATCTATACAGGCGTGTATACACTGGGGAAGAACCCCTTAATGGAAGCTGCAGGGATGCAGAATTTGACAAAAGTCAAATACAACATCTATATCCTCCCCTTCGTATAGCCTGAAAGCAGATTTGAGATGAATCGTATCGGTATTAAAATAGGACAAATCACTTCATAGTTCAAATTCCAATTTGAAACTACTTTGAAAATATGCTAAACCAGCTCCTAAATTAAGGGAAAACTTAACTTGAAGTTGTACCAGCACCCATACATACACTTTAAAATGACATCAACTATAGCCAACAGTATTATACATTTTATTTCTCCCAGCAGGAGAAATAAACAGAAGATGTGGGGCGCAGCAGAGAAAACCCTTGCAAGTTTTTGTTCTTTGACAAGGCACCTTCCCCTTTCCTAAGGGAAACAAAGGCCCTTTTTCCTATTTAGTCAAACTATGAACATTTTAAACATACTTAGTTTCATGTACAAATGTAGTTCCACTGAGCATAATTAAGTTATCTCACATGCTAACTTCACCATGTATGTTTTATCTGCAGGACAGCACATACATTACATATCTGCCACATAATTTTTGTAAATCTAATCCATTTTAATCTGAGTAGAGAGTTTATTTTTATTTTGTTTAAAGAGTTAAAATGGTATTTGAAAACCTATACTTCCAGGAGGGGCGATATCTAAAGGCAGTTGATGGCCTTACTGCAGCCTGGACACAGAAAATACTAAATCAAACCATGAGGCATCATTGTGCAAGTTATTTTTTTAATCCAAGTGCATGACTTGCAATGTATTTTTTTAAGTGTATTTGATATTCATTCTCACATAAACTGTTTACAGTAAGAGTTTGTTGTGCTATGGTCATGGGTTAACACTTCAAAGCATGTACAGTCATTACTCTTTCCAGTTTCACACACTGGTTATGTCTTATTTTTATTACATGCACTAATGCAAACTATGGGGACCTGGAGAGAGTAAACTGCCCTCATTAGAAAGTCTAAATCTTATATGTTCATATTACAGGAATCAAATGAGCGAAGACAACTGACACTGTATCACACCACTAAACTTTTCAAATTAGTTGATTGAGAGGAACAGTTTGAATTAATAATGATAAAGCCTATGTAATTTAGATAGATGCATAAGCTCCGTAACTGTTTTGCTGAAACACCAAATAAGCATGAAATTATGAGTAAAATTACCAAGCTTCCTCAGCATACCAACAATTCTAACTTTTCTTTTAGAGACTGTCGAAGATGTTAAAGCTCTGAAAGCCTTTGGCCCAGCAGTCAGTCTACAAGATCTCTGGTTACAGATCTACTAAGAGATCAGCAATGTGTGCTCACTGGAACTTCTGAAAAATTAAGATTAGTACATGGACCCTGTCACACGGCTTAGTACAACCTGCTTCTAAGGGAACAGACCCAGATGAAATGTTTACACTTAGGTTAGAAATGAGTTCTATTAAAATCTTTTCTCAAGATGTAATAGGACTCTGCTGTATTACTGAAAATCGTACACAAACTAGATTTAAAAAGACCACCTTTCTACTTACAATGCCTATCCTTCAAATGAAACATTTCTGATACCACAATTCCAATGAATTCTGGAAACGCTCCCATGCTTCTGTGCTGTGAACATTTGTCACTAACTAGTTAAACCCCAATTAGGATCAGATTCAAATCACCAGAAGATCTTCTCATGTGTAGTTAACTGCATGTACACAATCTGCCACAAAAAATGTGAATGCTGCCTGTGCAATGGTACAGTTATACACCAACGCGCATCATTTCTTCTCACTTTTGAATTGTTTTATGTAAGAAAGGAAAAATTTCAAAGCTTACGGTACTAGGTACACAACAGTTCATTGCAGAAATCCAAAATTGTTACTGGTTGTAGACCACCCCTCACGTTGAAGCCATCAGTGAGAAAAAGCATACCCTAACAAGGGGAAAAAACAATGCACACTCTTAAAGAACATTTGTACTAAGAGGGCACAGGAGTGCCAGAATGAACGGAGTTCATTGCCTTCACAGAGTTTCTAGCCAAGAGAAGCCACTGTATTTCATCACAGCAGTGACTCAAAGCCTTTTCTTAATCTGCAAAGAGATTCTGCAGGAAATAAAGTAAAGCATTATTCTATGTAGTAGCACTAATAGAGAGGGTTTAACAGTAAGTATTCTCTCAGCCATCAGGGTTCTCAAAATCTGAATAAAGACCATCAGGTAACTCAACCAGCTGACAACAGGAAGCTGGAAGCAATGTAGAAATGAATGAGAAATGACGATTATAGTTCCCTCTCCCATGCAGATGAAGATAACCAATCTGTAGCTAATACAGGGTACACAAGAAAGCTCTATATTTTTCCTTCTTTTTCTTTCAGGTTCAGACATGAGAAAGAAGCTCAAGTTTGTACCTGTCCTAACACGCGTATTTCCCCCTCAAAACATCAATAGAAGGATCAGCAAATGACTTCAACAAAAGAAAGCACACAATAAGAGAAGTTTTCACTGTCTTCATTACATTTGAAAGTGAGACTTCAAAAATGTTGTGAACAAGTTTTGTAAAACTAACACTTCTAATAGGGATGTTTCTGTCACTCCACATGGAAAGAATACAACAGAACAGCAAGTAGTTCATGTTTATTCATGTAAAAACAGCAACACACTATAGAAGAGGGTTCATAGTAATCTCTTCATTAGCTAACCCTTCCACTTCAAAAATTAAAATTACTAACTTTCCGATGATATTTTTTATGATCAAATACAGAAAACAGAATTATAAAGAAACCCACTAGTGTTGTATCGTGCATCTTCTGAAACTACAAACGTCAATTATGTGCATAACCTTCTGATATTATACAACTTGTAGGACCTTGGTAACTATGCAAGATGTACGTGCCTGTATTTACATATTGAGTAGAAAAGACAGGAAAGAAGTTGCATTCACTTTCTAGTGCAAGTCTACAATAATCACACAGACAGAACAACATTTATTAACAGGAATGGAACAAGTCCACACATGAGTAAGAAAAGATCATAAATAATACAGTTGTAAAAAAGATTAAAAATCTCAGACTGAAGTAGTCAAGAATGTGCAATACGGATATTTGTACAGAGCACCTGTACAGCAGTTTCTCAAAAGCAGAAATTTACTATGAAAAAAGTGGTAGACTAGGCGGGTGGGCATGGACTACTATGGGTACGCCTTCCATTAAGAAATTAACGAAGCTCAGCTAGTGATACATACGGTATTTTCAGCTGAAAGTACCACTAACCAGAATCTCAGCCAAGAAGTCTATACTACTTTGACTTCTGATCACTCCAACTTCATCCTGACAGAAGTCGGTTCCCATTTTTCCCCAAGCAGAATTTTGGTGGTACGTACAACAATTTTTTTCTGAACTCAGAACCAGATTGAAGCAAAACAGGGGAAGAAAATGCTTTGAAGAAACACAAACATTTTAAACAAAAACGATCATTTTTCTAAATGGTTTTATTTACATTTTTCATATACAAGTATGTTAAATGATACATTCTGACTAGTATTCACACCAGTGTGAATTACATGAATTAAAGATACTGATGTATTGCATATGATGAAATGCAAAACAATCAACCCTAAGCTTTGGTCCCCCCCCTCTGAATCCTCATACAGCATCTGGTTTGTTACTGAGACATCTAAAATTCAAAGAGTTCATATCAAATAGAAGTTATCTGAACAAGCATATCTAGTTTCATTTCTTTAGAACAAGCAATAACACAAGTCTTACTTGCAAAATTCGCAAGACGAAAAGTACATATTAACAGCCAAACACTTTACACGCATGTCACTAGCTTTGTATTTATTGTTTCTAGACTTGGGGTATTTGTCACAACTGTCTTGTGCTTATGTTTTTTAAATCTTTAATTATAGCAACCTTTCAACCCCTACTAACAACAGTTCAAAGTGACCAGATATAATGCAATATACTCAACAATAAAAAAGGTAAAAAGGTGTGGTGTGAACTGGCCTGAAACATTCAGGACAATTACAGATTAAAGTTTCCACTTAGAGCCACTGGAACTAAAAATTCTTTAGATCATTTAAAAAAATGTTGCAAATACATGGACATAGTTCAATAAATGTGCTTAAGAGGATTTTCAACTTGATGATTTCTCAAAGGAAACTAGCAGAGAAAAAGGTGACAACTTCAAATGCTTGCTTCAGAACTACTGAAATATTTACAACACTGATAAAGTAAAAGTTCTTTCAAGTGCATGAAAAGCATTATCAAGTCTTTCTGTACCTAAAAGATGGTTCAAACAGTCAAAGAGACAAAGGAAACAGTAAAAGACAGCTGGGCCTATGGGATCATAGGGTATTACATCAGAATTTATTTTTACATTTCTGTAGCACCTTTTAGCCAGATGCCAAAAGCACTTTAATCACTAAAGCGAGCCTCACAACAACCCTGTGAGGTAGGTAGGTATCTGTTTTAATAATGGCAAAACAGGTCAAATAACTTACCCAGGAAGACACAGCAAATCAGCAGAACAGGCTAGAATCCAGATCATGTGATCTGTGAATTTAACATTATGACACACGCGGGACTGAGACTTTTCAAAAGTGTGAAAGAGGCACTGATGTGAATTGATTCAAGTTTTCTGGAAGTAGATTTTTACGGGAAAGGTATCAAGAGAAAAAGCAACTAGAGAAAACGAGTTTGAGTAAGAAGAGTGGCATTACTGTGCCACTTCCTAAATTTTGTAGATGCAGAATAGCAAGTTAACTATTTTACTTGCTAAAATACATATAAAAAATAGACTACATAGTCTGTCAAATTCACTAAACAGAACTCTATTCTCACAAGTCTTAAGCTGTCAAATGCTATGACCATTGTGAGCTGGGAGTTGTTTCATCCAATTCTATTATTTCTATGTCCTGCAACTGCTTCTTTGAATGTCAGATGAAATAAGAACCAGTGTGAGAATCAAAATTTTTTGATCAATTCAACTTTAATAGCAGATTTTCCATTAACAAACTGTCAAAGCATGCTCTTCCCAGTTAATCTCCATGTTCTACTGACTACCCAACCACTCATAATAGAGAGACCAGAGCATATAAATCAGTGCTTGGCACAATAAATGGAAAGCCAAAGTATTCAGTTACTTCAGCACAGTCTGTATATCAATAGCAGTAAGTCAGACAATACACTAAGTGCTGAGCACTGCTTTAGACTATATCTCTAGGGAACAAAGTCATACACAAAAAGGAAAATAGTCAGTGAGCTGAACAAATGCTGTCATAAAAGCAAGAGGTAATCACAGCAGTAAGGCCTGCACTTACAAGTTTTACATGACAAAATGAACTGGCATATGCAGGGAAATTGTTTATAATCCATATGAACAAAACCTATGATTTCCACTTGAAGATTGGAAGTGACTAAAACCAAACATCTTCCTCAAGTTAGGCAAAGGGAAATTTAAAGATTTCTATCAATTTCATAAACAATACAGCTGTTAAAGGGCTAATCCCTTTTTTGTAAGGCCATAATCATAACCCTCAACCTAGCTCATCTTCCAATAATAGACCACCACTATGTAATGATATTCAGCTCTGATTTATGTCCTTCAGAGGACAAAATTATCTAGTGAAAGACAACCTGCCAGAAAACAACCCCCACTTTCCTCTCCCTTTTTGTCTTTCTGTGATGCAAAGAGGAAACGCTCTCATGTTGAAGAGGAAAGTGATATGCTTGTTTTGACATCAGGAAAAACACAGCTTACAGATGCCTGAAGATTTAGCAATTTTCACATTTAAATACTGAAGCAGTGAAAGTGAATCAGAAGGAATGCTAAACAAAGATTTAGTACAGGTTTACTTTCCCAACTTAAGGCTGGAAAGATTTATACTTCTGAACTATCCAAGAGAAACTTTCTAGCAGGAGGAGACTAATAAGATTTCCAAGGAAAAAAGCTTTTGGAAAATACCTTCCCTATATTCCTTGTACATCTTAAGGCTGAAATAAAAGAAGCCTCAAAACAATTCCTCTCTCTCAAGTAGCCTTCAAAAACAAATTGAAGTCTTAATTTATATTCAACCATGCTGTTAAAAGAACATTTGCGAAAACATTTCATTTTTAATTTACTTTCAGACAGGGTTGTGCATATGATATGAAACTTAAAACAACACTGGCAACAGTGCCCAATTGTGTGAATATATACATTTTTAGAGAGGAATTTGGAAATAACAAGTTACTTCAGCTTATAGCTACAAATGGTTACATATACCAAAAAAAGGCAGAGATAAGCACATTGCTTTTTAGTTAAATCAGTCAGTATGTGAGTTCTGAGAGAAGTTACTGGAACCAGGAAAGAAAAGTTGAAAATTTAAGTCATAACTGGGATTTTTAAAATTTACCTGTTAAGATGAAAGATAAATTTCTAAAAAGTAACCTCTTACATTTCTTTCAAATTATAACCCTTTTCAAGTGAAAACTCTACCAGAGCTCTACAGTTCATATTTTTCCATTGTTTTGAATAACAATCTTATATTCCATTTCTCTTATATTTAAAGTATATTTATAGGCAGGCAAACACACACACACGTGAACTAGTGATCTTTACGCCAGTTCCTTCCTTCTCAAGTTTACCTTGTGTTACCTAGTTACCATACCTGCTGGGTAGAAGCTGATCTTCCTTCCTTGAAGAAGCACGTAAAAAAATTATACCCTCGACTGTTTTAAGCTTTGCCGCTATTAATGTTTCTAAATACTAAATTTTTTAAATTTCTAAATACTAAATGTTTCTAAATTAGTTAAAAGGTATCGATTAAGGGAGGTAATGTCTGTCAATTCATCTCTGAACATGGTTCGAGACAAGAAGCCTCAGACAAGCAGCTTTACAATGGTAATAATACTTCCTGCTGAAAGATCTACAATGTAGTACAGGCTTTCTGAGGTGGTCTCATCTCAAATTTGAGGCATGGGAAAGATAAATGTTTTAAATAAGCACAGAAATCAGATAAATTAACGTAATCATCACACTAGATTAGATTCCAAAGACTAGATCCTGTAGCAAACATTGCAGGGTACAAGAGGCTAATGGATTTAGCTGCAGGGTCCCAAAAGGACAAATACGCATCTGGATGTGTTAGTGCATTCACAGTCTCCCAAATATGGCCATTCACCGACATTCCAACTACTACTATAAACTACTGGAAACAAAATAGTGAAAATTCTACAATATTTAATTAGGTAATACTAAATTTAGGTTGTACTGCTTTGCACTACAATATCTTACTATAAATTGCAATATAAAATTTTCTTTTAGATTCCCATGATTGCAATTTTATTTAATAATCTTCCAGATTTACTGCCAGAACACATTTGGTTATGTAATTTAATGTAAAATAAGATATGGTAACTATATGATGCAGTTTTGCCACTCAGATTGCCGCTGTCACAAAAAATGGAAAAAAGTTTAGCTGTCTTATTTCTCATCTACAGAACATAGGTCCCCACCCCGGTAGTTTAGCATGTAGAAAGTCTGCCTCTTAAGAAAAATGTGCAGCTAGAAGATGCCCACAAAAAGCATGTGTATTAGTATTAAATATCAGCTACAGAAAATTAAAAAAGTAATACTGAGATTATACAGTGCATTTCATAGCATGTCATTAAAGACTATTTAAATGATCAATGCACTTAGTGGGAAGTTTTATATAGTTATGTAAACAATCACAATTTTGTTGGGATTTTTAGAAGCTAATGAGTTGTGCTAATAATGCATTTTCCCAGAATTTTCATCCCAGAAATCAGCTTCCATCCCACACCCTCCCTGAAAACACTGTTCACAGAAACACGCAATTCCCTAAGAAAGCAAAAAAATTAAAAGATCCAAACATTCACAGAAAGTCATTCAGGTAAGTTTGTACATATAAATAAAAAAAAAAAAAAGTCCTCTAAATAAATGACACGGGAGGCAATAAATTGACACGACAAGTAAATAAAAGGCTAAAGCACTCCAATACCATTGAAACGGTTTTAATGTTGTTGCAATTCCATAATGCAACAATCATCAACTCATAAAAGACCCAATACTTTAGAATTCATTTTAATCACTCCTTTGTACCTGTTTTACAAAATAAAGGCAAGGCATATTTAAAATCCCCCTTTTCCCTAGATATTATGTGCCTATCTTATTTACGCTTATGAAAGTGTAAACTTAAACTCCTATTAAATGTTATATAAGAAAAAATGTAAAAATATTAACCTCTGCTTCAATGTACAGTTTCCAGAATCTGCCAGAACTGGGGAACTGGGCAACAAGGCGTTCATAGGTCTTCCGTGCTTTGTCTATAGGTTGATTCTAAAAATTGAAAATCAAACAGCATTTACAATATTATGATTTATGTAAATGAATATGCTGATTTTACTCCAGAACCAAATAGTGTGAGTGGACCATAGATAAGGAAATGTAATCCTATGTCACTAAACCTGTGCCTCTCGAATGAGAATGCTCCAAGCGTCAAGGTCATATGGATTTTCTTCTAGTTTCTTTTCAGCTTTCTTCACTTTTTCTGGGACATATTCGGCAGCCTAGAAAAATTAAACAGAAGACATAAGAGATCACAAGTAGAGTTTGAAAGTTCTGTCCCAGCTACAAAGTCAAGCTAAGGACAACATTCTGACAATGTAACATTCCAGATCTCAGTTTTTATGCTGGACTTACTACATTGTAATTTTATCAGGAAAACAAGTTGTCCCTGTACCAAAATGCACTCTTACCAAAACAAGTTCTACATATTTGATGATCCAGCAAAAAGCTAGACTAATCTAACTGCTTCTAAAACACTAGAACAAAATTGAGTTTGTCAGAACATTTATTACACTATGAACTTTGAACAGTTTTACCAACCTGAAACTTTTAAGATGCAGACTGATTTTTCTATTACAGATCTAAGCCAAACAAATCCATGTTACTTCATTAGTCATTCTGTATATGCACATGCAGGACAGTAAGTATTTCCTATCACAAGTTACAGATTTAACAAGAAAACTAGGAGACAACAGTTCTAGCAGCAATATATACATGTTATCCAAGCACAAATTGTTAACCTGATCTGTCAATTACTATATTCTTACAGCTGCCTTCCTGTAGCTTTGGCACTAAATACCTTAAACTGCTAGGGTTTGGTTTTTTTTTTACTCAAATATTCATATTGGAGTTCAAAAGCCTTTTTGATACTAAAAGCTTTACCAAACTGAACGTTAACTTGTTAACAGTTACTATTACTGTACAGGTTTAAGTGTTCTTTTAAAGATTTGTGGAAATACCTTTTTGGTATCCAGCATTTTTTTTTCTAGATTTAACACTGTTAGCAAAGTAGATGAAAAAAATGACAATCTGATGATCATATACAGATAAGCCTTAAAATACGTGCTTGTTATAACCCTAAATGATAAGTTTTTTATTTAGCATGAAATATTGTTCTGACCTGTACTCCAAACAGCTTATTTACTAACTTCCCAAACTTGACTCATTTTCAGGCAGATGTTAGCAGTCCCAAATCACACGATCCAGTAAATTCTTGCCTTCATAAGATGTAACGATAGCAACCTGTAAATTATTACTACAAGACCTTTCTTGTGAAATTTTACAAGTTAGCTACACAACTACTGTTAAAATACATAATTCTGTATTGTATGTAAAGCAGTGTGGCTGCTTTATTGTACACAACATTCTAAAAAAACCCTGTTATCGCTAAAAGATTATTTCAAGGAAATAATTTTAATTCTGAATATTAGATGTAGGTCAATATATAGCTCTGAAAATGAAAGACAGTAAACAGGACAGAGAGAACTGATGCTCCTCTCTATCAAATGTGCCATCACACACTTATAAAGGGAAACAGAAGGTAACTAGACACTACAGAGGTATGACTTCTAGGAAAATTAACAAGCAGCATTATTGTGCATCACTATTACACATCACTCCTGAAGGAAAGCAGACCTTGCAAGAATACAAATCCAAGGTATTACTAACGGATTTTACTGGAAGACCATTTACAGTGGCATTATACTAAGATAAGCTGCCAATGAAGTACTGTACAATACAGTGACTTAAAAAAAGAAATGCAGTAAGCCTGAGTTACTCAGGACCATCAACTTTATTTTCAGGACTGCCCTGCCCCTTTGCTTTTGACCTCTGCAAATGCATTACCATACAACAGTTGCTTATGTTATTCATTGCAATTCAACCTGATCCTTAAAAAAAGCAAACATATTTTTGCATATTTTTCAGCACTACCAGGTTTTGTGTCAGTCATACTAGCAGGATAAAATTCAAGGCACATAACTTACAAGATTTTTAAATTAAATTTACTTATAAAATGGACAAATGATCAAAAATGTTGCGGAATTGTTAAACTGACATGTAGCAGTAGCTATGCATGAAAACGGAAAAGGAAAAAAATCATTGAGAGTGCCTTTATAGGAGTTTAAAGACCATTACTATTTTTGATTCAGTGTGAGTCATTCTTAACATTAATTTATTGGTGCAAAGCAGTGTAGCTTAGATGGCAAGTATCAAGTTCCAAAGGAAACTAAATTATAAAATTAATTTGATTAAAAAATAAATTAAAAATTAGTAGCTTAAAGTTGTCAGCTTAAAAGTAGTAAATTTATAAATTTTCACTTTAGTATTTCTATATCCCTAAGTCCATCAAAATTCTGATTCTGTAATACTGCATATTATAGTTCAACTGATACAGGCTTAAGATCCAAAACAGTATGAAATGAGCTAATGGTGTTATTTATTCAAAAATGACATGCATAAACGTATTTCAGCTTACAGAAGACAGCACTGAAGCTGAAATTTCAAAAGTTTAAAGACTATTTAGATACATTATCTCTACAGATAACCCAAAGTTGAAATACTGCTTATTCAATAAAGCACTGCTTCAAATTCGTCCACATCAGAGGTAAGCATTGATTCTCATTGGAATTCATTTCAGTGAAACCTACTTGTCTCAAATACTCAAACAAGTATATATTATTCTGCATTCAATTAGATAGAACTGCCTATCAGGAGTACTATTAACATCAGCTACAATAAAAAAAAACAACCCCACCCTAAAAAAACAACTGAAGCATTTATTGAAGCACTGAATCCTGCACTATAAGTAGTGACTTTCAAACAGGAAAAAATAGAATGGGCCACTGAAGCACACCTCAACTATTTTAGTAGTAGTTCAGTTGTATTATCTCAAACCTTTCCATGTGACACACAAAACTCAACTGACACTGCAGTGAAACAGTTAAGGCTTCCAGGAATTTGATTTCACCTTTGCAGGTACAGGGCAATAAACTCAAAGGCTGAAATAAATACAGCTGGTGAAAAAATAGATGCTGATATGATGCATAATCATAGCAATCCTACATTACTTTTGTATGTTTGATACAGGACTCCTAATCTGTGTAAGAAGCATGATAAATATCATTCTTTTATTGAAAAAAACAAAAGACTGATTTTCTAAATTAGCAAATATTCACTTAGCAGCAACAGATAAAGTTCTCCATGCAGTTATATGAGTCAAAAATTATAGAGGCTCTACAGAATTGAAAATAACTCTATGATCAGGGTTTTAAACTGGACTGCTTGGAATTGCTTATGTCACATACACGAAAACATTCAACTTCTTAAGGCCAGTGAGCACTCCCTCTCCTGTCCCAAACCATCCCCAGAATGGATAAAAGCCTCCACATTCCAGACAGGCATGCTGCACTGCAGGCAAATCAGGGTCCTGGTTCTATTTGAGCAAAAAATGCCTTGTTACCTTGCACCTTCAAAAATAACCACTCCTAATATCTTGGAGAAATCAGCACTTAGGATTTCCAGCACGGGCCATTTTCCAAGAACAGCTGCCAATATCCAAAACTGTGAATACTTAATTCTTGAGTGTTTGTCATGATCCTGCCCCTAGATATTCAGTCCCTCCCTCTGGTTAACAGAGACACCTGAGTTAATCCCATCCTGTAACAAGCCAGTTCAGGGAGTTAAATCAGCAGAAAAATAATCTTATTAGAAAAGTGAGTAACTTTCTAATGGTTCAGCTCCCTGATTTCAGGATCAGACGTGATGCAGAATAAAGGATGCAAAACCATACAGGACTTTAGCAGTCCCAACTTAGATCAGCTTACCACAAAAGTCCACCTAACCAGATAGATACTGGCTTTTAACTTTTCTTTACTGCCTGGGGAAAAAAAAAAATGCTGCAAAAGATTGTTGCATACAAACTGGAAAAAATATTTTTTCCTCTGCTTTTGATAACTGTGCTTAGAATACCTCCCACGTAATCAGGCACCTGTCCCACAAGCAATCCTCTGAAGGTCACAGAATTATTTTAGCACTTACAGTTCCATGTCCACAAGTATCTGTATTATTACCACCTAGTCTGATTCACAGCTTCCCTTATTATTTATACACAGATAAATAGCAACGGATTTTTAGTTTCACAGATACTAAAAGAGTAAAATTATCTTTATGACCAGTTTCCAAAATCTGAAAAGACCTAAAACCAAATTATCCAACAAGAAGTCTAAGAGCTCCTTCCTGAAAAATACATCAAATGCACAAAATCCAAATATGAATTCACAAAGGATGTCTGAGGGAACAAGAACAGAAGAGACAAAGTTGACTTCTGGTATTTACTAAAATCACCTTCAAGGAAAAATTCTTGGTTTATACCTTACTGCTAAAAGCAACAGTTAACAATTTCCCCAGGCCTCTGAGAATGAACCCTCATGACTCCAAAGAGTGTAAGAAAAAACACCTCTTTCAGCTATTCGCACCACCTAATGCGTCCAATTGCTTAAAGCACCCTCCTGTTTGCACAAAAGGATCTTCTGCAGTGAAAAGGAAATGTATTGGGACAGCTGTTCCACCTATGAAGTGGAGAGTTTAAGATGCTTTAAAAACTACCACTAATTATGAAATGAGAACTTCAACAAAAAAGACCTATAGGCCATTGTACACAAAGAGACAGGAATTTTAATGGATAATTCAGCCAAATCAGTTCATCATCCAAAATTTATGTCCATTAAGATAGAAGCTACTGTTCAGAAGTTTGGGCTGGCTGATGTACAGTTTAGCATAGCCTGGACCGTAACAGACCCAATAAATATAATTTCAAATGTATCAACATGCAACTTAACAAGTATTGTTAGTTGTGCAGCAAGGTTAATTTACAGGTTTGACTAGCCTAAGTTTCTTTTTTCTTAAAGTTTAGTTACAGCTGTATGTGCACTGAACAAGTTTTAAAATCCTTTCTTCAGTAACACATCCCTTCACTATGCTATAGTTTTACCTTATCAATCCTTGCACTTTCCTAAGCTAAAGTTAACTACAGTAGCATTTACTATTGCATTTAGAATTCAGAAACTTACACGATGTACTGTATCAAAAAGATATAAGGCATGAATGAGAGGAATGAGTAGGAAGGGACAAAAACCAGTAAGAAACCAGAAGACTGCTAAAAGATTAAAAGGCAACTAATGAAGGAATAAATCAAATATTGCATCTAGTCTTCAGATAAAATTGATGCCTTGCAAGTATATACTTATTAAGCGGATAAGAATAGTGGTTCTGCCATGGTGGAAAAAGGCAGAGAGCACAACAAATTTAGGTCTTGCTAGAGAGTACCTGAAACAACCACCACACAATTGAAATGACACTAGATGTGTACATTAAGGTCCAGAAAAATGCGAAGACATACATAAGTGCAAGCACATATGCTTTGTAACCTCAACACATGAAGAGAATGGAATGAGCTTGTCAGGGAATTTTCTAGCAAACAGTGGCAGATGCAGCCTTTCAGTCTACACATGTGGATTTCTATGATATACACAGGGCTAAGTGTTTGGTATTCTAAAAACTTACCTTGGAAATTCTGGTTTGTTAAACATCATGAGTGCCTTGCCAGGAGTCTGGCAGGGACCTAACAGGTTTTAACTCCTGACATCATTAAACTGGTTCTGCAGAAGTTAATTTGGGTCCAGCATAGTTAACACAGTGTTGGAATTTAAAATATACTGCAATAGTGGTGGTTACATCATATTTCTGTGCTCCCCTGCCCCAGTCTGTTCTACAATAACAATGCAAGGCGACAATCCGTGTAACATAGCTGAGGCTCCTGCTCTACACAGTAAAGCAGCCTAACAGTGTCTGGAGCCAAGCTCAGCCTAAAAGCAGTAAAGCCACATTTCAGTTGCACTGCATCTGGTACAATAAAGCCTCCTAAACCCCAGCTGAGTCTTTAACCTTACAATACCTTTACTCTCCCTACATCCAACATTCCACTCTTCTGTTCTTCCTTTCCATCCTACCACAACTTGATACTTGATAGAGACAGAATGGCAATTTGTTATTCACCTGGCTGCTTTTGGAAGTCCCCTCCAAACCCTAGTATCTGGGAAGCCAGATGCAGAGACTCCTGTGTGCCAGTGAGTCAGAGCTAACAATTCTGATTTGTCAAAGATCTTAAGCATCTGCAACATATGCTACCATGTGTACATCTTGCGCAAAACATAGATACAAATTAACTGTACAGTCACTCCTTTATACTGATCTGTGTAACTGTCAATGAAAATGGCACCCAAAAACTCAGAGGCTGGTCTTGGAAGCAGCAGATGAAACCTGAAACAGGAAAGCAAGACGCAATCCAACCTCTGCCTAGCTTCAGCATCCTACAGAAAGGAACATTTATAATCATAAGGATATTGTGCATGCAAAGTCAGAGCACCCTTCAGATAGCACTAGATTACAATATATAGCAGCTGCAGTGTGCGGAAGGGAGAAAGGCACAACTGCCCCATTCACAAAGCTCTGTTGTTCTTTCTTCCACAGAGACACAGTGAATTTAGGTATACCACGCTCTGTAAGACCACAGTGAGACTGGCATCAATGCTTACTGAAGGTACACCTCCCTCACCATGCAACAGGATGAATGGTAGCCTACAGTATAGAAAATTTCATGATAGTATTGCTAAAGACACTGCTATCAAATTATGGCCTGTCTTAACATTAGGAGTAAGAAACAGAAGTCTGCAAGGGTAAGAAAAATAAATTGTAGAGGACAAGTTACTGAAACTGAAGAAAATTGATGGAAGGGAGGTAACCGACCATAACAAAATTAGAGACTTCTAGGAAACCAGAATCCAGAGACCTGCATAAAGAGGATGGAGCAGGAAAAAAAATTAACCCAACCTATAAAAGAGTTGGGCTTTTTTAATTTAAAGTGTACCCAATAGGAAAACAGTAATCACAATGGATGAAAAGG
Source organism: Charadrius vociferus (assembly GCF_000708025.1). Classification (NCBI taxonomy): domain Eukaryota; kingdom Metazoa; phylum Chordata; class Aves; order Charadriiformes; family Charadriidae; genus Charadrius; species Charadrius vociferus. Next base: position 2,847,618 of record NW_009650173.1, on the reverse strand, counting down.
ATGAACCTTAATATGGATCAAAAAACCAAAACCCAAGCCATGTTAAACTACATGCTTTACATAGGCTGCAAATAATGATTTGCAATTTTTTGAATGCTAAATTCCCTTGAGATATGGTATCATAATATTAAAGCTGTTACTTTCCAGAATAGCTTTTACTTCAGTATACAGACAATAATTCAAGCTTTCACATTATTAAATTCTCACTTGCAATAGCAAATAAAATCTTAAGCCTGCATTGTTTTTAAGTTAAACAGTAGCATATTATAAACTACAGAAACAAATGCACTACTAATAGCAAACGGTTTAATTATGCAATTAAACGTCAATGTAATCTTTTAAAAAATATATTGGAGTGGGCAAGCTTAAATGTGAAATATATCACACATTAGGACTATAAAAAATTTATTGTATTATTCTTACTTCTTTATAGCCATCTACCTTATGATGGAGTAAACCATTCCGAAGAATCTCTTGCTTAAACATACAAGTACAATTACTAACCTGACCAGCTTTAAACATATAGGCTGGTAATTCTCAGGATATTTTCCTAATGAGACAGAAACTGGGTATTTTACATTCTGAGCACTTGTTTTTCCTACACCCTGCCCCCCCCAATTAGTGACCTTACAAAGAGTTTACACACCACCCTTCCAGAGTACAGGCCTAGGCACACAGAAACATAACCTGACATTCTACAAAGAAAAGCTTCTTAAGGGAGCACTAAGTCATCAGCTTAATTTTAAGTATTTTTGTAGGCTACACTGGCCAGTAAGGCATACCACAACGTTATCAATCACTCCTCCCTCACTCAAGAACTTTCATCCCCACTCCTCCAATTAATACTGATCCTAAACATAGCCCTAACTATTAAAAAGACCTGTTTAGAGAAATTATGCCAGTAAGTAGGAAATAGTTCATGGTAATACCAGATTTTAAAAGATGACATACAACACTCTGATTGCACCTGCCTAAAAAATACGAAGTTATGATAAATACATATTTTAGTATGTTAAAGAAATCCAAGCCAAAACTAACTGAAACAGTAGTTATCCCCCCCAACAGCAAGAATACCGTACCACAAAGAAAATTCTTTATTAAATAAGGATATTTTTATTGTTTCTAGTTTAAAGGTGTTTTAATAATGTGTTTTTCTGGAGAACAAGGCTATTGTTAAAGAGACACACTGCCTTATATACTAAGTGCATATGTTCAACAAACACTCTCTTTACAGAACACTGCAAACGTATCAGTGTAAACAGCTTCTCCAGATTTCAATTTTCTTCCCGAGTGCGTGTACTCAGTAACCACGAATAAGTGAGATCGAGAAAGCAAAGCTCACTGGGCTGTCTATTGTCCACCTCGACCTGCATTGAAGTTTCCTTACCAGAAACGCGAAGGCCGAAACAGACATATTTCTCGGAGCGTTACCGGTTTTAACCGCGGGCGGACGCTGGGAGCGGCTCCGCGCACCTCCCGTTCCCCGCGCAACGCTGACGGAATAAACCCGAGTTCCTCAAAATGGGTGTGTGCGGCGGGGGAGGGGAGCCCTTCGCCGACCGCGCCGCTGAGGAGACCGGCAGGGCGGACGGGGGCGAAGGAAGAGGCAAAGGCCGCCCTCCCGCACCCCGGCCGCGCTCCCCTCCACCTCCGGGGCGGCCCTC